>NC_091984.1:159127147-159452642 GCF_044704955.1 Pristiophorus japonicus
TGAGTTCAGGACGTCGGGAGTTCAGGAGTTCAGGGGGTCAGAGAGTTCTGGAATTCGAGAGTTCGGGAGTTCTGGATTTCGGGAGTTCGAGAGTTCGGGAGTTCGGGAGTTCGGGAGTTCAGGAGTTCAGGGGGTCGGAGAGTTCGGGAGTTCGGGAGTTCGGGAGGTAAGGAGTTCGGGAGTTCGGAAATTCGAGATTTCGGGAGTTCGGGAGTTCAGGCGTTCAGTGGGTTGGAGAGTTCGGGAGTTCAGGTGTTCGGGAGTTCGGGAGTTCAGGATTTCGGGAGTTCGGGAGTTCGAGAGTTCGAGAGTTCGCAAGTTGAGGAGTTCGGAGTTCGGGAGTTCGGGAGTTCAGGAGTTCGGGAGTTCAGGAGTTCATGGGGTTGGAGAGTTCGGAAGTTCAGGTGTTCGGGAGTTCAGGAGTTCGGGAGTTCGGGAGTTCGAGAGTTCCAGAGTTCGGGAGTTCGGGAGATCGGTTGTTTGGGAGGTCGGGAGTTCAGGAGGTCAGAAGTTCGGGAGTTCAGGACTTCAGGAGTTTGTGAGTTCTGGAGTTGGAAGGTTTGGGAGTTCGAGAGCTCGGGAGTTCAGGAAGTCAGGAGTTCTGGAGTTCAGGAGTTCAGCGGGTCGGAGAATTCGGGAGGTCACGAGTTCGGGAGGTCGGTACTTCAGGAGTTCAGGGTGTCAGAGAGTTCTGGAGTTCTGGAGTTCGAGAGTTCGGGAGTTCTGGAGTTCTGGAGTTCAGGAGTGCAGGGGGTCGGAGAGTTCGGGAGTTCGAGGATTCGGGAGGTCAGGTGTTCGGGAGATTGGGAGTTCAGGAGTTGGAGAGATCGGGAGTTCAGGAGGTCGGGAGTTCAGGAGTTCAGGGGGTCGGATAGTTCTGGAATTCGAGAGTTCGGGAGTTCTGGATTTCGGGAGTTCGAGAGTTCGGGAGTTCGGGAGTTCGGGAGTTCAGGAGTTCAGGGGGTCGGAGAGTTCGGGAGTTCGAGAGTTCGGGAGGTAAGGAGTTCGGGAGTTCGGGAGTTCGAGATTTCGGGAGTTCGGGAGTTCAGGCGTTCAGTGTGTTGGAGAGTTCGGGAGTTCGAGAGTTCGAGAGTTCGGAAGTTGAGGAGTTCGGAGTTCGGGAGTTCGGGAGTTCAGCAGTTCGGGAGTTCAGGAGTTCATGGGGTTGGAGAGTTTGGAAGTTCAGGTGTTCGGGAGTTCAGGAGTTCGGGAGTTCGGGAGTTCGAGAGTTCCAGAGTTCCAGAGTTCGAGAGTTCGGGAGATCGGTTGTTTGGGAGGTCGGGAGTTCAGGAGGTCAGGAGTTCGGGAGTTCAGGACTTCAGGAGTTTGTGAGTTCTGGAGTTGGAAGGTTTGGGAGTTCGAGAGCTCGGGAGTTCAGGAAGTCAGGAGTTCGGGAGTTCAGGAGTTCAGGGGGTCGGAGAATTCGGGAGTTCAGGAGTTCGGGAGTTTGGGAGTTCAGGAGTTCGGGAGTTCGGGAGTTCAGGTGTTCGGGAGTCCGGGAGTTCAGGAGTTCGTGAGTTCGGGAGTTCGAGAGTTCGTGAGGTCGGGAATTCGGGAGGTCGGCAGTTCGGGAGTTCGGGAGTGCAGGAGTTCAGGGGGTCGGAGAGTTCGGGAATTCGAGAGTTCGGGAGGTCAGGAGTTCAGGAGATTGGGAGTTCCGGAGTTCGAGAGTTCGGGAGTTCAGGAGGTCGGGAGTTCAGGAGTTCAGGGGGTCGGAGAGTTCGGGAGTTTGTGAGTTCGGGAGTTCGGGAGTTCAGGAGTTCAGTGAGTTGGAGAGTTCGGGAGTTCAGGTGTTCGGGAGTTCGGGACTTCAGGAATACGGGAGTTCGGGAGTTCGAGAGTTTGGGAGGTCGGGAGTTCAGGAGTTCAGGGGGTCGGAGAGTTAGGGAGTCCTAGAGTTCGGGAGTTCGGGAGGTCAGGAGTTCGGGAGTTTGGGAGTTCGGGAGTTCGGGAGGTCGGGAGTTCAGGAGGTCAGGAGTTCGGGAGTTCAGGAGTTCGGGAGTTCGTGAGGTCGGGTGTTGGAGGGTTTGGGAGTTCGAGAGGTCGGGAGTTCAGGAAGTCAAGAGTTTGGGAGTTCAGGAGTTCAGGGGGTCGGAGAGTTTGGGAGTTCGGGAGGTCGGGACTTCAGGAGTTCAGGGGGTCAGAGAGTTCGGGAGTTCGAGAGTTCGGGAGTTCTGGATTTTGGTAATTCGAGAGTTCGGGAGTTCGGGAGCTCGGGAGTGCGGGAGTTCATGAGTTCAGGGGGTCCGAGAGTTCGGGAGTTCGAGAGTTCGGGAGTTCAGGAGGTCAGGAGTTCGGGAATTCAAGAGTTCAGGAGGTCGGGAGTTCAGTAGTTCAGGGGGTCGGAGAGTTCGAGAGTTCGGGAATTTGGGAGTTCGGGAGTTCGAGAGTTCGAGAGTTTGAGAGTTCGGCAGTTCGGGAATTCGGGAGTTCGGGAGTTCGGGAGTTCGAGGGTTCGGCAGTTCGGGAATTCAGGAGTTCGGGAGTTCGAGAGTTCGAGCGTTTTAGAGTTCGGTTAATTCGGGAGTTCGGGAGTTCGAGATTTCAAGAGATTGAGAGTTCGGCAGTTCGTGAATTCGGGAGTTCGAGAGTTCGGGAGTTTGAGAGTTCGAGAGTTCGACACTTCGGGAATTCGGGAGTTCAGGAGTTCGAGAGGTCGACAATTCGAGAGTTCGGCAGTTCGGGAATTCGGGAGTTCGGGAGTTCGAGAGTTCGAGCATTTTAGAGTTCGGTTAATTCGGGAGTGCGGGAGTTCGAGAGTTCAAGAGATTGAGAGTTCGGCAGTTCGGGAATTCGGGAGTTCGTGAGTTCGAGGCTTCGGCAGTTTGGGAATTCGGGAGTTCTGGAGTTCGAGAGTACGAGAGTTTGGGAATTCGGGAGTTCGGGAGTTCGTGAGGTCGGGTGTTGGAGGGTTTGGGAGTTCGAGAGGTCGGGAGTTCAGGAAGTCAGGAGTTCAGGAATTCAGGAGTTCAGGGGGTCGTAGAGTTCGGGAGTTCGGGAGGTCGGGACTTCAGGACTTCAGGGGGTCAGAGAGTTCGGGAGTTCGGGAGTTCGGGAGCTCAGGAGGTCAGGGGGTCGGAGAGTTCGGGAGTTCGAGAGTTCGGGAGGTCAGGAATACGGTAGTTCGGGAGTTCGAGAGTTCGGGAGGTCGGGAGTTCAGGAGTTCAGGGGGTCGGAGAGTTAGGGAGTCCTAGAGTTCGGGAGTTCGGGAGGTCAGGAGTTCGGGAGTTTGGGAGTTCGGGAGTTCGGGAGTTCGGGAGTTCAGGAGGTCAGGAGTTCGGGAATTCGAGAGTTCAGGAGGTCGGGAGTTCAGTAGTTCAGGGGGTCGGAGAGTTCGAGAGTTCGGGAATTTGGGAGTTCGGGAGTTCGAGAGTTCGAGAGTTTGAGAGTTCGGCAGTTCGGGAATTCGGGAGTTCGGGAGTTCGAGGGTTCGGCAGTTCGGGAATTCAGGAGTTCGGGAGTTCGAGAGTTCGAGCGTTTTAGAGTTCGGTTAATTCGGGAGTTCGGGAGTTCGAGATTTCAAGAGATTGAGAGTTCGGCAGTTCGTGAATTCGGGAGTTCGAGAGTTCGGGAGTTTGAGAGTTCGAGAGTTCGACACTTCGGGAATTCGGGAGTTCAGGAGTTCGAGAGGTCGACAATTCGAGAGTTCGGCAGTTCGGGAATTCGGGAGTTCGGGAGTTCGAGAGTTCGAGCATTTTAGAGTTCGGTTAATTCGGGAGTTCGGGAGTTCGAGAGTTCAAGAGATTGAGAGTTCGGCAGTTCGTGAATTCGGGAGTTCGTGAGTTCGAGGCTTCGGCAGTTTGGGAATTCGGGAGTTCTGGAGTTCGAGAGTACGAGAGTTTGGGAATTCGGGAGTTCGGGAGTTCGATAGTTTGAAAGTTCGAGAGTTCGGCAGTTCGGGAATTCGGGAGTTCGAGAGTTCGGGAGTTCGAGAGTTTGAGCATTTGAGCGTTCGGGAAATCGGGAGTTCGGGAGTTCGGGAGTTCGAGAGTTCGAGAGTTCGAGAGTTCGGCAGTTCGGGAATTCGGGAGTTCGACAGTTCAGGAGTTCGAGAGTTCGGCAGATCAGGAATTCGGGAGTTCGGGAGTTCGAGAGTACCGCAGTTCGGGAATTCTGGAGTTTGGGAGTTCGAGAGTTCGAGAGTTTGAGAGTTTGGGAATTTGAGAGTTCGGGAGTTCGAGAGTTCGTGAGTTCAGGAGTTCGGGTATTCGGCAGTTCGGGAGTTCGACAGTTCGGCAGTTCGGGAATTCGGGAGTTCGGGCATTCGAGAGTTCGAGCATTTTAGAGTTCGGTTAATTCGGGAGTTCGGGAGTTCGAGAGTTCAAGAGATTGAGAGTTCGGCAGTTCGGGAATTCGGGAGTTCGTGAGTTCGAGGCTTCGGCAGTTTGGGAATTTGGGAGTTCTGGAGTTCGAGAGTATGAGAGTTCGGGAATTCGGGAGTTCGGGAGTTCGATAGTTCGAAAGTTCGAGAGTTCGGCAGTTCGGGAATTCGGGAGTTCGAGAGTTCTGGAGTTCGAGAGTTTGAGCATTTGAGAGTTCAGGAATTTATGAGTTCGGGAGTTCGGGAGTTCGAGAGTTCGAGAGTTCGACACTTCGGGAATTCGGGAGTTCGGGAATTCGAGTGTTCGGTAGTTCGGGAATTCTGGAGTTCGAGAGTTCGAGAGTTCGGGAGTTCGGGAGTTCGGGAGTTCAGGAGTTCAGGGGGTCGGAGAGTTCGGGAGTTCGAGAGTTCGGGAAGTAAGGAGTTCGGGAGTTCGGGAGTTCGAGATTTCGGGAGTTCGGGAGTTCAGGAGTTCAGTGGTTTGGAGAGTTTGGGAGTTCAGGTGTTCGGGAGTTCGGGAGTTCAGGATTTCGGGAGTTCGTGAGTTCGAGAGTTCGAGAGTTCGGAAGTTGAGGAGTTCGGAGTTCGGGAGTTCGGGAGTTCAGGAGTTCGGGAGTTCAGGAGTTCAGGGGGTTGGAGAGTTCTGGAGTTCAGTGGTTCGGGAGTTCGGGAGTTCGAGAGTTCGAGAGTTCGGGAGTTCGGGAGATCGGTTGTTTGGGAGGTCGGGAGTTCAGGAGGTCAGGAGTTCGGGAGTTCAGGAGTCCAGGAGTTTGTGAGTTCTGGAGTTGGAAGGTTTGGGAGTTCGAGAGCTCGGGAGTTCAGGAAGTCAGGAGTTCGGGAGTTCAGGAGTTCAGGGGGTCGGAGAATTCGGGAGTTCAGGAGTTCGGGAGTTCAGGAGTTTGTGAGTTCTGGAGTTGGAAGGTTTGGGAGTTCGAGAGCTCGGGAGTTCAGGAAGTCAGGAGTTCGAGAGTTCAGGAGTTCAGGGGGTCGGAGAGTTCGGGAGTTCGAGAGTTCGGGAGTTCTGGATTTCGGGAGTTTGAGAGTTCGGGAGTTCGGGAGTTCGGGAGTTCAGGAGTTCAGGGGGTCGGAGAGTTCGGGAGTTCGAGGGTTCGGGAGGTCAGATGTTTGGGAGATTGGGAGTTCAGGAGTTCGAGAGTTCGGGAGTTCAGGAGGTCGGGAGTTCAGGAGTTCAGGGCGTCGGAGAGTTCTGGAGTTCGAGAGTTCGGGAGTTCTGGATTTCGGGAGTTCGAGAGTTCGGGAGTTCGGAAGTTCGGGAGTTCAGGAGTTCAGGGGGTCGGAGAGTTCGGGAGTTCGAGAGTTCGGGAAGTAAGGAGTTCGGGAGTTCGGGAGTTCGAGATTTCGGGAGTTCGGGAGTTCAGGAGTTCAGTGGTTTGGAGAGTTTGGGAGTTCAGGTGTTCGGGAGTTCGGGAGTTCAGGATTTCGGGAGTTCGTGAGTTCTAGAGTTCGAGAGTTCGGAAGTTGAGGAGTTCGGAGTTCGGGAGTTCGGGAGTTCAGGAGTTCGGGAGTTCAGGAGTTCAGGGGGTTGGAGAGTTCTGGAGTTCAGGTGTTCGGGAGTTCGGGAGTTCGGGAGTTCGAGAGTTCGAGAGTTCGGGAGTTCGGGAGATCGGTTGTTTGGGAGGTCGGGAGTTCAGGAGGTCAGGAGTTCGGGAGTTCAGGAGTCCAGGAGTTTGTGAGTTCTGGAGTTGGAAGGTTTGGGAGTTCGAGAGCTCGGGAGTTCAGGAAGTCAGGAGTTCGGGAGTTCAGGAGTTCAGGGGGTCGGAGAATTCGGGAGTTCAGGAGTTCGGGAGTTCGGGAGTTCAGGAGTTCGGGAGTTCGGGATTTCAGGTGTTTGGGAGTTCGGGAGTTCAGTAGTTCGGGAGTTCGGGAGTTCGAGAGTTCGAGAGGTCGGGAATTCGGGCAGTCGGCAGTTCGGGAGTTCGAGAGTTCGGGAGTTCAGGAGTTCGGGAGATTGGGAGTTCCGGAGTTCGAGAGTTCGGGAGTTCAGGAGGTCGGGAGTTCAGGAGTTCAGGGGGTCGGAGAGTTCGGGAGTTCGAGAGTTCGGGAGTTCTGGATTTCGGGAGTTCGAGAGTTCGGGAGTTCAGGAGTTCGCGAGTTCAGGAGTACAGGGGTCGGAGAGTTCGGGAGTTTGAGAGTTCGGGAGGTCAGGAGTTCGGGAGTTCGGGAGTTCGAGAGTTCGGGAGTTCGGGAGTTCACGAGTTCAGTGAGTTGGAGAGTTCGGGAGTTCAGGTGTTCGGGAGTTCGGGACTTCAGGAGTTCGGGAGTTCGGGAGTTCGAGAGTTCGAGAGTTCGCAATTCGGGAGGATGGCTGTTCGGGAGGTCGGGAGTTCAGGAGATCAGGAGTTCGGGAGGTCGGGAGCTCAGGAGTTTGGGAGTTCAGGAGGTCGGGAGTTCAGGTGTTCGGGAGTTCGGGAATTTGAGAGTTCGGGAGTTCGGGAGGTCGGGAGTTCAGGAGGTCAGAAGTTCGGGAGTTCAGGAGTTCGGGAGTTCGTGAGGTCGGGTGTTGGAGGGTTTGGGAGTTCGAGAGGTCGGGAGTTCAGGAAGTCAGGAGTTCGGGAATTCAGGAGTTCAGGGGGTCGTAGAGTTCGGGAGTTCGGGAGGTCGGGACTTCAGGACTTCAGGGGTTCAGAGAGTTCGGGAGTTCGGGAGTTCAGGAGGTCAGGGGGTCGGAGAGTTCGGGAGTTCGAGAGTTCGGGAGGTCAGGAATACGGGAGTTCGGGAGTTCGAGAGTTCGGGAGGTCGGGAGTTCAGGAGTTCAGGGGGTCGGAGAGTTAGGGAGTCCTAGAGTTCGGGAGTTCGGGAGGTCAGGAGTTCGGGAGTTTGGGAGTTCGGGAGTTCGGGAGGTCGGGAGTTCAGGAGGTCAGGAGTTCGGGAGTTCAGGAGTTCGGGAGTTCGTGAGGTCGGGTGTTGGAGGGTTTGGGAGTTCGAGAGGTCGGGAGTTCAGGAAGTCAAGAGTTTGGGAGTTCAGGAGTTCAGGGGGTCGGAGAGTTTGGGAGTTCGGGAGGTCGGGACTTCAGGAGTTCAGGGGGTCAGAGAGTTCGGGAGTTCGAGAGTTCGGGAGTTCTGGATTTTGGTAATTCGAGAGTTCGGGAGTTCGGGAGCTCGGGAGTGCGGGAGTTCATGAGTTCAGGGGGTCCGAGAGTTCGGGAGTTCGAGAGTTCGGGAGTTCAGGAGGTCAGGAGTTCGGGAATTCGAGAGTTCAGGAGGTCGGGAGTTCAGTAGTTCAGGGGGTCGGAGAGTTCGAGAGTTCGGGAATTTGGGAGTTCGGGAGTTCGAGAGTTCGAGAGTTTGAGAGTTCGGCAGTTCGGGAATTCGGGAGTTCGGGAGTTCGGGAGTTCGAGGGTTCGGCAGTTCGGGAATTCAGGAGTTCGGGAGTTCGAGAGTTCGAGCGTTTTAGAGTTCGGTTAATTCGGGAGTTCGGGAGTTCGAGATTTCAAGAGATTGAGAGTTCGGCAGTTCGTGAATTCGGGAGTTCGAGAGTTCGGGAGTTTGAGAGTTCGAGAGTTCGACACTTCGGGAATTCGGGAGTTCAGGAGTTCGAGAGGTCGACAATTCGAGAGTTCGGCAGTTCGGGAATTCGGGAGTTCGGGAGTTCGAGAGTTCGAGCATTTTAGAGTTCGGTTACTTCGGGAGTTCGGGAGTTCGAGAGTTCAAGAGATTGAGAGTTCGGCAGTTCGGGAATTCGGGAGTTCGTGAGTTCGAGGCTTCGGCAGTTTGGGAATTCGGGAGTTCTGGAGTTCGAGAGTACGAGAGTTTGGGAATTCGGGAGTTCGGGAGTTCGATAGTTTGAAAGTTCGAGAGTTCGGCAGTTCGGGAATTCGGGAGTTCGAGAGTTCGGGAGTTCGAGAGTTTGAGCATTTGAGAGTTCGGGAAATCGGGAGTTCGGGAGTTCGGGAGTTCGAGAGTTCGAGAGTTCGACACTTCGGGAATTCAGGAGTTCGGGAATTCGAGAGTTCGGTAGTTTGGGAATTCGGGAGTTCGAGAGTTCGAGAGTTTGAGAGTTCGGAAGTTCGGGAATTCGGGAATTACGAGAGGTCGGCAATTCGAGAGTTCGGCAGGTCGGGAATTCGGGAGTTCGGGAGTTCGAGAGTTCGAGAGTTTTAGAGTTCGGGAATTCGGGAATTCGGGAGTTCGGGAGTTCGAGCGTTCAAGAGATTGAGAGTTCGGCAGTTCGGGAATTTGGGAGTTCGGGAGTTCGAGATTTCGAGAGTTAGAGCATTTGAGAGTTCGGGAGTTCGGGAGTTCGAGAGTTCGAGAGTTCGGCAGTTTGGGAATTCAGGAGTTCGACAGTTCGGGAGTTCGAGAGTTCGGCAGATCCGGAATTCGGGAGTTCGGGAGTTCGAGAGTTTGGCAGTTCGGGAATTCTGGAGTTTGGGAGTTCGAGAGTTCGAGAGTTTGAGAGTTTGGGAATTCGAGAGTTCGGGACTTCGAGAGTTCGTGAGTTCAGGAGTTCGTGTATTTGGCAGTTCGGGAGTTCGACAGTTCGGCAGTTCGGGAATTCGGGAGTTCGGGAGTTCGAGAGTTCGAGAGTTCGAGCATTTTAGAGTTCGGTTAATTCGGGAGCTCGGGAGTTCGAGAGTTCAAGAGATTGAGAGTTCGGCAGTTCAGGAATTCGGGAGTTCGTGAGTTCGAGGCTTCGGCAGTTTGGGAATTTGGGAGTTCTGGAGTTCGAGAGTACGAGAGTTCGGGAATTCGGGAGTTCGGGAGTTCGATAGTTCGAAAGTTCGAGAGTTCGGCAGTTCGGGAATTCGGGAGTTCGAGAGTTCGGGAGTTCGAGAGTTTGAGCGTTGGATAGTTAGGGAATTCGGGATTTCGAGAGTTCGGGAGATCAAGAGTTCGGCAGTTCTGGAATTCGGGAGTTCGAGAGTACGGGAGTTCGAGAGTTCGGCAGTTCGGGAATTCGGGAGTTCGAGAGTTCGGGAGTTTGAGAGGTCGAGAGTTCGAGAGTTCGACACTTCGGGAGTTTGGGAGTTCGAGAGTTCCAGCATTTGAGAGTTCGGGAATTCGGGAGTTCGGGAGTTCGAGAGTTCGAGAGTTCGACACTTAGGGAATTCGGGAGTTCGGGAGTTCGAGAGTTCGAGAGTTCGACACTTAGGGAATTCGGGAGTTCAGGAGTTCGAGAGGTCGACAATTCGAGAGTTCGGCAGTTCGGCAATTCTGGAGTTCGGGAGTTCGAGAGTTCGAGAGTTCGAGCATTTTAGAGTTCGGTTAATTCGGGAGTTCGGGAGTTCGAGAGTTCAAGAGATTGAGAGTTCGGCAGTTCGGGAATTCGGGAGTTCGTGAGTTCGAGGCTTCGGCAGTTTGGGAATTCGGGAGTTCTGGAGTTCGAGAGTGCGAGAGTTCGGGAATTCGGGAGTTCGGGAGTTCGAGAGTTCGGGAGTTCAGGAGTTCAGGAGGTCAGGAGTTCGGGAATTCGAGAGTTCAGGAGGTCGGGAGTTCAGTAGTTCAGGGGGTCGGAGAGATCGAGAGTTCGGGAATTTGGGAGTTCGGGAGTTCGAGAGTTCGAGAGTTTGAGAGTTCGGCAGTTCGGGAATTCGGGAGTTCGGGAGTTCGGGAGTTCGAGGGTTCGGCAGTTCGGGAATTCAGGAGTTCGGGAGTTCGAGAGTTCGAGCGTTTTAGAGTTCGGTTAATTCGGGAGTTCGGGAGTTCGAGATTTCAAGAGATTGAGAGTTCGGCAGTTCGTGAATTCGGGAGTTCGAGAGTTCGGGAGTTTGAGAGTTCGAGAGTTCGACACTTCGGGAATTCGGGAGTTCAGGAGTTCGAGAGGTCGACAGTTCGAGAGTTCGGCAGTTCGGGAATTCGGGAGTTCGGGAGTTCGAGAGTTCGAGCATTTTAGAGTTCGGTTAATTCGGGAGTTCGGGAGTTCGAGAGTTCAAGAGATTGAGAGTTCGGCAGTTCGGGAATTCGGGAGTTCGTGAGTTCGAGGCTTCGGCAGTTTGGGAATTCGGGAGTTCTGGAGTTCGAGAGTACGAGAGTTTGGGAATTCGGGAGTTCGGGAGTTCGATAGTTTGAAAGTTCGAGAGTTCGGCAGTTCGGGAATTCGGGAGTTCGAGAGTTCGGGAGTTCGAGAGTTTGAGCATTTGAGAGTTCGGGAAATCGGGAGTTCGGGAGTTCGGGAGTTCGAGAGTTCGAGAGTTCGACACTTCGGGAATTCAGGAGTTCGGGAATTCGAGAGTTCGGTAGTTTGGGAATTCGGGAGTTCGAGAGTTCGAGAGTTTGAGAGTTCGGAAGTTCGGGAATTCGGGAATTACGAGAGGTCGGCAATTCGAGAGTTCGGCAGGTCGGGAATTCGGGAGTTCGGGAGTTCGAGAGTTCGAGAGTTTTAGAGTTCGGGAATTCGGGAATTCGGGAGTTCGGGAGTTCGAGCGTTCAAGAGATTGAGAGTTCGGCAGTTCGGGAATTTGGGAGTTCGGGAGTTCGAGATTTCGAGAGTTAGAGCATTTGAGAGTTCGGGAGTTCGGGAGTTCGAGAGTTCGAGAGTTCGGCAGTTTGGGAATTCGGGAGTTCGACAGTTCGGGAGTTCGAGAGTTCGGCAGATCCGGAATTCGGGAGTTCGGGAGTTCGAGAGTTTGGCAGTTCGGGAATTCTGGAGTTTGGGAGTTCGAGAGTTCGAGAGTTTGAGAGTTTGGGAATTCGAGAGTTCGGGACTTCGAGAGTTCGTGAGTTCAGGAGTTCGTGTATTTGGCAGTTCGGGAGTTCGACAGTTCGGCAGTTCGGGAATTCGGGAGTTCGGGAGTTCGAGAGTTCGAGAGTTCGAGCATTTTAGAGTTCGGTTAATTCGGGAGCTCGGGAGTTCGAGAGTTCAAGAGATTGAGAGTTCGGCAGTTCAGGAATTCGGGAGTTCGTGAGTTCGAGGCTTCGGCAGTTTGGGAATTTGGGAGTTCTGGAGTTCGAGAGTACGAGAGTTCGGGAATTCGGGAGTTCGGGAGTTCGATAGTTCGAAAGTTCGAGAGTTCGGCAGTTCGGGAATTCGGGAGTTCGAGAGTTCGGGAGTTCGAGAGTTTGAGCGTTGGATAGTTAGGGAATTCGGGATTTCGAGAGTTCGGGAGATCAAGAGTTCGGCAGTTCTGGAATTCGGGAGTTCGAGAGTACGGGAGTTCGAGAGTTCGGCAGTTCGGGAATTCGGGAGTTCGAGAGTTCGGGAGTTTGAGAGGTCGAGAGTTCGAGAGTTCGACACTTCGGGAGTTTGGGAGTTCGAGAGTTCCAGCATTTGAGAGTTCGGGAATTCGGGAGTTCGGGAGTTCGAGAGTTCGAGAGTTCGACACTTAGGGAATTCGGGAGTTCGGGAGTTCGAGAGTTCGAGAGTTCGACACTTAGGGAATTCGGGAGTTCAGGAGTTCGAGAGGTCGACAATTCGAGAGTTCGGCAGTTCGGCAATTCTGGAGTTCGGGAGTTCGAGAGTTCGAGAGTTCGAGCATTTTAGAGTTCGGTTAATTCGGGAGTTCGGGAGTTCGAGAGTTCAAGAGATTGAGAGTTCGGCAGTTCGGGAATTCGGGAGTTCGTGAGTTCGAGGCTTCGGCAGTTTGGGAATTCGGGAGTTCTGGAGTTCGAGAGTGCGAGAGTTCGGGAATTCGGGAGTTCGGGAGTTCGATAGTTCGAAAGTTCGAGAGTTCGACACTTCAGGAATTCGGGAGTTCGGGAATTCGAGAGTTCCGTAGTTCGGGAATTCGGGAGTTCGAGAGTTCGAGAGTTTGGCAGTTCGGGAATTCGGGAATTACGAGAGGTCGGCAATTCGAGAGTTCGGCAGGTCGGGAATTCGGGAGTTCGGGAGTTCGAGAGTTCGAGAGTTTTAGAGTTCGGGAATTCGGGAGTTCGGGAGTTCGAGCGTTCAAGAGATTGAGAGTTCGGCAGTTCTGGAATTTGGGAGTTCGGGAGTTCGAGAGTTCGAGAGTTAGAGCATTTGAGAGTTCGGGAGTTCGGGAGTTCGAGAGTTCGAGAGTTCGGGAATTCGGGAGTTCGACAGTTCGGGAGTTCGAGAGTTCGAGAGTTCGACACTTCGGGAATTCGGGAGTTCAGGAGTTCGAGAGGTCGACAATTCGAGAGTTCGGCAGTTCGGGAATTCGGGAGTTCGGGAGTTCGAGAGTTCGAGCATTTTAGAGTTCGGTTAATTCGGGAGTTCGGGAGTTCGAGAGTTCAAGAGATTGAGAGTTCGGCAGTTCGGGAATTCGGGAGTTCGTGAGTTCGAGGCTTCGGCAGTTTGGGAATTCGGGAGTTCTGGAGTTCGAGAGTACGAGAGTTTGGGAATTCGGGAGTTCGGGAGTTCGATAGTTTGAAAGTTCGAGAGTTCGGCAGTTCGGGAATTCGGGAGTTCGAGAGTTCGGGAGTTCGAGAGTTTGAGCATTTGAGAGTTCGGGAAATCGGGAGTTCGGGAGTTCGGGAGTTCGAGAGTTCGAGAGTTCGACACTTCGGGAATTCAGGAGTTCGGGAATTCGAGAGTTCGGTAGTTTGGGAATTCGGGAGTTCGAGAGTTCGAGAGTTTGAGAGTTCGGAAGTTCGGGAATTCGGGAATTACGAGAGGTCGGCAATTCGAGAGTTCGGCAGGTCGGGAATTCGGGAGTTCGGGAGTTCGAGAGTTCGAGAGTTTTAGAGTTCGGGAATTCGGGAATTCGGGAGTTCGGGAGTTCGAGCGTTCAAGAGATTGGGAGTTCGGCAGTTCGGGAATTTGGGAGTTCGGGAGTTCGAGATTTCGAGAGTTAGAGCATTTGAGAGTTCGGGAGTTCGGGAGTTCGAGAGTTCGAGAGTTCGGCAGTTTGGGAATTCGGGAGTTCGACAGTTCGGGAGTTCGAGAGTTCGGCAGATCCGGAATTCGGGAGTTCGGGAGTTCGAGAGTTTGGCAGTTCGGGAATTCTGGAGTTTGGGAGTTCGAGAGTTCGAGAGTTTGAGAGTTTGGGAATTCGAGAGTTCGGGACTTCGAGAGTTCGTGAGTTCAGGAGTTCGTGTATTTGGCAGTTCGGGAGTTCGACAGTTCGGCAGTTCGGGAATTCGGGAGTTCGGGAGTTCGAGAGTTCGAGAGTTCGAGCATTTTAGAGTTCGGTTAATTCGGGAGCTCGGGAGTTCGAGAGTTCAAGAGATTGAGAGTTCGGCAGTTCAGGAATTCGGGAGTTCGTGAGTTCGAGGCTTCGGCAGTTTGGGAATTTGGGAGTTCTGGAGTTCGAGAGTACGAGAGTTCGGGAATTCGGGAGTTCGGGAGTTCGATAGTTCGAAAGTTCGAGAGTTCGGCAGTTCGGGAATTCGGGAGTTCGAGAGTTCGGGAGTTCGAGAGTTTGAGCGTTGGATAGTTAGGGAATTCGGGATTTCGAGAGTTCGGGAGATCAAGAGTTCGGCAGTTCGGGAATTCGGGAGTTCGAGAGTACGGGAGTTCGAGAGTTCGGCAGTTCGGGAATTCGGGAGTTCGAGAGTTCGGGAGTTTGAGAGGTCGAGAGTTCGAGAGTTCGACACTTCGGGAGTTTGGGAGTTCGAGAGTTCCAGCATTTGAGAGTTCGGGAATTCGGGAGTTCGGGAGTTCGAGAGTTCGAGAGTTCGACACTTAGGGAATTCGGGAGTTCGGGAGTTCGAGAGTTCGAGAGTTCGACACTTAGGGAATTCGGGAGTTCAGGAGTTCGAGAGGTCGACAATTCGAGAGTTCGGCAGTTCGGCAATTCTGGAGTTCGGGAGTTCGAGAGTTCGAGAGTTCGAGCATTTTAGAGTTCGGTTAATTCGGGAGTTCGGGAGTTCGAGAGTTCAAGAGATTGAGAGTTCGGCAGTTCGGGAATTCGGGAGTTCGTGAGTTCGAGGCTTCGGCAGTTTGGGAATTCGGGAGTTCTGGAGTTCGAGAGTGCGAGAGTTCGGGAATTCGGGAGTTCGGGAGTTCGATAGTTCGAAAGTTCGAGAGTTCGACACTTCAGGAATTCGGGAGTTCGGGAATTCGAGAGTTCCGTAGTTCGGGAATTCGGGAGTTCGAGAGTTCGAGAGTTTGGCAGTTCGGGAATTCGGGAATTACGAGAGGTCGGCAATTCGAGAGTTCGGCAGGTCGGGAATTCGGGAGTTCGGGAGTTCGAGAGTTCGAGAGTTTTAGAGTTCGGGAATTCGGGAGTTCGGGAGTTCGAGCGTTCAAGAGATTGAGAGTTCGGCAGTTCTGGAATTTGGGAGTTCGGGAGTTCGAGAGTTCGAGAGTTAGAGCATTTGAGAGTTCGGGAGTTCGGGAGTTCGAGAGTTCGCGAGTTCGGGAATTCGGGAGTTCGACAGTTCGGGAGTTCGAGAGTTCGGCAGATCGGGAATTCGGGAGTTCGGGAGTTCGAGAGTACGGCAGTTCGGGAATTCTGGAGTTTGGGAGTTCGAGAGTTCGAGAGTTTGAGAGTTTGGGAATTTGAGAGTTCGGGAGTTCGAGAGTTCGTGAGTTCAAGAGTTCGTGTATTCGGCAGTTCAGGAGTTCGACAGTTCGGCAGTTCGGGAATTCGGGAGTTCGGGCGTTCGAGCGTTCAAGAGATTGAGAGTTCGGCAGTTCGGGAATTTGGGAGTTCGGGAGTTCGAGAATTCGAGAGTTAGAGCATTTGAGAGTTCGGGAATTCGGGAGTTCGGGAGTTCGAGAGTTCGAGAGTTTTAGAGTTCGGGAATTCGGGAGTTCGGGAGTTCGAGCGTTCAAGAGATTGAGAGTTCGGCAGTTCGGGAATTTGGGAGTTCGGGAGTTCGAGAGTTCGAGAGTTAGAGCATTTGAGAGTTCGGGAGTTCGGGAGTTCGGGAGTTCGAGAGTTCGGCAGTTCGGGAATTCGGGAGTTCGACAGTTCGGGAGTTCGAGAGTTCGGCAGATCGGGAATTCGGGAGTTCGGGAGTTCGAGAGTACGGCAGTTCGGGAATTCTGGAGTTTGGGAGTTCGAGAGTTTGAGAGTTTGGGAATTTGAGAGTTCGGGAGTTCGAGAATTCGTGAGTTCAAGAGTTCGGGTATTCGGCAGTTCGGGAGTTCGACAGTTCGGCAGTTCGGGAATTCGGGAGTTCGGGCGTTCGAGAGTTCGAGAGTTCGAGCATTTTAGAGTTCGGTTAATTCGGGAGTTCGTGAGTTCGAGAGTTCAAGAGATTGAGAGTTCGGCAGTTCGGGAATTCGGGAGTTCGGGCGTTCGAGAGTTCGAGAGTTCGAGCATTTTAGAGTTCGGTTAATTCGGGAGTTCGGGAGTTCGGGAGTTCGAGAGTTCGAGAGTTCGACACTTCGGGAATTCGGGAGTTCGGGAATTCGAGAGTTCGGTAGTTCGGGAATTCGGGAGTTCGAGAGTTCGAGAGTTCGAGAGTTCGGCAGTTCGAGAATTCGGGAATTACGAGACGTCGGCAATTCGAGAGTTCGGCAGGTCAGGAATTCGGGAGTTCGGGAGTTCGAGAGTTCGAGAGTTTTAGAGTTCGGGAATTCGGGAGTTCGGGAGTTCGAGCGTTCAAGAGATTGAGAGTTCGGCAGTTCGGGAATTCGGGAGTTCGGGAGTTCGAGAGTTCGAGAGTTAGAGCATTTGAGAGTTCGGGAGTTCGGGAGTTCGAAAGTTCGAGAGTTCGAGAGTTCGGCAGTTCGGGAATACGGGAGTTCGACAGTTCGGGAGTTCGGGAGTTCGGCAGATCGGGAATTCGGGAGTTCGGGAGTTCGAGAGTTCGGCAGTTCGGGAATTCTGGAGTTTGGGAGTTCGAGAGTTCGAGAGTTTGAGAGTTTGGGAATTCGGGAGTTCGGGAGTTCGAGAGTTCGTGAGTTCAGGAGTTCGTGTATTCGGCAGTTCGGGAGTTCGACAGTTCGGCAGTTCGGGAATTCGGGAGTTCGGGAGTTCGAGAGTTTGAGAGTTTGAGAGATCGGGAGTTCGGGCGTTCGAGAGTTCGAGAGTTCGAGAGTTCGGCAGTTCGGGAATTCGGGAGTTCGAGAGTTCGGGAGTTCGAGAGTTCGGCAGATCGGGAATTCGGGAGTTCGGGAGTTCAAGAGTTCAAGAGTTCGAGCGTTTGAGAGTTCGGAAATTCGGGATTTTGAGAGTTCGGGAGTTCGAGAGTTCGGCAGTTTGGGAATTCGGGAGTTCGAGAGTTCGGGAGTTCGAGAGTTCGGTAGTTCGGGAATTCGGGAGTTCGGGATTTCGAGAGTTTGAGAGTTCGAGAGTTCAGGCATTCGGGAGTTCGGGAGTTCGAGAGTTCGAGAGTTCGGCAGTTTGGGAATTCAGGAGTTCAGGAGTTCGAAATTTCGAGAGTTCGAGAGTTCGAGAGTTCGGGAATTCGGAAGTTTGGGAGTTCGAGAGTTCGAGAGTTTGAGAGTTCGGCAGTTCGGGAATTCGGGAGTTTGGGAGTTCGAGAGTTCGAGAGTTTGAGAGTTCAGCAGTTCGGGAATTCGTGAGTTCAGGAGTTCGAGAGTTCGGCAGTTCGGCAGTTCTGGAATTCGGGAGTTCGGGAGTTTGAGAGTTCGAGAGTTCGAGAGTTCTGCAGTTCGGGAATTCGGGAGTTCGGGAGTTCGAGAGTTCGAGAGTTCGAGAGTTCGGCAGTTCGGGAATTCGGGAGTTCGAGAGTTCGCAAGTTCAAGAGTTCGGCAGTTCGGGAATTCTGGAGTTCGGCATTCGAGAGTTCAAGAGTTCGAGAGTTCGTCAGTTCGGGAATTCGGGAGTTCGTGAGTTGTAGAGTTCGAGAGTTCGAGAGTTCGGCAGTTCGGGAATTCGGGAATTCGGCATTCGAGAGTTCGAGAGTTCGAGAGTTCATCAGTTCGGGAATTCGGGAATTCGGGAGTTCGAGAGTTCGCAAGTTCGAGAGTTCGGCAGTTCGGGAATTCGGGAGTTCGGCATTCGAGAGTTCGAGAGTTCGAGAGTTCGTCAGTTCGGGAATTCGGGAGTTCGTGAGTTCGAGAGTTCGAGAGTTCGAGAGTTCGGCAGTTCGGGAATTCGAGAGTTCGGCATTCGAGATTTCGAGAGTTCGAGAGTTCTGCAGTTCGGGAATTCGGGAGTTCGGGAGTTCGAGAGTTCGAGAGTTCGGCAGCTCGGGAATTCGGGAATTCGGGAGTTCGAGAGTTCGCAAGTTCGAGAGTTCGGCAGTTCGGGAATTCGGGAGTTCGGCATTCGAGAGTTCGAGAGTTCGAGAGTTCGTCAGTTCGGGAATTCGGGAGTTCGTGAGTTCGAGAGTTCGAAAGTTCGGCAGTTCGGGAATTCAGGAGTTCAAGAGTTCGGGAGTTCGAGAGTTCGAGAGTTCGGCAGTTCAGGAATTCGGGAGTTCGGGAGTTCGAGAGTTCAAGAGTTCGAGCATTTGAGAGTTCGGGAATTCGGGAGTTCGGGAGTTCGGGAGTTCAAGAGTTCGAGAGTTCGAGAGTTCGACACTTCGGGAATTCGGGAGTTCTGGAGTTCGAGAGTTCGAGAGTGCGGCAGTTCGGGATATTTGGGAGTTCGGGAGTTCGAGCGTTCGAAAGTTCGAGAGTTCGGCAGTACAGTAATTCGGGAGTTCAGGAGTTCGAGTGTTTTAGAGTTCGGCAGTTCGGGAGATTGAGTGTTTTAGAGTTCGGCAGTTCGGGAGTTCGGGAGTTCGAGAGTTCGAGAGTTTGAGAGTTCGGGAATTCGGGAGTTCAGGAGTTTGAGAGTTCAAGAGTTCGAGCGTTTGAGAGTTCGGGAATTCGGGATTTCGAGAGTTCGGGAGTTCGAGAGTTCGGCAGTTCGGGAATTCGGGAGTTCGAGAGTTCGGGAGTTCGAGAGTTCGGTAGTTCGGGAATTTGGGAGTTCGGGATTTCGAGAGTTCGAGAGTTCGAGAGTTCGGGCATTCGGGAGTTCGGGAGTTCGAGAGTTCGAGAGATCGGCTGTTCGGTAATTCGGGAGTTCGGGAGTGCGAGAGTTCGGCAGTTTGGGAATTCGGGAGTTCAGGAGTTCGAGATTTCGAGAGTTCGAGAGTTCGAGAGTTCGGGAATTCGGGAGTTCGGGAGTTCGAGAGTTCGAGAGTTTGAGAGTTCGGCAGTTCGGGAATTCGGGAGTTCGGGAGTTCGGGAGTTAGAGGTCGGCAGTTTGGGAGTTCGGTAGTTCGAGAGTTCGGCTGTTCGGGAATTCGGGAGTTCGGCAGTTCGAGAGTTCAAGAGTTCTGGAATTCGGGAGTTCGGGAGTTCAGGAATGCGAGAGTTCGAGAGTTCGACAGTTCGGGAATTCGGGAGTTCGGGAGTTCGAGAGTTCGAGAGTTCGGCAGTTTGGGAGTTCGGGAGTTTGAGAGTTCGGCTGTTCCGGAATTCGGGAGTTCGGGAGTTCGAGAATTCGAGAGTGCGGCAGTTCGGCAATTCGGGAGTTCGGGTGTTCGAGAGTTTGAGAGTTCGACAGTTCGGGTAATCGGGAGTTCGGGAGTTCGAGAGTTCAAGAGTTCGAGAGTTCGGCAGTTCGGGAATTCGGGAGTTCGAGAGTTCGAGAGTTCGAGAGTTCGGCAGATCGGGCATTCAGGAGTTCGGGAGTTCGAGAGTTCGAGAGTTCGGCAGTTCGGAAATTCGGGAGTTCGGAAGTTCGAGAGTTCTGCAGTTCGGGAATTCAGGAGTTCGGGAGTTCGAGAGTTCGAGAGTTCAAGAGTTCGAGAGTTCGGGAATTCGGGAGTTCGGGAGTTCGAGAGTTCTAGAGTTTTAAGTTCGGTAGTTCGGGAGTTCGGGAGTTCGAGGGTTCGTCAGTTCGGGAATTCGGGAGTTCTGGAGTTCGTGAGTTCGAGAGTTCGAGAGTTCGAGAGTTCGGCAGTTCGGGAATTCGGGAGTTCGTGAGTTCGAGAGTTTGAAAGTTCGAGAGTTCGGCAGTTCTGGAATTCTAGAGTTCGAGACTTCGAGAGTTTGGCAGTTCAGGAGTTCGGGAGTTCGGGAGTTCGGGAGTTCGAGAGTTCGGCAGTTCGGGAATTCGGGAGTTCGAGAGTGCGAGAGTTCGAGAGTTCGAGAGTTCAGCAGTTCGGGAGTTCGAGAGTTCGGCAGGTCAGAAATTCGGGAGTTTGGGATTTCGAGAGTTCGGCAGTTCGGGAATTCGGGAGTTCGGGAGTTCGAGAGTTCGAGAGTTCAAGTGTTCGAGAGTTCGGGAATTCAGGAGTTCGAGATTTCGGCAGTTCGGCAATTCGGGAGTTCGAGAGTTCGAGAGTTCGAGAGTTCGGCAGTTCGGGAATTCGGGAGTTCGGGAGTTCGAGAGTTCGAGAGTTCGGCAGTTTGGGAGTTCGGGAGTTTGAGAGTTCGGCTGTTCCGGAATTCGGGAGTTCGGGAGTTCGAGAATTCGAGAGTGCAGCAGTTCGGCAATTCGGGAGTTCGGGTGTTCGAGAGTTCGAGAGTTCGAAAGTTCGGGTAATCGGGAGTTTGGGAGTTCGAGAGTTCAAGAGTTCGAGAGTTCGGCAATTCGGGAATTCGGGAGTTCGAGAGTTCGAGAGTTCGAGAGTTCGGCAGATCGGGCATTCGGGAGTTCGGGAGTTCGAGAGTTCGAGAGTTCGGCAGTTCGGAAATTCGGGAGTTCGGAAGTTCGAGAGTTCTGCAGTTCGGGAATTCGGGAGTTCGGGAGTTCGAGAGTTCGAGAGTTCAAGAGTTCGAGAGTTCGGGAATTCGGGAGTTCGGGAGTTCGAGAGTTCTAGAGTTCGAGAGTTCGAGAGTTCGACACTTCGGGAATTCGGGAGTTCTGGAGTTCGAGAGTTCGAGAGTGCGGCAGTTCGGGATATTTGGGAGTTCGGGAGTTCGAGCGTTCGAAAGTTCGAGAGTTCGGCAGTACAGTAATTCGGGAGTTCAGGAGTTCGAGTGTTTTAGAGTTCAGCAGTTCGGGAGATCGAGTGTTTTAGAGTTCGGCAGTTCAGGAGTTCGGGAGTTCGAGAGTTCGAGAGTTTGAGAGTTCGGGAATTCGGGAGTTCGGGAGTTTGAGAGTTCAAGAGTTCGAGCGTTTGAGAGTTCGGGAATTCGGGATTTCGAGAGTTCGGGAGTTCGAGAGTTCGGCAGTTCGGGAATTCGGGAGTTCGAGAGTTCAGGAGTTCGAGAGTTCGGTAGTTCGGGAATTTGGGAGTTCAGGATTTCGAGAGTTCGAGAGTTCGAGAGTTCGGGCATTCGGGAGTTCGGGAGTTCGAGAATTCGAGAGATCGGCTGTTCGGTAATTCGGGAGTTCGGGAGTGCGAGAGTTCAGCAGTTTGGGAATTCGGGAGTTCAGGAGTTCGAGATTTCGAGAGTTCGAGAGTTCGAGAGTTCGGGAATTCGGGAGTTCGGGAGTTCGAGAGTTCGAGAGTTTGAGAGTTCGGCAGTTCGGGAATTCGGGAGTTCGGGAGTTCGGGAGTTAGAGGTCGGCAGTTTGGGAGTTCGGGAGTTCGGTAGTTCGAGAGTTCGGCTGTTCGGGAATTCGGGAGTTCGGCAGTTCGAGAGTTCAAGAGTTCTGGAATTCGGGAGTTCGGGAGTTCAGGAATGCGAGAGTTCGAGAGTTCGACAGTTCGGGAATTTGGGAGTTCGGGAGTTCGAGAGTTCGAGAGTTCGGCAGTTTGGGAGTTCGGGAGTTTGAGAGTTCGGCTGTTCCGGAATTCGGGAGTTCGGGAGTTCGAGAATTCGAGAGTGCGGCAGTTCGGCAATTCGGGAGTTCGGGTGTTCGAGAGTTCGAGAGTTCGACAGTTCGGGTAATCGGGAGTTCGGGAGTTCGAGAGTTCAAGAGTTCGAGAGTTCGGCAGTTCGGGAATTCGGGAGTTCGAGAGTTCGAGAGTTCGAGAGTTCGGCAGATCGGGCATTCAGGAGTTCGGGAGTTCGAGAGTTCGAGAGTTCGGCAGTTCGGAAATTCGGGAGTTCGGAAGTTCGAGAGTTCTGCAGTTCGGGAATTCAGGAGTTCGGGAGTTCGAGAGTTCGAGAGTTCAAGAGTTCGAGAGTTCGGGAATTCGGGAGTTCGGGAGTTCGAGAGTTCTAGAGTTTTAAGTTCGGTAGTTCGGGAGTTCAGGAGTTCGAGGGTTCGGCAGTTCGGGAATTCGGGAGTTCTGGAGTTCGTGAGTTCGAGAGTTCGAGAGTTCGAGAGTTCGGCAGTTCGGGAATTCGGGAGTTCGTGAGTTCGAGAGTTTGAAAGTTCGAGAGTTCGGCAGTTCTGGAATTCTAGAGTTCGAGACTTCGAGAGTTTGGCAGTTCGGGAGTTCGGGAGTTCGGGAGTTCGAGAGTTCGGCAGTTCGGGAATTCGGGAGTTCGAGAGTGCGAGAGTTCGAGAGTTCGAGAGTTCAGCAGTTCGGGAGTTCGAGAGTTCGGCAGGTCAGAAATTCGGGAGTTTGGGATTTCGAGAGTTCGGCAGTTCGGGAATTCGGGAGTTCGAGAGTTCAGGAGTTCGAGAGTTCGGTAGTTCGGGAATTTGGGAGTTCGGGATTTCGAGAGTTCGAGAGTTCGAGAGTTCGGGCATTCGGGAGTTCGGGAGTTCGAGAGTTCGAGAGATCGGCTGTTCGGTAATTCGGGAGTTCGGGAGTGCGAGAGTTCAGCAGTTTGGGAATTCGGGAGTTCAGGAGTTCGAGATTTCGAGAGTTCGAGAGTTCGAGAGTTCGGGAATTCGGGAGTTCGGGAGTTCGAGAGTTCGAGAGTTTGAGAGTTCGGCAGTTCGGGAATTCGGGAGTTCGGGAGTTCGGGAGTTAGAGGTCGGCAGTTTGGGAGTTCGGGAGTTCGGTAGTTCGAGAGTTCGGCTGTTCGGGAATTCGGGAGTTCGGCAGTTCGAGAGTTCAAGAGTTCTGGAATTCGGGAGTTCGGGAGTTCAGGAATGCGAGAGTTCGAGAGTTCGACAGTTCAGGAATTTGGGAGTTCGGGAGTTCGAGAGTTCGAGAGTTCGGCAGTTTGGGAGTTCGGGAGTTTGAGAGTTCGGCTGTTCCGGAATTCGGGAGTTCGGGAGTTCGAGAATTCGAGAGTGCGGCAGTTCGGCAATTCGGGAGTTCGGGTGTTCGAGAGTTCGAGAGTTCGACAGTTCGGGTAATCGGGAGTTCGGGAGTTCGAGAGTTCAAGAGTTCGAGAGTTCGGCAGTTCGGGAATTCGGGAGTTCGAGAGTTCGAGAGTTCGAGAGTTCGGCAGATCGGGCATTCAGGAGTTCGGGAGTTCGAGAGTTCGAGAGTTCGGCAGTTCGGAAATTCGGGAGTTCGGAAGTTCGAGAGTTCTGCAGTTCGGGAATTCAGGAGTTCGGGAGTTCGAGAGTTCGAGAGTTCAAGAGTTTGAGAGTTCGGGAATTCGGGAGTTCGGGAGTTCGAGAGTTCTAGAGTTTTAAGTTCGGTAGTTCGGGAGTTCGGGAGTTCGAGGGTTCGGCAGTTCGGGAATTCGGGAGTTCTGGAGTTCGTGAGTTCGAGAGTTCGAGAGTTCGAGAGTTCGGCAGTTCGGGAATTCGGGAGTTCGTGAGTTCGAGAGTTTGAAAGTTCGAGAGTTCGGCAGTTCTGGAATTCTAGAGTTCGAGACTTCGAGAGTTTGGCAGTTCGGGAGTTCGGGAGTTCGGGAGTTCGAGAGTTCGGCAGTTCGGGAATTCGGGAGTTCGAGAGTGCGAGAGTTCGAGAGTTCGAGAGTTCAGCAGTTCGGGAGTTCGAGAGTTCGGCAGGTCAGAAATTCGGGAGTTTGGGATTTCGAGAGTTCGGCAGTTCGGGAATTCGGGAGTTCGGGAGTTCGAGAGTTCGAGAGTTCAAGTGTTCGAGAGTTCGGGAATTCAGGAGTTCGAGATTTCGGCAGTTCGGCAATTCGGGAGTTCGAGAGTTCGAGAGTTCGAGAGTTCGGCAGTTCGGGAATTCGGGAGTTCGGGAGTTCGAGAGTTCGAGAGTTCGGCAGTTTGGGAGTTCGGGAGTTTGAGAGTTCGGCTGTTCCGGAATTCGGGAGTTCGGGAGTTCGAGAATTCGAGAGTGCAGCAGTTCGGCAATTCGGGAGTTCGGGTGTTCGAGAGTTCGAGAGTTCGAAAGTTCGGGTAATCGGGAGTTCGGGAGTTCGAGAGTTCAAGAGTTCGAGAGTTCGGCAATTCGGGAATTCGGGAGTTCGAGAGTTCGAGAGTTCGAGAGTTCGGCAGATCGGGCATTCGGGAGTTCGGGAGTTCGAGAGTTCGAGAGTTCGGCAGTTCGGAAATTCGGGAGTTCGGAAGTTCGAGAGTTCTGCAGTTCGGGAATTCGGGAGTTCGGGAGTTTGAGAGTTCGAGAGTTCAAGAGTTCGAGAGTTCGGGAATTCGGGAGTTCGGGAGTTCGAGAGTTCTAGAGTTCGAGAGTTCGAGAGTTCGACACTTCGGGAATTCGGGAGTTCTGGAGTTCGAGAGTTCGAGAGTGCGGCAGTTCGGGATATTTGGGAGTTCGGGAGTTCGAGCGTTCGAAAGTTCGAGAGTTCGGCAGTACAGTAATTCGGGAGTTCAGGAGTTCGAGTGTTTTAGAGTTCGGCAGTTCGGGAGATCGAGTGTTTTAGAGTTCGGCAGTTCGGGAGTTCGGGAGTTCGAGAGTTCGAGAGTTTGAGAGTTCGGGAATTCGGGAGTTCGGGAGTTTGAGAGTTCAAGAGTTCGAGCGTTTGAGAGTTCGGGAATTCGGGATTTCGAGAGTTCGGGAGTTCGAGAGTTCGGCAGTTCGGGAATTCGGGAGTTCGAGAGTTCGGGAGTTCGAGAGTTCGGTAGTTCGGGAATTTGGGAGTTCGGGATTTCGAGAGTTCGAGAGTTTGAGAGTTCGGGCATTCGGGAGTTCGGGAGTTCGAGAGTTCGAGAGATCGGCTGTTCGGTAATTCGGGAGTTCGGGAGTGCGAGAGTTCGGCAGTTTGGGAATTCGGGAGTTCAGGAGTTCGAGATTTCGAGAGTTCGAGAGTTCGAGAGTTCGGGAATTCGGGAGTTCGGGAGTTCGAGAGTTCGAGAGTTTGAGAGTTCGGCAGTTCGGGAATTCGGGAGTTCGGGAGTTCGGGAGTTAGAGGTCGGCAGTTTGGGAGTTCGGGAGTTCGGTAGTTCGAGAGTTCGGCTGTTCGGGAATTCGGGAGTTCGGCAGTTCGAGAGTTCAAGAGTTCTGGAATTCGGGAGATCGGGAGTTCAGGAATGCGAGAGTTCGAGAGTTCGACAGTTCGGGAATTCGGGAGTTCGGGAGTTCGAGAGTTCGAGAGTTCGGCAGTTTGGGAGTTCGGGAGTTTGAGAGTTCGGCTGTTCCGGAATTCGGGAGTTCGGGAGTTCGAGAATTCGAGAGTGCGGCAGTTCGGCAATTCGGGAGTTCGGGTGTTCGAGAGTTCGAGAATTCGACAGTTCGGGTAATCGGGAGTTCGGGAGTTCGAGAGTTCAAGAGTTCGAGAGTTCGGCAGTTCGGGAATTCGGGAGTTCGAGAGTTCGAGAGTTCGAGAGTTCGGCAGATCGGGCATTCAGGAGTTCGGGAGTTCGAGAGTTCGAGAGTTCGGCAGTTCGGAAATTCGGGAGTTCGGAAGTTCGAGAGTTCTGCAGTTCGGGAATTCAGGAGTTCGGGAGTTCGAGAGTTCGAGAGTTCAAGAGTTCGAGAGTTCGGGAATTCGGGAGTTCGGGAGTTTGAGAGTTCAAGAGTTCGAGCGTTTGAGAGTTCGGGAATTCGGGATTTCGAGAGTTCGGGAGTTCGAGAGTTCGGCAGTTCGGGAATTCGGGAGTTCGAGAGTTCGGGAGTTCGAGAGTTCGGTAGTTCGGGAATTTGGGAGTTCGGGATTTCGAGAGTTCGAGAGTTCGAGAGTTCGGGCATTCGGGAGTTCGGGAGTTCGAGAGTTCGAGAGATCGGCTGTTCGGTAATTCGGGAGTTCGGGAGTGCGAGAGTTCGGCAGTTTGGGAATTCGGGAGTTCAGGAGTTCGAGATTTCGAGAGTTCGAGAGTTCGAGAGTTCGGGAATTCGGGAGTTCGGGAGTTCGAGAGTTCGAGAGTTTGAGAGTTCGGCAGTTCGGGAATTCGGGAGTTCGGGAGTTCGGGAGTTAGAGGTCGGCAGTTTGGGAGTTCGGGAGTTCGGTAGTTCGAGAGTTCGGCTGTTCGGGAATTCGGGAGTTCGGCAGTTCGAGAGTTCAAGAGTTCTGGAATTCGGGAGATCGGGAGTTCAGGAATGCGAGAGTTCGAGAGTTCGACAGTTCGGGAATTCGGGAGTTCGGGAGTTCGAGAATTCGAGAGTGCGGCAGTTCGGCAATTCGGGAGTTCGGGTGTTCGAGAGTTCGAGAATTCGACAGTTCGGGTAATCGGGAGTTCGGGAGTTCGAGAGTTCAAGAGTTCGAGAGTTCGGCAGTTCGGGAATTCGGGAGTTCGAGAGTTCGAGAATTCGAGAGTGCGGCAGTTCGGCAATTCGGGAGTTCGGGTGTTCGAGAGTTCGAGAATTCGACAGTTCGGGTAATCGGGAGTTCGGGAGTTCGAGAGTTCAAGAGTTCGAGAGTTCGGCAGTTCGGGAATTCGGGAGTTCGAGAGTTCGAGAGTTCGAGAGTTCGGCAGATCGGGCATTCAGGAGTTCGGGAGTTCGAGAGTTCGAGAGTTCGGCAGTTCGGAAATTCGGGAGTTCGGAAGTTCGAGAGTTCTGCAGTTCGGGAATTCAGGAGTTCGGGAGTTCGAGAGTTCGAGAGTTCAAGAGTTCGAGAGTTCGGGAATTCGGGAGTTCGGGAGTTCGAGAGTTCTAGAGTTTTAAGTTCGGTAGTTCGGGAGTTCGGGAGTTCGAGGGTTCGGCAGTTCGGGAATTCGGGAGTTCTGGAGTTCGTGAGTTCGAGAGTTCGAGAGTTCGAGAGTTCGGCAGTTCGGGAATTCGGGAGTTCGTGAGTTCGAGAGTTTGAAAGTTCGAGAGTTCGGCAGTTCTGGAATTCTAGAGTTCGAGACTTCGAGAGTTTGGCAGTTCGGGAGTTCGGGAGTTCAGGAGTTCGGGAGTTCGAGAGTTCGGCAGTTCGGGAATTCGGGAGTTCGAGAGTGCGAGAGTTCGAGAGTTCGAGAGTTCAGCAGTTCGGGAGTTCGAGAGTTCGGCAGGTCAGAAATTCGGGAGTTTGGGATTTCGAGAGTTCGGCAGTTCAGGAATTCGGGAGTTCGGGAGTTCGAGAGTTCGAGAGTTCAAGTGTTCGAGAGTTCGGGAATTCAGGAGTTCGAGATTTCGGCAGTTCGGCAATTCGGGAGTTCGAGAGTTCGAGAGTTCGAGAGTTCGGCAGTTCGGGAATTCGGGAGTTCGGGAGTTCGAGAGTTCGAGAGTTCGGCAGTTTGGGAGTTCGGGAGTTTGAGAGTTCGGCTGTTCCGGAATTCGGGAGTTCGGGAGTTCGAGAATTCGAGAGTGCAGCAGTTCGGCAATTCGGGAGTTCGGGTGTTCGAGAGTTCGAGAGTTCGAAAGTTCGGGTAATCGGGAGTTCGGGAGTTCGAGAGTTCAAGAGTTCGAGAGTTCGGCAATTCGGGAATTCAGGAGTTCGAGAGTTCGAGAGTTCGAGAGTTCGGCAGATCGGGCATTCGGGAGTTCGGGAGTTCGAGAGTTCGAGAGTTCGGCAGTTCGGAAATTCGTGAGTTCGGAAGTTCGAGAGTTCTGCAGTTCGGGAATTCGGGAGTTCGGGAGTTCGAGAGTTCGAGAGTTCAAGAGTTCGAGAGTTCGGGAGTTCGAGAGTTCGTGAGTTCAAGAGTTCGTGTATTCGGCAGTTCGGGAGTTCGACAGTTCGGCAGTTCGGGAATTCGGGAGTTCGGGCGTTCGAGCGTTCAAGAGATTGAGAGTTCGGCAGTTCGGGAATTTGGGAGTTCGGGAGTTCGAGAATTCGAGAGTTAGAGCATTTGAGAGTTCGGGAATTCGGGAGTTCGGGAGTTCGAGAGTTCGAGAGTTTTAGAGTTCGGGAATTCGGGAGTTCGGGAGTTCGAGCGTTCAAGAGATTGAGAGTTCGGCAGTTCGGGAATTTGGGAGTTCGGGAGTTCGAGAGTTCGAGAGTTAGAGCATTTGAGAGTTCGGGAGTTCGGGAGTTCGGGAGTTCGAGAGTTCGGCAGTTCGGGAATTCGGGAGTTCGACAGTTCGGGAGTTCGAGAGTTCGGCAGATCGGGAATTCGGGAGTTCGGGAGTTCGAGAGTACGGCAGTTCGGGAATTCTGGAGTTTGGGAGTTCGAGAGTTCGAGAGTTTGAGAGTTTGGGAATTTGAGAGTTCGGGAGTTCGAGAATTCGTGAGTTCAAGAGTTCGGGTATTCGGCAGTTCGGGAGTTCGACAGTTCGGCAGTTCGGGAATTCGGGAGTTCGGGCGTTCGAGAGTTCGAGAGTTCGAGCATTTTAGAGTTCGGTTAATTCGGGAGTTCGTGAGTTCGAGAGTTCAAGAGATTGAGAGTTCGGCAGTTCGGGAATTCGGGAGTTCGGGCGTTCGAGAGTTCGAGAGTTCGAGCATTTTAGAGTTCGGTTAATTCGGGAGTTCGTGAGTTCGAGAGTTCAAGAGATTGAGAGTTCGGCAGTTCGGGAATTCGGGAGTTCGTGAGTTCGAGGCTTCGGCAGTTTGGGAATTTGGGAGTTCTGGAGTTCGAGAGTATGAGAGTTCGGGAATTCGGGAGTTCGGGAGTTCGATAGTTCGAAAGTTCGAGAGTTCGGCAGTTTGGGAATTCGGGAGTTCGAGAGTTCGGGAGTTCGAGAGTTTGAGCATTTGAGAGTTCAGGAATTCGGGAGTTCGGGAGTTCGGGAGTTCGAGAGTTCGAGAGTTCGACACTTCGGGAATTCGGGAGTTCGGGAATTCGAGAGTTCGGTAGTTCGGGAATTCGGGAGTTCGAGAGTTCGAGAGTTCGAGAGTTCGGCAGTTCGAGAATTCGGGAATTACGAGAGGTCGGCAATTCGAGAGTTCGGCAGGTCAGGAATTCGGGAGTTCGGGAGTTCGAGAGTTCGAGAGTTTTAGAGTTCGGGAATTCGGGAGTTCGGGAGTTCGAGCGTTCAAGAGATTGAGAGTTCGGCAGTTCGGGAATTCGGGAGTTCGGGAGTTCGAGAGTTCGAGAGTTAGAGCATTTGAGAGTTCGGGAGTTCGGGAGTTCGAAAGTTCGAGAGTTCGAGAGTTCGGCAGTTCGGGAATACGGGAGTTCGACAGTTCGGGAGTTCGGGAGTTCGGCAGATCGGGAATTCGGGAGTTCGGGAGTTCGAGAGTTCGGCAGTTCGGGAATTCTGGAGTTTGGGAGTTCGAGAGTTCGAGAGTTTGAGAGTTTGGGAATTCGGGAGTTCGGGAGTTCGAGAGTTCGTGAGTTCAGGAGTTCGTGTATTCGGCAGTTCGGGAGTTCGACAGTTCGGCAGTTCGGGAATTCGGGAGTTCGGGAGTTCGAGAGTTTGAGAGTTTGAGAGATCGGGAGTTCGGGTGTTCGAGAGTTCGAGAGTTCGAGAGTTCGGCAGTTCGGGAATTCGGGAGTTCGAGAGTTCGGGAGTTCGAGAGTTCGGCAGATCGGGAATTCGGGAGTTCGGGAGTTCAAGAGTTCAAGAGTTCGAGCGTTTGAGAGTTCGGAAATTCGGGATTTTGAGAGTTCGGGAGTTCGAGAGTTCGGCAGTTTGGGAATTCGGGAGTTCGAGAGTTCGGGAGTTCGAGAGTTCGGTAGTTCGGGAATTCGGGAGTTCGGGATTTCGAGAGTTTGAGAGTTCGAGAGTTCAGGCATTCGGGAGTTCGGGAGTTCGAGAGTTCGAGAGTTCGGCAGTTTGGGAATTCAGGAGTTCAGGAGTTCGAAATTTCGAGAGTTCGAGAGTTCGAGAGTTCGGGAATTCGGAAGTTTGGGAGTTCGAGAGTTCGAGAGTTTGAGAGTTCGGCAGTTCGGGAATTCGGGAGTTTGGGAGTTCGAGAGTTTGAGAGTTCGAGAGTTCAGCAGTTCGGGAATTCGTGAGTTCAGGAGTTCGAGAGTTCGGCAGTTCGGCAGTTCTGGAATTCGGGAGTTCGGGAGTTTGAGAGTTCGAGAGTTCGAGAGTTCTGCAGTTCGGGAATTCGGGAGTTCGGGAGTTCGAGAGTTCGAGAGTTCGAGAGTTCGGCAGTTCGGGAATTCGGGAGTTCGAGAGTTCGCAAGTTCGAGAGTTCGGCAGTTCGGGAATTCTGGAGTTCGGCATTCGAGAGTTCAAGAGTTCGAGAGTTCGTCAGTTCGGGAATTCGGGAGTTCGTGAGTTGTAGAGTTCGAGAGTTCGAGAGTTCGGCAGTTCGGGAATTCGGGAATTCGGCATTCGAGAGTTCGAGAGTTCGAGAGTTCATCAGTTCGGGAATTCGGGAATTCGGGAGTTCGAGAGTTCGCAAGTTCGAGAGTTCGGCAGTTCGGGAATTCGGGAGTTCGGCATTCGAGAGTTCGAGAGTTCGAGAGTTCGTCAGTTCGGGAATTCGGGAGTTCGTGAGTTCGAGAGTTCGAGAGTTCGAGAGTTCGGCAGTTCGGGAATTCGAGAGTTCGGCATTCGAGATTTCGAGAGTTCGAGAGTTCTGCAGTTCGGGAATTCGGGAGTTCGGGAGTTCGAGAGTTCGAGAGTTCGGCAGCTCGGGAATTCGGGAATTCGGGAGTTCGAGAGTTCGCAAGTTCGAGAGTTCGGCAGTTCGGGAATTCGGGAGTTCGGCATTCGAGAGTTCGAGAGTTCGAGAGTTCGTCAGTTCGGGAATTCGGGAGTTCGTGAGTTCGAGAGTTCGAAAGTTCGGCAGTTCGGGAATTCAGGAGTTCAAGAGTTCGGGAGTTCGAGAGTTCGAGAGTTCGGCAGTTCGGGAATTCGGGAGTTCGGGAGTTCGAGAGTTCGAGAGTTCGAGCATTTGAGAGTTCGGGAATTCGGGAGTTCGGGAGTTCGGGAGTTCAAGAGTTCGAGAGTTCGAGAGTTCGACACTTCGGGAATTCGGGAGTTCTGGAGTTCGAGAGTTCGAGAGTGCGGCAGTTCGGGATATTTGGGAGTTCGGGAGTTCGAGCGTTCGAAAGTTCGAGAGTTCGGCAGTACAGTAATTCGGGAGTTCAGGAGTTCGAGTGTTTTAGAGTTCGGCAGTTCGGGAGATTGAGTGTTTTAGAGTTCGGCAGTTCGGGAGTTCGGGAGTTCGAGAGTTCGAGAGTTTGAGAGTTCGGGAATTCGGGAGTTCAGGAGTTTGAGAGTTCAAGAGTTCGAGCGTTTGAGAGTTCGGGAATTCGGGATTTCGAGAGTTCGGGAGTTCGAGAGTTCGGCAGTTCGGGAATTCGGGAGTTCGAGAGTTCGGGAGTTCGAGAGTTCGGTAGTTCGGGAATTTGGGAGTTCGGGATTTCGAGAGTTCGAGAGTTCGAGAGTTCGGGCATTCGGGAGTTCGGGAGTTCGAGAGTTCGAGAGATCGGCTGTTCGGTAATTCGGGAGTTCGGGAGTGCGAGAGTTCGGCAGTTTGGGAATTCGGGAGTTCAGGAGTTCGAGATTTCGAGAGTTCGAGAGTTCGAGAGTTCGGGAATTCGGGAGTTCGGGAGTTCGAGAGTTCGAGAGTTTGAGAGTTCGGCAGTTCGGGAATTCGGGAGTTCGGGAGTTCGGGAGTTAGAGGTCGGCAGTTTGGGAGTTCGGGAGTTCGGTAGTTCGAGAGTTCGGCTGTTCGGGAATTCGGGAGTTCGGCAGTTCGAGAGTTCAAGAGTTCTGGAATTCGGGAGATCGGGAGTTCAGGAATGCGAGAGTTCGAGAGTTCGACAGTTCGGGAATTCGGGAGTTTGGGAGTTCGAGAGTTCGAGAGTTCGGCAGTTTGGGAGTTCGGGAGTTTGAGAGTTCGGCTGTTCCGGAATTCGGGAGTTCGGGAGTTCGAGAATTCGAGAGTGCGGCAGTTCGGCAATTCGGGAGTTCGGGTGTTTGAGAGTTCGAGAATTCGACAGTTCGGGTAATCGGGAGTTCGGGAGTTCGAGAGTTCGAGAGTTCAAGTGTTCGAGAGTTCGGGAATTCAGGAGTTCGAGATTTCGGCAGTTCGGCAATTCGGGAGTTCGAGAGTTCGAGAGTTCGAGAGTTCGGCAGTTCGGGAATTCGGGAGTTCGGGAGTTCGAGAGTTCGAGAGTTCGGCAGTTTGGGAGTTCGGGAGTTTGAGAGTTCGGCTGTTCCGGAATTCGGGAGTTCGGGAGTTCGAGAATTCGAGAGTGCAGCAGTTCGGCAATTCGGGAGTTCGGGTGTTCGAGAGTTCGAGAGTTCGAAAGTTCGGGTAATCGGGAGTTCGGGAGTTCGAGAGTTCAAGAGTTCGAGAGTTCAGCAATTCGGGAATTCGGGAGTTCGAGAGTTCGAGAGTTCGAGAGTTCGGCAGATCGGGCATTCGGGAGTTCGGGAGTTCGAGAGTTCGAGAGTTCGGCAGTTCGGAAATTCGGGAGTTCGGAAGTTCGAGAGTTCTGCAGTTCGGGAATTCGGGAGTTCGGGAGTTTGAGAGTTCGAGAGTTCAAGAGTTCGAGAGTTCGGGAATTCGGGAGTTCGGGAGTTCGAGAGTTCTAGAGTTCGAGAGTTCGAGAGTTCGACACTTCGGGAATTCGGGAGTTCTGGAGTTCGAGAGTTCGAGAGTGCGGCAGTTCGGGATATTTGGGAGTTCGGGAGTTCGAGCGTTCGAAAGTTCGAGAGTTCGGCAGTACAGTAATTCGGGAGTTCAGGAGTTCGAGTGTTTTAGAGTTCGGCAGTTCGGGAGATCGAGTGTTTTAGAGTTCGGCAGTTCGGGAGTTCGGGAGTTCGAGAGTTCGAGAGTTTGAGAGTTCGGGAATTCGGGAGTTCGGGAGTTTGAGAGTTCAAGAGTTCGAGCGTTTGAGAGTTCGGGAATTCGGGATTTCGAGAGTTCGGGAGTTCGAGAGTTCGGCAGTTCGGGAATTCGGGAGTTCGAGAGTTCGGGAGTTCGAGAGTTCGGTAGTTCGGGAATTTGGGAGTTCGGGATTTCGAGAGTTCGAGAGTTTGAGAGTTCGGGCATTCGGGAGTTCGGGAGTTCGAGAGTTCGAGAGATCGGCTGTTCGGTAATTCGGGAGTTCGGGAGTGCGAGAGTTCGGCAGTTTGGGAATTCGGGAGTTCAGGAGTTCGAGATTTCGAGAGTTCGAGAGTTCGAGAGTTCGGGAATTCGGGAGTTCGGGAGTTCGAGAGTTCGAGAGTTTGAGAGTTCGGCAGTTCGGGAATTCGGGAGTTCGGGAGTTCGGGAGTTAGAGGTCGGCAGTTTGGGAGTTCGGGAGTTCGGTAGTTCGAGAGTTCGGCTGTTCGGGAATTCGGGAGTTCGGCAGTTCGAGAGTTCAAGAGTTCTGGAATTCGGGAGATCGGGAGTTCAGGAATGCGAGAGTTCGAGAGTTCGACAGTTCGGGAATTCGGGAGTTCGGGAGTTCGAGAGTTCGAGAGTTCGGCAGTTTGGGAGTTCGGGAGTTTGAGAGTTCGGCTGTTCCGGAATTCGGGAGTTCGGGAGTTCGAGAATTCGAGAGTGCGGCAGTTCGGCAATTCGGGAGTTCGGGTGTTCGAGAGTTCGAGAATTCGACAGTTCGGGTAATCGGGAGTTCGGGAGTTCGAGAGTTCAAGAGTTCGAGAGTTCGGCAGTTCGGGAATTCGGGAGTTCGAGAGTTCGAGAGTTCGAGAGTTCGGCAGATCGGGCATTCAGGAGTTCGGGAGTTCGAGAGTTCGAGAGTTCGGCAGTTCGGAAATTCGGGAGTTCGGAAGTTCGAGAGTTCTGCAGTTCGGGAATTCAGGAGTTCGGGAGTTCGAGAGTTCGAGAGTTCAAGAGTTCGAGAGTTCGGGAATTCGGGAGTTCGGGAGTTTGAGAGTTCAAGAGTTCGAGCGTTTGAGAGTTCGGGAATTCGGGATTTCGAGAGTTCGGGAGTTCGAGAGTTCGGCAGTTCGGGAATTCGGGAGTTCGAGAGTTCGGGAGTTCGAGAGTTCGGTAGTTCGGGAATTTGGGAGTTCGGGATTTCGAGAGTTCGAGAGTTCGAGAGTTCGGGCATTCGGGAGTTCGGGAGTTCGAGAGTTCGAGAGATCGGCTGTTCGGTAATTCGGGAGTTCGGGAGTGCGAGAGTTCGGCAGTTTGGGAATTCGGGAGTTCAGGAGTTCGAGATTTCGAGAGTTCGAGAGTTCGAGAGTTCGGGAATTCGGGAGTTCGGGAGTTCGAGAGTTCGAGAGTTTGAGAGTTCGGCAGTTCGGGAATTCGGGAGTTCGGGAGTTCGGGAGTTAGAGGTCGGCAGTTTGGGAGTTCGGGAGTTCGGTAGTTCGAGAGTTCGGCTGTTCGGGAATTCGGGAATTCGGGAGTTCGGCAGTTCGAGAGTTCAAGAGTTCTGGAATTCGGGAGATCGGGAGTTCAGGAATGCGAGAGTTCGAGAGTTCGACAGTTCGGGAATTCGGGAGTTCGGGAGTTCGAGAGTTCGAGAGTTCGGCAGTTTGGGAGTTCGGGAGTTTGAGAGTTCGGCTGTTCCGGAATTCGGGAGTTCGGGAGTTCGAGAATTCGAGAGTGCGGCAGTTCGGCAATTCGGGAGTTCGGGTGTTCGAGAGTTCGAGAATTCGACAGTTCGGGTAATCGGGAGTTCGGGAGTTCGAGAGTTCAAGAGTTCGAGAGTCGGCAGTTCGGGAATTCGGGAGTTCGAGAGTTCGAGAGTTCGAGAGTTCGGCAGATTGGGCATTCAGGAGTTCGGGAGTTCGAGAGTTCGAGAGTTCGGCAGTTCGGAAATTCGGGAGTTCGGAAGTTCGAGAGTTCTGCAGTTCGGGAATTCAGGAGTTCGGGAGTTCGAGAGTTCGAGAGTTCAAGAGTTCGAGAGTTCGGGAATTCGGGAGTTCGGGAGTTCGAGAGTTCTAGAGTTTTAAGTTCGGTAGTTCGGGAGTTCGGGAGTCCGAGGGTTCGGCAGTTCGGGAATTCGGGAGTTCTGGAGTTCGTGAGTTCGAGAGTTCGAGAGTTCGAGAGTTCGGCAGTTCGGGAATTCGGGAGTTCGTGAGTTCGAGAGTTTGAAAGTTCGAGAGTTCGGCAGTTCTGGAATTCTAGAGTTCGAGACTTCGAGAGTTTGGCAGTTCGGGAGTTCGGGAGTTCAGGAGTTCGGGAGTTCGAGAGTTCGGCAGTTCGGGAATTCGGGAGTTCGAGAGTGCGAGAGTTCGAGAGTTCGAGAGTTCAGCAGTTCGGGAGTTCGAGAGTTCGGCAGGTCAGAAATTCGGGAGTTTGGGATTTCGAGAGTTCGGCAGTTCGGGAATTAGGGAGTTCGGGAGTTCGAGAGTTCGAGAGTTCAAGTGTTCGAGAGTTCGGGAATTCAGGAGTTCGAGATTTCGGCAGTTCGGCAATTCGGGAGTTCGAGAGTTCGAGAGTTCGAGAGTTCGGCAGTTCGGGAATTCGGGAGTTCGGGAGTTCGAGAGTTCGAGAGTTCGGCAGTTTGGGAGTTCGGGAGTTTGAGAGTTCGGCTGTTCCGGAATTCGGGAGTTCGGGAGTTCGAGAATTCGAGAGTGCAGCAGTTCGGCAATTCGGGAGTTCGGGTGTTCGAGAGTTCGAGAGTTCGAAAGTTCGGGTAATCGGGAGTTCGGGAGTTCGAGAGTTCAAGAGTTCGAGAGTTCGGCAATTCGGGAATTCGGGAGTTCGAGAGTTCGAGAGTTCGAGAGTTCGGCAGATCGGGCATTCGGGAGTTCGGGAGTTCGAGAGTTCGAGAGTTCGGCAGTTCGGAAATTCGTGAGTTCGGAAGTTCGAGAGTTCTGCAGTTCGGGAATTCGGGAGTTCGGGAGTTCGAGAGTTCGAGAGTTCAAGAGTTCGAGAGTTCGGGAGTTCGAGAGTTCGTGAGTTCAAGAGTTCGTGTATTCGGCAGTTCGGGAGTTCGACAGTTCGGCAGTTCGGGAATTCGGGAGTTCGGGCGTTCGAGCGTTCAAGAGATTGAGAGTTCGGCAGTTCGGGAATTTGGGAGTTCGGGAGTTCGAGAATTCGAGAGTTAGAGCATTTGAGAGTTCGGGAATTCGGGAGTTCGGGAGTTCGAGAGTTCGAGAGTTTTAGAGTTCGGGAATTCGGGAGTTCGGGAGTTCGAGCGTTCAAGAGATTGAGAGTTCGGCAGTTCGGGAATTTGGGAGTTCGGGAGTTCGAGAGTTCGAGAGTTAGAGCATTTGAGAGTTCGGGAGTTCGGGAGTTCGGGAGTTCGAGAGTTCGGCAGTTCGGGAATTCGGGAGTTCGACAGTTCGGGAGTTCGAGAGTTCGGCAGATCGGGAATTCGGGAGTTCGGGAGTTCGAGAGTACGGCAGTTCGGGAATTCTGGAGTTTGGGAGTTCGAGAGTTCGAGAGTTTGAGAGTTTGGGAATTTGAGAGTTCGGGAGTTCGAGAATTCGTGAGTTCAAGAGTTCGGGTATTCGGCAGTTCGGGAGTTCGACAGTTCGGCAGTTCGGGAATTCGGGAGTTCGGGCGTTCGAGAGTTCGAGAGTTCGAGCATTTTAGAGTTCGGTTAATTCGGGAGTTCGTGAGTTCGAGAGTTCAAGAGATTGAGAGTTCGGCAGTTCGGGAATTCGGGAGTTCGGGCGTTCGAGAGTTCGAGAGTTCGAGCATTTTAGAGTTCGGTTAATTCGGGAGTTCGTGAGTTCGAGAGTTCAAGAGATTGAGAGTTCGGCAGTTCGGGAATTCGGGAGTTCGTGAGTTCGAGGCTTCGGCAGTTTGGGAATTTGGGAGTTCTGGAGTTCGAGAGTATGAGAGTTCGGGAATTCGGGAGTTCGGGAGTTCGATAGTTCGAAAGTTCGAGAGTTCGGCAGTTCGGGAATTCGGGAGTTCGAGAGTTCGGGAGTTCGAGAGTTTGAGCATTTGAGAGTTCAGGAATTCGGGAGTTCGGGAGTTCGGGAGTTCGAGAGTTCGACACTTCGGGAATTCGGGAGTTCGGGAATTCGAGAGTTCGGTAGTTCGGGAATTCGGGAGTTCGAGAGTTCGAGAGTTCGAGAGTTCGGCAGTTCGAGAATTCGGGAATTACGAGAGGTCGGCAATTCGAGAGTTCGGCAGGTCAGGAATTCGGGAGTTCGGGAGTTCGAGAGTTCGAGAGTTTTAGAGTTCGGGAATTCGGGAGTTCGGGAGTTCGAGCGTTCAAGAGATTGAGAGTTCGGCAGTTCGGGAATTCGGGAGTTCGGGAGTTCGAGAGTTCGAGAGTTAGAGCATTTGAGAGTTCGGGAGTTCGGGAGTTCGAAAGTTCGAGAGTTCGAGAGTTCGGCAGTTCGGGAATACGGGAGTTCGACAGTTCGGGAGTTCGGGAGTTCGGCAGATCGGGAATTCGGGAGTTCGGGAGTTCGAGAGTTCGGCAGTTCGGGAATTCTGGAGTTTGGGAGTTCGAGAGTTCGAGAGTTTGAGAGTTTGGGAATTCGGGAGTTCGGGAGTTCGAGAGTTCGTGAGTTCAGGAGTTCGTGTATTCGGCAGTTCGGGAGTTCGACAGTTCGGCAGTTCGGGAATTCGGGAGTTCGGGAGTTCGAGAGTTTGAGAGTTTGAGAGATCGGGAGTTCGGGCGTTCGAGAGTTCGAGAGTTCGAGAGTTCGGCAGTTCGGGAATTCGGGAGTTCGAGAGTTCGGGAGTTCGAGAGTTCGGCAGATCGGGAATTCGGGAGTTCGGGAGTTCAAGAGTTCAAGAGTTCGAGCGTTTGAGAGTTCGGAAATTCGGGATTTTGAGAGTTCGGGAGTTCGAGAGTTCGGCAGTTTGGGAATTCGGGAGTTCGAGAGTTCGGGAGTTCGAGAGTTCGGTAGTTCGGGAATTCGGGAGTTCGGGATTTCGAGAGTTTGAGAGTTCGAGAGTTCAGGCATTCGGGAGTTCGGGAGTTCGAGAGTTCGAGAGTTCGGCAGTTTGGGAATTCAGGAGTTCAGGAGTTCGAAATTTCGAGAGTTCGAGAGTTCGAGAGTTCGGGAATTCGGAAGTTTGGGAGTTCGAGAGTTCGAGAGTTTGAGAGTTCGGCAGTTCGGGAATTCGGGAGTTTGGGAGTTCGAGAGTTCGAGAGTTCGAGAGTTCAGCAGTTCGGGAATTCGTGAGTTCAGGAGTTCGAGAGTTCGGCAGTTCGGCAGTTCTGGAATTCGGGAGTTCGGGAGTTTGAGAGTTCGAGAGTTCGAGAGTTCTGCAGTTCGGGAATTCGGGCGTTCGGGAGTTCGAGAGTTCGAGAGTTCGAGAGTTCGGCAGTTCGGGAATTCGGGAGTTCGAGAGTTCGCAAGTTCGAGAGTTCGGCAGTTCGGGAATTCTGGAGTTCGGCATTCGAGAGTTCAAGAGTTCGAGAGTTCGTCAGTTCGGGAATTCGGGAGTTCGTGAGTTGTAGAGTTCGAGAGTTCGAGAGTTCGGCAGTTCGGGAATTCGGGAATTCGGCATTCGAGAGTTCGAGAGTTCGAGAGTTCATCAGTTCGGGAATTCGGGAATTCGGGAGTTCGAGAGTTCGCAAGTTCGAGAGTTCGGCAGTTCGGGAATTCGGGAGTTCGGCATTCGAGAGTTCGAGAGTTCGAGAGTTCGTCAGTTCGGGAATTCGGGAGTTCGTGAGTTCGAGAGTTCGAGAGTTCGGCAGTTCGGGAATTCTGGAGTTCGGCATTCGAGAGTTCAAGAGTTCGAGAGTTCGTCAGTTCGGGAATTCGGGAGTTCGTGAGTTGTAGAGTTCGAGAGTTCGAGAGTTCGGCAGTTCGGGAATTCGGGAATTCGGCATTCGAGAGTTCGAGAGTTCGAGAGTTCATCAGTTCGGGAATTCGGGAATTCGGGAGTTCGAGAGTTCGCAAGTTCGAGAGTTCGGCAGTTCGGGAATTCGGGAGTTCGGCATTCGAGAGTTCGAGAGTTCGAGAGTTCGTCAGTTCGGGAATTCGGGAGTTCGTGAGTTCGAGAGTTCGAGAGTTCGAGAGTTCGGCAGTTCGGGAATTCGAGAGTTCGGCATTCGAGATTTCGAGAGTTCGAGAGTTCTGCAGTTCGGGAATTCGGGAGTTCGGGAGTTCGAGAGTTCGAGAGTTCGGCAGCTCGGGAATTCGGGAATTCGGGAGTTCGAGAGTTCGCAAGTTCGAGAGTTCGGCAGTTCGGGAATTCGGGAGTTCGGCATTCGAGAGTTCGAGAGTTCGAGAGTTCGTCAGTTCGGGAATTCGGGAGTTCGTGAGTTCGAGAGTTCGAAAGTTCGGCAGTTCGGGAATTCAGGAGTTCAAGAGTTCGGGAGTTCGAGAGTTCGAGAGTTCGGCAGTTCGGGAATTCGGGAGTTCGGGAGTTCGAGAGTTCGAGAGTTCGAGCATTTGAGAGTTCGGGAATTCGGGAGTTCGGGAGTTCGGGAGTTCAAGAGTTCGAGAGTTCGAGAGTTCGACACTTCGGGAATTCGGGAGTTCTGGAGTTCGAGAGTTCGAGAGTGCGGCAGTTCGGGATATTTGGGAGTTCGGGAGTTCGAGCGTTCGAAAGTTCGAGAGTTCGGCAGTACAGTAATTCGGGAGTTCAGGAGTTCGAGTGTTTTAGAGTTCGGCAGTTCGGGAGATTGAGTGTTTTAGAGTTCGGCAGTTCGGGAGTTCGGGAGTTCGAGAGTTCGAGAGTTTGAGAGTTCGGGAATTCGGGAGTTCAGGAGTTTGAGAGTTCAAGAGTTCGAGCGTTTGAGAGTTCGGGAATTCGGGATTTCGAGAGTTCGGGAGTTCGAGAGTTCGGCAGTTCGGGAATTCGGGAGTTCGAGAGTTCGGGAGTTCGAGAGTTCGGTAGTTCGGGAATTTGGGAGTTCGGGATTTCGAGAGTTCGAGAGTTCGAGAGTTCGGGCATTCGGGAGTTCGGGAGTTCGAGAGTTCGAGAGATCGGCTGTTCGGTAATTCGGGAGTTCGGGAGTGCGAGAGTTCGGCAGTTTGGGAATTCGGGAGTTCAGGAGTTCGAGATTTCGAGAGTTCGAGAGTTCGAGAGTTCGGGAATTCGGGAGTTCGGGAGTTCGAGAGTTCGAGAGTTTGAGAGTTCGGCAGTTCGGGAATTCGGGAGTTCGGGAGTTCGGGAGTTAGAGGTCGGCAGTTTGGGAGTTCGGGAGTTCGGTAGTTCGAGAGTTCGGCTGTTCGGGAATTCGGGAGTTCGGCAGTTCGAGAGTTCAAGAGTTCTGGAATTCGGGAGATCGGGAGTTCAGGAATGCGAGAGTTCGAGAGTTCGACAGTTCGGGAATTCGGGAGTTTGGGAGTTCGAGAGTTCGAGAGTTCGGCAGTTTGGGAGTTCGGGAGTTTGAGAGTTCGGCTGTTCCGGAATTCGGGAGTTCGGGAGTTCGAGAATTCGAGAGTGCGGCAGTTCGGCAATTCGGGAGTTCGGGTGTTCGAGAGTTCGAGAATTCGACAGTTCGGGTAATCGGGAGTTCGGGAGTTCGAGAGTTCAAGAGTTCGAGAGTTCGGCAGTTCGGGAATTCGGGAGTTCGAGAGTTCGAGAGTTCGAGAGTTCGGCAGATCGGGCATTCAGGAGTTCGGGAGTTCGAGAGTTCGAGAGTTCGGCAGTTCGGAAATTCGGGAGTTCGGAAGTTCGAGAGTTCTGCAGTTCGGGAATTCAGGAGTTCGGGAGTTCGAGAGTTCGAGAGTTCAAGAGTTCGAGAGTTCGGGAATTCGGGAGTTCGGGAGTTTGAGAGTTCAAGAGTTCGAGCGTTTGAGAGTTCGGGAATTCGGGATTTCGAGAGTTCGGGAGTTCGAGAGTTCGGCAGTTCGGGAATTCGTGAGTTCGAGAGTTCGGGAGTTCGAGAGTTCGGTAGTTCGGGAATTTGGGAGTTCGGGATTTCGAGAGTTCGAGAGTTCGAGAGTTCGGGCATTCGGGAGTTCGGGAGTTCGAGAGTTCGAGAGATCGGCTGTTCGGTAATTCGGGAGTTCGGGAGTGCGAGAGTTCGGCAGTTTGGGAATTCGGGAGTTCAGGAGTTCGAGATTTCGAGAGTTCGAGAGTTCGAGAGTTCGGGAATTCGGGAGTTCGGGAGTTCGAGAGTTCGAGAGTTTGAGAGTTCGGCAGTTCGGGAATTCGGGAGTTCGGGAGTTCGGGAGTTAGAGGTCGGCAGTTTGGGAGTTCGGGAGTTCGGTAGTTCGAGAGTTCGGCTGTTCGGGAATTCGGGAGTTCGGCAGTTCGAGAGTTCAAGAGTTCTGGAATTCGGGAGATCGGGAGTTCAGGAATGCGAGAGTTCGAGAGTTCGACAGTTCGGGAATTCGGGAGTTCGGGAGTTCGAGAGTTCGAGAGTTCGGCAGTTTGGGAGTTCGGGAGTTTGAGAGTTCGGCTGTTCCGGAATTCGGGAGTTCGGGAGTTCGAGAATTCGAGAGTGCGGCAGTTCGGCAATTCGGGAGTTCGGGTGTTCGAGAGTTCGAGAATTCGACAGTTCGGGTAATCGGGAGTTCGGGAGTTCGAGAGTTCAAGAGTTCGAGAGTTCGGCAGTTCGGGAATTCGGGAGTTCGAGAGTTCGAGAGTTCGAGAGTTCGGCAGATCGGGCATTCAGGAGTTCGGGAGTTCGAGAGTTCGGCAGTTCGGAAATTCGGGAGTTCGGAAGTTCAAGAGTTCTGCAGTTCGGGAATTCAGGAGTTCGGGAGTTCGAGAGTTCGAGAGTTCAAGAGTTCGAGAGTTCGGGAATTCGGGAGTTCGGGAGTTTGAGAGTTCAAGAGTTCGAGCGTTTGAGAGTTCGGGAATTCGGGATTTCGAGAGTTCGGGAGTTCGAGAGTTCGGCAGTTCGGGAATTCGGGAGTTCGAGAGTTCGGGAGTTCGAGAGTTCGGTAGTTCGGGAATTTGGGAGTTCGGGATTTCGAGAGTTCGAGAGTTCGAGAGTTCGGGCATTCGGGAGTTCGGGAGTTCGAGAGTTCGAGAGATCGGCTGTTCGGTAATTCGGGAGTTCGGGAGTGCGAGAGTTCGGCAGTTTGGGAATTCGGGAGTTCAGGAGTTCGAGATTTCGAGAGTTCGAGAGTTCGAGAGTTCGGGAATTCGGGAGTTCGGGAGTTCGAGAGTTCGAGAGTTTGAGAGTTCGGCAGTTCGGGAATTCGGGAGTTCGGGAGTTCGGGAGTTAGAGGTCGGCAGTTTGGGAGTTCGGTAGTTCGAGAGTTCGGCTGTTCGGGAATTCGGGAGTTCGGCAGTTCGAGAGTTCAAGAGTTCTGGAATTCGGGAGTTCGGGAGTTCAGGAATGCGAGAGTTCGAGAGTTCGACAGTTCGGGAATTCGGGAGTTCGGGAGTTCGAGAGTTCGAGAGTTCGGCAGTTTGGGAGTTCGGGAGTTTGAGAGTTCGGCTGTTCCGGAATTCGGGAGTTCGGGAGTTCGAGAATTCGAGAGTGCGGCAGTTCGGCAATTCGGGAGTTCGGGTGTTCGAGAGTTCGAGAGTTCGACAGTTCGGGTAATCGGGAGTTCGGGAGTTCGAGAGTTCAAGAGTTCGAGAGTTCGGCAGTTCGGGAATTCGGGAGTTCGAGAGTTCGAGAGTTCGAGAGTTCGGCAGATCGGGCATTCAGGAGTTCGGGAGTTCGAGAGTTCGAGAGTTCGGCAGTTCGGAAATTCGGGAGTTCGGAAGTTCGAGAGTTCTGCAGTTCGGGAATTCAGGAGTTCGGGAGTTTGAGAGTTCGAGAGTTCAAGAGTTCGAGAGTTCGGGAATTCGGGAGTTCGGGAGTTCGAGAGTTCGAGAGTTTTAAGTTCGGTAGTTCGGGAGTTCGGGAGTTCGAGGGTTCGTCAGTTCGGGAATTCGGGAGTTCTGGAGTTCGTGAGTTCGAGAGTTCGAGAGTTCGAGAGTTCGGCAGTTCGGGAATTCGGGAGTTCGTGAGTTCGAGAGTTTGAAAGTTCGAGAGTTCGGCAGTTCTGGAATTCTAGAGTTCGAGACTTCGAGAGTTTGGCAGTTCGGGAGTTCGGGAGTTCGGGAGTTCGAGAGTTCGGCAGTTCGGGAATTCGGGAGTTCGAGAGTGCGAGAGTTCGAGAGTTCGAGAGTTCAGCAGGTCAGAAATTCGGGAGTTTGGGATTTCGAGAGTTCGGCAGTTCGGGAATTCGGGAGTTCGGGAGTTCGAGAGTTCGAGAGTTCAAGTGTTCGAGAGTTCGGGAATTCAGGAGTTCGAGATTTCGGCAGTTCGGCAATTCGGGAGTTCGAGAGTTCGAGAGTTCGAGAGTTCGGCAGTTCGGGAATTCGGGAGTTCGGGAGTTCGAGAGTTCGAGAGTTCGGCAGTTTGGGAGTTCGGGAGTTTGAGAGTTCGGCTGTTCCGGAATTCGGGAGTTCGGGAGTTCGAGAATTCGAGAGTGCAGCAGTTCGGCAATTCGGGAGTTCGGGTGTTCGAGAGTTCGAGAGTTCGAAAGTTCGGGTAATCGGGAGTTTGGGAGTTCGAGAGTTCAAGAGTTCGAGAGTTCGGCAATTCGGGAATTCGGGAGTTCGAGAGTTCGAGAGTTCGAGAGTTCGGCAGATCGGGCATTCGGGAGTTCGGGAGTTCGAGAGTTCGAGAGTTCGGCAGTTCGGAAATTCGGGAGTTCGGAAGTTCGAGAGTTCTGCAGTTCGGGAATTCGGGAGTTCGGGAGTTCGAGAGTTCGAGAGTTCAAGAGTTCGAGAGTTCGGGAATTCGGGAGTTCGGGAGTTCGAGAGTTCTAGAGTTCGAGAGTTCGAGATTTCAACACTTCGGGAATTCGGGAGTTCTCGAGTTCGAGAGTTCGAGAGTGCGGCAGTTCGGGATATTTGGGAGTTCGGGAGTTCGAGCGTTCGAAAGTTCGAGAGTTCGGCAGTACAGTAATTCGGGAGTTCAGGAGTTCGAGTGTTTTAGAGTTCGGCAGTTCGGGAGATCGAGTGTTTTAGAGTTCGGCAGTTCAGGAGTTCGGGAGTTCGAGAGTTCGAGAGTTTGAGAGTTCGGGAATTCGGGAGTTCGGGAGTTTGAGAGTTCAAGAGTTCGAGCGTTTGAGAGTTCGGGAATTCGGGATTTCGAGAGTTCGGGAGTTCGAGAGTTCGGCAGTTCGGGAATTCGGGAGTTCGAGAGTTCAGGTGTTCGAGAGTTCGGTAGTTCGGGAATTTGGGAGTTCGGGATTTCGAGAGTTCGAGAGTTCGAGAGTTCGGGCATTCGGGAGTTCGGGAGTTCGAGAGTTCGAGAGATCGGCTGTTCGGTAATTCGGGAGTTCGGGAGTGCGAGAGTTCAGCAGTTTGGGAATTCGGGAGTTCAGGAGTTCGAGATTTCGAGAGTTCGAGAGTTCGAGAGTTCGGGAATTCGGGAGTTCGGGAGTTCGAGAGTTCGAGAGTTTGAGAGTTCGGCAGTTCGGGAATTCGGGAGTTCGGGAGTTCGGGAGTTAGAGGTCGGCAGTTTGGGAGTTCGGGAGTTCGGTAGTTCGAGAGTTCGGCTGTTCATGAATTCGGGAGTTCGGCAGTTCGAGAGTTCAAGAGTTCTGGAATTCGGGAGTTCGGGAGTTCAGGAATGCGAGAGTTCGAGAGTTCGACAGTTCGGGAATTTAGGAGTTCGGGAGTTCGAGAGTTCGAGAGTTCGGCAGTTTGGGAGTTCGGGAGTTTGAGAGTTCGGCTGTTCCGGAATTCGGGAGTTCGGGAGTTCGAGAATTCGAGAGTGCGGCAGTTCGGCAATTCGGGAGTTCGGGTGTTCGAGAGTTCGAGAGTTCGACAGTTCGGGTAATCGGGAGTTCGGGAGTTCAAGAGTTCAAGAGTTCGAGAGTTCGGCAGTTCGGGAATTCGGGAGTTCGAGAGTTCGAGAGTTCGAGAGTTCGGCAGATCGGGCATTCAGGAGTTCGGGAGTTCGAGAGTTCGAGAGTTCGGCAGTTCGGAAATTCGGGAGTTCGGAAGTTCGAGAGTTCTGCAGTTCGGGAATTCAGGAGTTCGGGAGTTCGAGAGTTCGAGAGTTCAAGAGTTCGGGAATTCGGGAGTTCGGGAGTTCGAGAGTTCTAGAGTTTTAAGTTCGGTAGTTCGGGAGTTCGGGAGTTCGAGGGTTCGGCAGTTCGGGAATTCGGGAGTTCTGGAGTTCGTGAGTTCGAGAGTTCGAGAGTTCGAGAGTTCGGCAGTTCGGGAATTCGGGAGTTCGTGAGTTCGAGAGTTTGAAAGTTCGAGAGTTCGGCAGTTCTGGAATTCTAGAGTTCGAGACTTCGAGAGTTTGGCAGTTCGGGAGTTCGGGAGTTCGGGAGTTCGAGAGTTCGGCAGTTCGGGAATTCGGGAGTTCGAGAGTGCGAGAGTTCGAGAGTTCGAGAGTTCAGCAGTTCGGGAGTTCGAGAGTTCGGCAGGTCAGAAATTCGGGAGTTTGGGATTTCGAGAGTTCGGCAGTTCGGGAATTCGGGAGTTCGGGAGTTCGAGAGTTCGAGAGTTCAAGTGTTCGAGAGTTCGGGAATTCAGGAGTTCGAGATTTCGGCAGTTCGGCAATTCGGGAGTTCGAGAGTTCGAGAGTTCGAGAGTTCGGCAGTTCGGGAATTCGGGAGTTCGGGAGTTCGAGAGTTCGAGAGTTCGGCAGTTTGGGAGTTCGGGAGTTTGAGAGTTCGGCTGTTCCGGAATTCGGGAGTTCGGGAGTTCGAGAATTCGAGAGTGCAGCAGTTCGGCAATTCGGGAGTTCGGGTGTTCGAGAGTTCGAGAGTTCGAAAGTTCGGGTAATCGGGAGTTCGGGAGTTCGAGAGTTCAAGAGTTCGAGAGTTCGGCAATTCGGGAATTCGGGAGTTCGAGAGTTCGAGAGTTCGAGAGTTCGGCAGATCGGGCATTCGGGAGTTCGGGAGTTCGAGGGTTCGAGAGTTCGGCAGTTCGGAAATTCGGGAGTTCGGAAGTTCGAGAGTTCTGCAGTTCTGGAATTCGGGAGTTCGGGAGTTCGAGAGTTCGAGAGTTCAAGAGTTCGAGAGTTCGGGAATTCGGGAGTTCGGGAGTTCGAGAGTTCTAGAGTTCGAGAGTTCGAGAGTTCGACACTTCGGGAATTCGGGAGTTCTGGAGTTCGAGAGTTCGAGAGTGCGGCAGTTCGGGATATTTGGGAGTTCGGGAGTTCGAGCGTTCGAAAGTTCGAGAGTTCGGCAGTACAGTAATTCGGGAGTTCAGGAGTTCGAGTGTTTTAGAGTTCGGCAGTTCGGGAGATCGAGTGTTTTAGAGTTCGGCAGTTCGGGAGTTCGGGAGTTCGAGAGTTCGAGAGTTTGAGAGTTCGGGAATTCGGGAGTTCGGGAGTTTGAGAGTTCAAGAGTTCGAGCGTTTGAGAGTTCGGGAATTCGGGATTTCGAGAGTTCGGGAGTTCGAGAGTTCGGCAGTTCGGGAATTCGGGAGTTCGAGAGTTCGGGAGTTCGAGAGTTCGGTAGTTCGGGAATTTGGGAGTTCGGGATTTCGAGAGTTCGAGCGTTTGAGAGTTCGGGCATTCGGGAGTTCGGGAGTTCGAGAGTTCGAGAGATCGGCTGTTCGGTAATTCGGGAGTTCGGGAGTGCGAGAGTTCGGCAGTTTGGGAATTCGGGAGTTCAGGAGTTCGAGATTTCGAGAGTTCGAGAGTTCGAGAGTTCGGGAATTCGGGAGTTCGGGAGTTCGAGAGTTCGAGAGTTTGAGAGTTCGGCAGTTCGGGAATTCGGGAGTTCGGGAGTTCGGGAGTTAGAGGTCGGCAGTTTGGGAGTTCGGGAGTTCGGTAGTTCGAGAGTTCGGCTGTTCGGGAATTCGGGAGTTCGGCAGTTCGAGAGTTCAAGAGTTCTGGAATTCGGGAGATCGGGAGTTCAGGAATGCGAGAGTTCGAGAGTTCGACAGTTCGGGAATTCGGGAGTTCGGGAGTTCGAGAGTTCGAGAGTTCGGCAGTTTGGGAGTTCGGGAGTTTGAGAGTTCGGCTGTTCCGGAATTCGGGAGTTCGGGAGTTCGAGAATTCGAGAGTGCGGCAGTTCGGCAATTCGGGAGTTCGGGTGTTCGAGAGTTCGAGAATTCGACAGTTCGGGTAATCGGGAGTTCGGGAGTTCGAGAGTTCAAGAGTTCGAGAGTTCGGCAGTTCGGGAATTCGGGAGTTCGAGAGTTCGAGAGTTCGAGAGTTCGGCAGATCGGGCATTCAGGAGTTCGGGAGTTCGAGAGTTCGAGAGTTCGGCAGTTCAGAAATTCGGGAGTTCGGAAGTTCAAGAGTTCTGCAGTTCGGGAATTCAGGAGTTCGGGAGTTCGAGAGTTCGAGAGTTCAAGAGTTCGAGAGTTCGGGAATTCGGGAGTTCGGGAGTTTGAGAGTTCAAGAGTTCGAGCGTTTGAGAGTTCGGGAATTCGGGATTTCGAGAGTTCGGGAGTTCGAGAGTTCGGCAGTTCGGGAATTCGGGAGTTCGAGAGTTCGGGAGTTCGAGAGTTCGGTAGTTCGGGAATTTGGGAGTTCGGGATTTCGAGAGTTCGAGAGTTCGAGAGTTCGGGCATTCGGGAGTTCGGGAGTTCGAGAGTTCGAGAGATCGGCTGTTCGGTAATTCGGGAGTTCGGGAGTGCGAGAGTTCGGCAGTTTGGGAATTCGGGAGTTCAATAGTTCGAGATTTCGAGAGTTCGAGAGTTCGAGAGTTCGGGAATTCGGGAGTTCGGGAGTTCGAGAGTTCGAGAGTTTGAGAGTTCGGCAGTTCGGGAATTCGGGAGTTCGGGAGTTCGGGAGTTAGAGGTCGGCAGTTTGGGAGTTCGGGAGTTCGGTAGTTCGAGAGTTCGGCTGTTCGGGAATTCGGGAGTTCGGCAGTTCGAGAGTTCAAGAGTTCTGGAATTCGGGAGATCGGGAGTTCAGGAATGCGAGAGTTCGAGAGTTCGACAGTTCGGGAATTCGGGAGTTCGGGAGTTCGAGAGTTCGAGAGTTCGGCAGTTTGGGAGTTCGGGAGTTTGAGAGTTCGGCTGTTCCGGAATTCGGGAGTTCGGGAGTTCGAGAATTCGAGAGTGCGGCAGTTCGGCAATTCGGGAGTTCGGGTGTTCGAGAGTTCGAGAATTCGACAGTTCGGGTAATCGGGAGTTCGGGAGTTCGAGAGTTCAAGAGTTCGAGAGTTCGGCAGTTCGGGAATTCGGGAGTTCGAGAGTTCGAGAGTTCGAGAGTTCGGCAGATCGGGCATTCAGGAGTTCGGGAGTTCGAGAGTTCGAGAGTTCGGCAGTTCGGAAATTCGGGAGTTCGGAAGTTCGAGAGTTCTGCAGTTCGGGAATTCAGGAGTTCGGGAGTTCGAGAGTTCGAGAGTTCAAGAGTTCGGGAATTCGGGAGTTCGGGAGTTCGAGAGTTCTAGAGTTTTAAGTTCGGTAGTTCGGGAGTTCGGGAGTTCGAGGGTTCGGCAGTTCGGGAATTCGGGAGTTCTGGAGTTCGTGAGTTCGAGAGTTCGAGAGTTCGAGAGTTCGGCAGTTCGGGAATTCGGGAGTTCGTGAGTTCGAGAGTTTGAAAGTTCGAGAGTTCGGCAGTTCTGGAATTCTAGAGTTCGAGACTTCGAGAGTTTGGCAGTTCGGGAGTTCGGGAGTTCGGGAGTTCGAGAGTTCGGCAGTTCGGGAATTCGGGAGTTCGAGAGTGCGAGAGTTCGAGAGTTCGAGAGTTCAGCAGTTCGGGAGTTCGAGAGTTCGGCAGGTCAGAAATTCGGGAGTTTGGGATTTCGAGAGTTCGGCAGTTCGGGAATTCGGGAGTTCGGGAGTTCGAGAGTTCGAGAGTTCAAGTGTTCGAGAGTTCGGGAATTCAGGAGTTCGAGATTTCGGCAGTTCGGCAATTCGGGAGTTCGAGAGTTCGAGAGTTCGAGAGTTCGGCAGTTCGGGAATTCGGGAGTTCGGGAGTTCGAGAGTTCGGCAGTTTGGGAGTTCGGGAGTTTGAGAGTTCGGCTGTTCCGGAATTCGGGAGTTCGGGAGTTCGAGAATTCGAGAGTGCAGCAGTTCGGCAATTCGGGAGTTCGGGTGTTCGAGAGTTCGAGAGTTCGAAAGTTCGGGTAATCGGGAGTTTGGGAGTTCGAGAGTTCAAGAGTTCGAGAGTTCGGCAATTCGGGAATTCGGGAGTTCGAGAGTTCGAGAGTTCGAGAGTTCGGCAGATCGGGCATTCGGGAGTTCGGGAGTTCGAGAGTTCGAGAGTTCGGCAGTTCGGAAATTCGGGAGTTCGGAAGTTCGAGAGTTCTGCAGTTCGGGAATTCGGGAGTTCGGGAGTTCGAGAGTTCGAGAGTTCAAGAGTTCGAGAGTTCGGGAATTCGGGAGTTCGGGAGTTCGAGAGTTCTAGAGTTCGAGAGTTCGAGAGTTCGACACTTCGGGAATTCGGGAGTTCTGGAGTTCGAGAGTTCGAGAGTGCGGCAGTTCGGGATATTTGGGAGTTCGGGAGTTCGAGCGTTCGAAAGTTCGAGAGTTCGGCAGTACAGTAATTCGGGAGTTCAGGAGTTCGAGTGTTTTAGAGTTCGGCAGTTCGGGAGATCGAGTGTTTTAGAGTTCGGCAGTTCAGGAGTTCGGGAGTTCGAGAGTTCGAGAGTTTGAGAGTTCGGGAATTCGGGAGTTCGGGAGTTTGAGAGTTCAAGAGTTCGAGCGTTTGAGAGTTCGGGAATTCGGGATTTCGAGAGTTCGGGAGTTCGAGAGTTCGGCAGTTCGGGAATTCGGGAGTTCGAGAGTTCAGGAGTTCGAGAGTTCGGTAGTTCGGGAATTTGGGAGTTCGGGATTTCGAGAGTTCGAGAGTTCGAGAGTTCGGGCATTCGGGAGTTCGGGAGTTCGAGAGTTCGAGAGATCGGCTGTTCGGTAATTCGGGAGTTCGGGAGTGCGAGAGTTCAGCAGTTTGGGAATTCGGGAGTTCAGGAGTTCGAGATTTCGAGAGTTCGAGAGTTCGAGAGTTCGGGAATTCGGGAGTTCGGGAGTTCGAGAGTTCGAGAGTTTGAGAGTTCGGCAGTTCGGGAATTCGGGAGTTCGGGAGTTCGGGAGTTAGAGGTCGGCAGTTTGGGAGTTCGGGAGTTCGGTAGTTCGAGAGTTCGGCTGTTCAGGAATTCGGGAGTTCGGCAGTTCGAGAGTTCAAGAGTTCTGGAATTCGGGAGTTCGGGAGTTCAGGAATGCGAGAGTTCGAGAGTTCGACAGTTCGGGAATTTAGGAGTTCGGGAGTTCGAGAGTTCGAGAGTTCGGCAGTTTGGGAGTTCGGGAGTTTGAGAGTTCGGCTGTTCCGGAATTCGGGAGTTCGGGAGTTCGAGAATTCGAGAGTGCGGCAGTTCGGCAATTCGGGAGTTCGGGTGTTCGAGAGTTCGAGAGTTCGAAAGTTCGGGTAATCGGGAGTTCGGGAGTTCAAGAGTTCAAGAGTTCGAGAGTTCGGCAGTTCGGGAATTCGGGAGTTCGAGAGTTCGAGAGTTCGAGAGTTCGGCAGATCGGGCATTCAGGAGTTCGGGAGTTCGAGAGTTCGAGAGTTCGGCAGTTCGGAAATTCGGGAGTTCGGAAGTTCGAGAGTTCTGCAGTTCGGGAATTCAGGAGTTCGGGAGTTCGAGAGTTCGAGAGTTCAAGAGTTCGGGAATTCGGGAGTTCGGGAGTTCGAGAGTTCTAGAGTTTTAAGTTCGGTAGTTCGGGAGTTCGGGAGTTCGAGGGTTCGGCAGTTCGGGAATTCGGGAGTTCTGGAGTTCGTGAGTTCGAGAGTTCGAGAGTTCGAGAGTTCGGCAGTTCGGGAATTCGGGAGTTCGTGAGTTCGAGAGTTTGAAAGTTCGAGAGTTCGGCAGTTCTGGAATTCTAGAGTTCGAGACTTCGAGAGTTTGGCAGTTCGGGAGTTCGGGAGTTCGGGAGTTCGAGAGTTCGGCAGTTCGGGAATTCGGGAGTTCGAGAGTGCGAGAGTTCGAGAGTTCGAGAGTTCAGCAGTTCGGGAGTTCGAGAGTTCGGCAGGTCAGAAATTCGGGAGTTTGGGATTTCGAGAGTTCGGCAGTTCGGGAATTCGGGAGTTCGGGAGTTCGAGAGTTCGAGAGTTCAAGTGTTCGAGAGTTCGGGAATTCAGGAGTTCGAGATTTCGGCAGTTCGGCAATTCGGGAGTTCGAGAGTTCGAGAGTTCGAGAGTTCGGCAGTTCGGGAATTCGGGAGTTCTGGAGTTCGAGAGTTCGAGAGTTCGGCAGTTTGGGAGTTCGGGAGTTTGAGAGTTCGGCTGTTCCGGAATTCGGGAGTTCGGGAGTTCGAGAATTCGAGAGTGCAGCAGTTCGGCAATTCGGGAGTTCGGGTGTTCGAGAGTTCGAGAGTTCGAAAGTTCGGGTAATCGGGAGTTCGGGAGTTCGAGAGTTCAAGAGTTCGAGAGTTCGGCAATTCGGGAATTCGGGAGTTCGAGAGTTCGAGAGTTCGAGAGTTCGGCAGATCGGGCATTCGGGAGTTCGGGAGTTCGAGAGTTCGAGAGTTCGGCAGTTCGGAAATTCGGGAGTTCGGAAGTTCGAGAGTTCTGCAGTTCTGGAATTCGGGAGTTCGGGAGTTCGAGAGTTCGAGAGTTCAAGAGTTCGAGAGTTCGGGAATTCGGGAGTTCGGGAGTTCGAGAGTTCTAGAGTTCGAGAGTTCGAGAGTTCGACACTTCGGGAATTCGGGAGTTCTGGAGTTCGAGAGTTCGAGAGTGCGGCAGTTCGGGATATTTGGGAGTTCGGGAGTTCGAGCGTTCGAAAGTTCGAGAGTTCGGCAGTACAGTAATTCGGGAGTTCAGGAGTTCGAGTGTTTTAGAGTTCGGCAGTTCGGGAGATCGAGTGTTTTAGAGTTCGGCAGTTCGGGAGTTCGGGAGTTCGAGAGTTCGAGAGTTTGAGAGTTCGGGAATTCGGGAGTTCGGGAGTTTGAGAGTTCAAGAGTTCGAGCGTTTGAGAGTTCGGGAATTCGGGATTTCGAGAGTTCGGGAGTTCGAGAGTTCGGCAGTTCGGGAATTCGGGAGTTCGAGAGTTCGGGAGTTCGAGAGTTCGGTAGTTCGGGAATTTGGGAGTTCGGGATTTCGAGAGTTCGAGCGTTTGAGAGTTCGGGCATTCGGGAGTTCGGGAGTTCGAGAGTTCGAGAGATCGGCTGTTCGGTAATTCGGGAGTTCGGGAGTGCGAGAGTTCGGCAGTTTGGGAATTCGGGAGTTCAGGAGTTCGAGATTTCGAGAGTTCGAGAGTTCGAGAGTTCGGGAATTCGGGAGTTCGGGAGTTCGAGAGTTCGAGAGTTTGAGAGTTCGGCAGTTCGGGAATTCGGGAGTTCGGGAGTTCGGGAGTTAGAGGTCGGCAGTTTGGGAGTTCGGGAGTTCGGTAGTTCGAGAGTTCGGCTGTTCGGGAATTCGGGAGTTCGGCAGTTCGAGAGTTCAAGAGTTCTGGAATTCGGGAGATCGGGAGTTCAGGAATGCGAGAGTTCGAGAGTTCGACAGTTCGGGAATTCGGGAGTTCGGGAGTTCGAGAGTTCGAGAGTTCGGCAGTTTGGGAGTTCGGGAGTTTGAGAGTTCGGCTGTTCCGGAATTCGGGAGTTCGGGAGTTCGAGAATTCGAGAGTGCGGCAGTTCGGCAATTCGGGAGTTCGGGTGTTCGAGAGTTCGAGAATTCGACAGTTCGGGTAATCGGGAGTTCGGGAGTTCGAGAGTTCAAGAGTTCGAGAGTTCGGCAGTTCGGGAATTCGGGAGTTCGAGAGTTCGAGAGTTCGAGAGTTCGGCAGATCGGGCATTCAGGAGTTCGGGAGTTCGAGAGTTCGAGAGTTCGGCAGTTCAGAAATTCGGGAGTTCGGAAGTTCGAGAGTTCTGCAGTTCGGGAATTCAGGAGTTCGGGAGTTCGAGAGTTCGAGAGTTCAAGAGTTCGAGAGTTCGGGAATTCGGGAGTTCGGGAGTTTGAGAGTTCAAGAGTTCGAGCGTTTGAGAGTTCGGGAATTCGGGATTTCGAGAGTTCGGGAGTTCGAGAGTTCGGCAGTTCGGGAATTCGGGAGTTCGAGAGTTCGGGAGTTCGAGAGTTCGGTAGTTCGGGAATTTGGGAGTTCGGGATTTCGAGAGTTCGAGAGTTCGAGAGTTCGGGCATTCGGGAGTTCGGGAGTTCGAGAGTTCGAGAGATCGGCTGTTCGGTAATTCGGGAGTTCGGGAGTGCGAGAGTTCGGCAGTTTGGGAATTCGGGAGTTCAGGAGTTCGAGATTTCGAGAGTTCGAGAGTTCGAGAGTTCGGGAATTCGGGAGTTCGGGAGTTCGAGAGTTCGAGAGTTTGAGAGTTCGGCAGTTCGGGAATTCGGGAGTTCGGGAGTTCGGGAGTTAGAGGTCGGCAGTTTGGGAGTTCGGGAGTTCGGTAGTTCGAGAGTTCGGCTGTTCGGGAATTCGGGAGTTCGGCAGTTCGAGAGTTCAAGAGTTCTGGAATTCGGGAGATCGGGAGTTCAGGAATGCGAGAGTTCGAGAGTTCGACAGTTCGGGAATTCGGGAGTTCGGGAGTTCGAGAGTTCGAGAGTTCGGCAGTTTGGGAGTTCGGGAGTTTGAGAGTTCGGCTGTTCCGGAATTCGGGAGTTCGGGAGTTCGAGAATTCGAGAGTGCGGCAGTTCGGCAATTCGGGAGTTCGGGTGTTCGAGAGTTCGAGAATTCGACAGTTCGGGTAATCGGGAGTTCGGGAGTTCGAGAGTTCAAGAGTTCGAGAGTTCGGCAGTTCGGGAATTCGGGAGTTCGAGAGTTCGAGAGTTCGAGAGTTCGGCAGATCGGGCATTCAGGAGTTCGGGAGTTCGAGAGTTCGAGAGTTCGGCAGTTCGGAAATTCGGGAGTTCGGAAGTTCGAGAGTTCTGCAGTTCGGGAATTCAGGAGTTCGGGAGTTCGAGAGTTCGAGAGTTCAAGAGTTCGAGAGTTCGGGAATTCGGGAGTTCGGGAGTTCGAGAGTTCTAGAGTTTTAAGTTCGGTAGTTCGGGAGTTCGGGAGTTCGAGGGTTCGGCAGTTCGGGAATTCGGGAGTTCTGGAGTTCGTGAGTTCGAGAGTTCGAGAGTTCGAGAGTTCGGCAGTTCGGGAATTCGGGAGTTCGTGAGTTCGAGAGTTTGAAAGTTCGAGAGTTCGGCAGTTCTGGAATTCTAGAGTTCGAGACTTCGAGAGTTTGGCAGTTCGGGAGTTCGGGAGTTCAGGAGTTCGGGAGTTCGAGAGTTCGGCAGTTCGGGAATTCGGGAGTTCGAGAGTGCGAGAGTTCGAGAGTTCGAGAGTTCAGCAGTTCGGGAGTTCGAGAGTTCGGCAGGTCAGAAATTCGGGAGTTTGGGATTTCGAGAGTTCGGCAGTTCGGGAATTCGGGAGTTCGGGAGTTCGAGAGTTCGAGAGTTCAAGTGTTCGAGAGTTCGGGAATTCAGGAGTTCGAGATTTCGGCAGTTCGGCAATTCGGGAGTTCGAGAGTTCGAGAGTTCGAGAGTTCGGCAGTTCGGGAATTCGGGAGTTCGGGAGTTCGAGAGTTCGAGAGTTCGGCAGTTTGGGAGTTCGGGAGTTTGAGAGTTCGGCTGTTCCGGAATTCGGGAGTTCGGGAGTTCGAGAATTCGAGAGTGCAGCAGTTCGGCAATTCGGGAGTTCGGGTGTTCGAGAGTTCGAGAGTTCGAAAGTTCGGGTAATCGGGAGTTCGGGAGTTCGAGAGTTCAAGAGTTCGAGAGTTCGGCAATTCGGGAATTCGGGAGTTCGAGAGTTCGAGAGTTCGGCAGATCGGGCATTCGGGAGTTCGGGAGTTCGAGAGTTCGAGAGTTCGGCAGTTCGGAAATTCGTGAGTTCGGAAGTTCGAGAGTTCTGCAGTTCGGGAATTCGGGAGTTCGGGAGTTCGAGAGTTCGAGAGTTCAAGAGTTCGAGAGTTCGGGAATTCGGGAGTTCGGGAGTTCGAGAGTTCTAGAGTTTTAAGTTCGGCAGTTCGGGAGTTCGGGAGTTCGAGGGTTCGGCAGTTCGGGAATTCGGGAGTTCTGGAGTTCGTGAGTTCGAGAGTTCGAGAGTTCGAGAGTTCGAGAGTTCGGCAGTTCGGGAATTCGGGAGTTCGTGAGTTCGAGAGTTTGAAAGTTCGAGAGTTCGGCAGTGCTGGAATTCTAGAGTTCGGGAGTTCGCGACTTCGAGAGTTTGGCAGTTCGGGAGTTCGGGAGTTCGGGAGTTCGAGAGTTCGGCAGTTCGGGAATTCGGGAGTTTGATAGTTCGAGAGTTCGAGAGTTCTAGAGTTCGGCAGTTTGGGAATTCATGAGTTCGTGAGTTCGTGAGTTCGAGAGTTTTAGAGTTCGACATTTCGGGAATTCGGGAGTTCAGGAGTTTGAGAGTTCGGCAGTTCGGGAATTCGGGAGTTCGAGAGTTCGAGAGTTCGAGAGTTTGGCAGTTCAGGAATTCGGGAGTTCGGGAATTAGAGAGTTCGGCAGTTCGGGAATTTGGGAGTTCGAGAGTTCGAGAGTTCGAGAGTTCGGCAGTTCGGGAATTCATGAGTTCGGGAGTTCGACAGTCCGAGAGTTCAGGAGTTCGGGATGTCGAGAGTTTGTGAGTTCGGGAGTTCAAGAGTTGGGTGGTTTGGGTGTTAGGGGGGTCCGAGAGTTCAGGAGGTCGGGAGTTTGGGAGTTTGGGAGGTCGGGAGTCCGTGGTGTCCGAGAGTTCGGGAGTTCAGGAGTTCGGGAATTCTCGAGTTCAGGAGGTCCAAGAGATTAATGAGTTCGAGAGTTCGAGAGTTCGAGAATTCAGGAGGTCCGAGGGTTCAGGAGTTCAGGAGTTCGGGATTTCGGGCAGTCCAAGAGTTTGGGAGTTCGTGCGGTCCGAGCGTTCGTGAGTTCTGGATTTCGAGAGTTTGAGAGTTCTGAGCATTTGGAAGTTCAGGAGTTCGGGAGTTCGAGAGATCTGGAGTTCGGGAGTTCAGGGTGTCCAAGAGTTCAGGAGTTCGGGAGGTCAGAGAGTTCGGGAGTTCGGGAGTTCAAGAGTTCAAGAGTTCGAGAGTTCGGCAGTTCGGGAATTCGGGAGTTCGAGAGTTCGAGAGTTCGAGAGTTCGGCAGATCGGGCATTCAGGAGTTCGGGAGTTCGAGAGTTCGGCAGTTCAGAAATTCGGGAGTTCGGAAGTTCGAGAGTTCTGCAGTTCGGGAATTCGGGAGTTCGGGAGTTCGAGAGTTCGAGAGTTCAAGAGTTCGAGAGTTCTGGAATTCGGGAGTTCGGGAGTTCGAGAGTTCTAGAGTTTTAAGTTCGGTAGTTCGGGAGTTCGGGAGTTCAAGGGTTCGGCAGTTCGGGAATTCGGGAGTTCTGGAGTTCGTGAGTTCGAGAGTTCGAGAGTTCGAGAGTTCGGCAGTTCGGGAATTCGGGAGTTCGTGAGTTCGAGAGTTTGAAAGTTCGAGAGTTCGGCAGTTCTGGAATTCTAGAGTTCGGGAGTTCGAGACTTCGAGAGTTTGGCAGTTCGGGAGTTCGGGAGTTCGGGAGTTCGGGAGTTCAGAAGTTCGAGAGTTCGGCAGTTCGGGAATTCGGGAGTTCGAGAGTGCGAGAGTTCGAGAGTTCGAGAGTTCGGCAGTTCTGGAGTTCGAGACTTCGGCAGGTCAGAAATTCGGGAGTTTGGGATTTCGAGAGTTCGGCAGTTCGGGAATTCGGGAGTTCGGGAGTTCGAGAGTTCAAGTGTTCGGCAGTTCGGGAATTCGGGAGTTCGGGAGTTCGAGAGTTCGAGAGTTCAAGAGTTCGAGAGTTCGGGAATTCGGGAGTTCGGGAGTTCGAGAATTCTAGAGTTTTAAGTTCGGTAGTTCGGGAGTTCGGGAGTTAGAGGGTTCGGCAGTTCGGGAATTCGGGAGTTCTGGAGTTCGTGAGTTCGAGAGTTCGAGAGTTCGAGAGTTCGGCAGTTCGGGAATTCGGGAGTTCGAGAGTTTGAAAGTTCGAGAGTTCGGCAGTTCTGGAATTCTAGAGTTTGTGAGTTCGAGACTTCGAGAGTTTGGCAGTTCGGGAGTTCGGGAGTTCGGGAGTTCGGGAGTTCGAGAGTTCGGCAGTTCGGGAATTCGGGAGTTTGATAGTTCGAGAGTTCGAGAGTTCGAGAGTTCGGCAGTTCGGGAATTCATGAGTTCGTGAGTTCGTGAGTTCGAGAGTTTTAGAGTTCGACATTTCGGGAATTCGGGAGTTCAGGAGTTTGAGAGTTCGGCAGTTCGTGAATTCGGGAGTTTTAGAGTTCGAGAGTTCGAGAGTTCGGCAGATCGGGCATTCAGGAGTTCGGGAGTTCGAGAGTTCGACAGTTCGGCAGTTCGGAAATTCGGGAGTTCGGAAGTTCGAGAGTTCTGCAGTTCGGGAATTCGGGAGTTCGGGAGTTCGAGACTTCGAGAGTTCAAGAGTTCGAGAGTTCGGGAATTCGGGAGTTCGGGAGTTCGAGAGTTCTAGAGTTCTAGAGTTTTAAGTTCGGTAGTTCGGGAGTTCGGGAGTTCGAGGGTTCGGCAGTTCGGGAATTCAGGAGTTCTGGAGTTTGTGAGTTCAAGAGTTCGAGAGTTCGAGAGTTCGGCAGTTCGGGAATTCGGGAGTTCGTGAGTTCGAGAGTTTGAAAGTTCGAGAGTTCGGCAGTTCTGGAATTCTAGAGTTCGGGAGTTCGAGACTTCGAGAGTTTGGCAGTTCGGGAGTTCGGGAGTTCGGGAGTTCGAGAGTTCGGCAGTTCGGGAATTCGGGAGTTCGAGAGTGCGAGAGTTCGAGAGTTCGAGAGTTCGGCAGTTCGGGAGTTCGAGAGTTCGGCAGGTCAGAAATTCGGGAGTTTGGGATTTCGAGAGTTCGGCAGTTCGGGAATTCGGGAGTTCGGGAGTTCGAGAGTTCGAGAGTTCAAGTGTTCGAGAGTTTGGGAATTCAGGAGTTCGAGATTTCGGCAGTTCGGCAATTCGGGAGTTCGAGAGTTCGAGAGTTCGAGAGTTCGGCAGTTCGGGAATTCGGGAGTTCGGGAGTTCGACAGTTCAAGAGTTCGGCAGTTTGGGAGTTCGGGAGTTTGAGAGTTCGGCTGTTCCGGAATTCGGGAGTTCGGGAGTTCGAGAATTCGAGAGTGCGGCAGTTCGGCAATTCGGGAGTTCGGGTGTTCGAGAGTTCGAGAGTTCGACAGTTCGGGTAATCGGGAGTTCGGGAGTTCGAGAGTTCAAGAGTTCGAGAGTTCGGCAGTTCGGGAATTCGGGAGTTCGAGAGTTCGAGAGTTCGAGAGTTCGGCAGATCGGGCATTCAGGAGTTCGGGAGTTCGAGAGTTCGAGAGTTCGGCAGTTCGGAAATTCGGGAGTTCGGAAGTTCGAGAGTTCGAGAGTTCAAGAGTTCGAGAGTTCGGGAATTCGGGAGTTCGGGAGTTCGAGAGTTCTAGAGTTTTAAGTTCGGCAGTTCGGGAGTTCGGGAGTTCGAGGGTTCGGCAGTTCGGGAATTCGGGAGTTCTGGTGTTCGTGAGTTCGAGAGTTCGAAAGTTCAAGAGTTCGGCAGTTCGGGAATTAGAGAGTTCGAGAGTTCGGCAGTTCGAGAATTCAGGAGTTCGGGAGTTCGAGAGTTCACGAGTTCGAGAGTTCGGCAGTTCGGGAATTCGGGAGTGCGGGAGTTCGAGAGTTCGGCAGTTTGGGAATTTGGGAGTTCGAGAGTTCGAGAGTTCGGCAGTTCGGGAATTCTTGAGTTCGGGAGTTCGACAGTCCGAGAGTTCAGGAGTTCGGAATGTCGAGAGTTTGGGAGTTCAGGAGTTCAAGAGTTGGGTAGTTCGGGTGTTAGGGGGGTCCGAGAGTTCAGGAGGTCGGGAGTTTGGGAGTTTGGGAGGTCGGGAGTCCGTGGTGTCCGAGAGTTCGGGAGTTCAGGAGTTCGGGAATTCTCGAGTTCAGGAGGTCCAAGAGATTAATGAGTTCGAGAGTTCGAGAGTTCGAGAATTCAGGAGGTCCGAGGGTTCAGGAGTTCAGGAGTTCGGGATTTCGGGCAGTCCAAGAGTTTGGGAGTTCGTGCGGTCTGAGCGTTCGTGAGTTCTGGATTTCGAGAGTTTGAGAGTTCTGAGCATTTGGAAGTTCAGGAGTTCGGGAGTTCGAGAGATCTGGAGTTCGGGAGTTCAGGGTGTCCAAGAGTTCAGGAGTTTGGGAGTTCGGGAGGTCAGAGAGTTCGGGAGTTCGGGAGCTTGGGAGCTCGGGAGCTCGGAGAGTTCAGGAGTCCGAGAGTTTGTGAGTTTGGGAGGTTGGAGATTTCGGGAATTCAGGGGGTCGGAGAGTTCAGGAGCTCGTGAGTTCGGGAGCTCCAAGAGTTTGGGAGCTCTGGGAGGTTGGAGAGTTTGGGAGCTCGGGAGCTCGGAGAGTTTGGGAGTTCGAGAGTTCGGGAGTTCGAGAGTTCGGGAGTTCAGGAGTTCGGGAAGTCGGGAGGTCTGTGGGTTCAGGAGTTCAAGAGTTCAGGAGTTCGGGAGTTCGAGAGTTCGGGAGTTCTGGAGTTCGAGAGGTCGGGAGTTCGGGTGTTTGGGAGGTCCGAGAGTTCAGGAGTTCAAGAGTTTGGGAGTTCGGGAGGTCCGAGAGTTCGAGAGTTCGGGAGTTCAGGAGTTCGAGAGTTCGGGAGTTCGGGAGGTCGGAGAGTTCGGGAGCTCGGGAGGTTGGAGAGTTCGGGAGTTCAAGAGTTCAGGAATTCTGGAGTTCGAGAGTTCGGGAGTTCGGGAGTTTGAGAGTTCGGGAGTCCGTGAGTTCAGCAGGTCGGAGAGCTTGGGAGTCCGGGAGTTCAGGAGGTCGGAGAGTTCGCGAGTTTGGGAGTTCAAAAGTTCAGGAGTCCGGGAGTTCAAGAGTTTGGGAGTTCATGAGTCCAAGAGTTCAGGGGTTCGGGAGGTCGGGAGTCCGGGAATCCAAGAGCTCAGGAATTCCGAGAGTTCGGGAGTTCTGGGAGGTCGGAGAGTTCGGGAGGTTCGGGAGTTTGATAGGTTGGGAGGTCCGAGAGTTCGGGAGTTCAAGAGCCCGAGAGTTCGGAAGTTCAAGAGTCCGGGAGTTCGGGAATTCGGGAGTTCGGGAGGTCCGAGAGTTTGGCAGGTCTGAGAGTTCGGGAGGTCCAAGAGTTCGGGATGTCCGAGAGTTCGGGAGTTCAAGAATTCGGGAGTTCGAGAATTCGGGAGTTCGGGTGGTTCAAGAGTTCGGGAGGTCTGAGAGTTCGGGAGTTTGGGAGGTCCGAGAGTTCGGGAAGTCCGAGATTCGGGAGTTCGGGAGTTCGAGAATTCGAGAGTTCTGGAGTTCGGGAGGTCCGGAGTTCGGGAGGTCCGAGTGTTCGGGAGGTCCGAGAGTCCGAGATTCGGGAGTTCGGGAGTTCGGGAATTCAGGAGTTCTGGAGTTCGGGAGGTCTGAGAGTTTGGGAGGTCGGGAGTTCAGGAGTTTGAGAATTCGGAGTTCGGGAGTTCGAGAATTCGGGACGTCCGAGAGTTCGGGAGTTCCGAGAGTTCGGGAGTTCAGGAGGTCCGAGAGTTTGGGAGTTCGGGAGTTCGGGAATTCCGAGAGTCCGAGATTCGGCAGTTAGACAATTCGGGAGTTCGGGAGTTCGGGAGTTCGAGAAATCGGGAGGTCCAAGAGTCCGAGATTCAAGCCAAACATGAGAGGGGGCGGTCTTGGATTTAGTTTTGGGGAATGAAGCTGGGCAGGTTGAAGGGGTATCAGTGGGAGAGCACTTGGGTGCCAGTGACCATAATTCAGTCAGATTCAAGTTAGTTATGGATAAGGATAGAGCAGGAATAAAAGTCCCAAATTGGGGAAAAGCTAACTTTGCTAAGTTGAAGAGTGATTTGCCCACAGTGGACTGGAAACAGCTACTTGTGTGTAAATCAGTGTCGGAACAGTGGGAGGCATTCAAGGAGGAGATCCGGAAGGCTCAGGCCAAACATGTTCCCTTAAAGAAAAAGGGTGGGAATAACAATTTTAGAGCCTGGATGTCGAGGGACTTACAGGGGAGAATAAAGAAAAGAAGGGATGCTTATGTCATATACCAACAGCTAAATACTGTATAATCTTTGGAGGAATATAGAAAGTTAAAAAGGATAATAGGAATTCTAAGCGAGAACATGAAAAATTATTGGCTAGTAAACTTAAGGAAAACCCAAAGATGTTCCATAAATATATTAAGAGCAAGAGAATAACTAAAGAAAGGATAGGGCCTATTAGAAACCATGAGGGTAATCTTTGTGTGGAGGCGGAAGGTGTTGGTAGGGATCTCAATGAATATTTTGCGTCTATTTTCACAAAGGAAAGGGGCAATGCAGATACTGCTATCAAGGAGGAGAGCGAAACTCTGGATGAAATAAACATCGTGAGTGTAGAGGTATTAAGGGGTTTAGCAGCTTTGAAAGTAGTTAAGTCCCCAGGTCCAGATGAAATGCATCCCAGGCTGTTGAGCAAAGTATAAAAGGAAATAGCAGAGGCCTTGCCCATCATTTTCCAGTCCTCTTTGGATTTGGGCATGGTGCCGGACAACTGCTAATATGGTACCCTTGTTTAAGAAGGGAGAAAGGGATAGACCGAGTAATTACAGACCTGTCAGTCTAACCTCAGTGGTGGAAAAATTATTGGAAAAAATCCTGAAAGTCAGGCTAAATTTACACTTGGATAGGCAAGGATTAATTAGGGACAGTCAGCACGGATTTGTTAAAGGAAGATCATGTTTGAATAACCTGATTGAATTTTTTGAAGAGGTAACTGTTATGTATGTGAACGTATATATCTTGTACAGCCACCAGAGGGCTCATCCCCCGGAGTCCCAAGGGATCCCATAATCCCTTGGGAGCACAGGTACTTAAGGAGGCCTCACAGGCTGGAGAGGCACTCTGGAGACCTGCAATAAAAGATTACGGTCACACTTTACTTTGAGCTCACAGTATTCAGTCAGATTCTTTATTCATATATAACAACTGGCGACAAGATACAGATGACGAACCTAACGATGCAGAGAACAGTGGGCATCCTGGAGAAATTCTCAGAGGGAGATGATTGGGAAATCTTCATGGAGCGATTCGACCAATACTTCGTGGCCAACGAGCTGGAAGTATAAGCGAACGCTGCCAAACGAAGGGCGATTCTCCTCACCGTTTGTGGGGCACCAACATATGACCTCATGAAAAATCTGCTTGCTCCAGCGAAATCCACAGAGAAATCGTATGATGATTTGTGCACACTGGTCCGGGAGCATCTGAACCCGAAGGAAAGCGTTCTGATGGCGAGGTACCGGTTCTACACCTACATAAGGTCTGAAGGCCAGGAAGTAGCGAGTTATGTCGCCGAGCTAAGACGCCTTGCAGGACATTGCGAATTTGAAGGACATTTGGAGCACATGCTCAGAGACTTTTTCGTACTTGGCATTGGCCATGAAGTGATACTTCACAAATTTTTGACTGTAGAGACCCCAACCTTGAGTATGGCCGTAGCGATAGCCCAGGCGTTCATTGCCACCAGTGACAATACTAAGCAAATCTCCCAGCACACGAGTGCTGCTACAAGTACTGTGAACAAAGTGATGTTGTTTTCAAATCGCAACGTACAAGGCAGGTCACACATACCTGCAGCTGCACGACCGCAGATGTCTCAGAGTCCACCATCAAGGGTGATGAATGCAAGGCCATTAACACCTTGTTGGCGCTGCAGGGGTGATCATCGTTTCCATTCATGCCGATTCAAAGGCGACATTTGGAAGGGCTATGGAACAATGTGACACCTCCAACATATGTGGAGCCGAGCTGCAAACCCTGTTAATCCTGAAAACCACCATGTTGCAGAGGAGGACAGATCCACGGTGGATCACAACAAACCAGAGCCTTAGACCGAGGAGCAGAGGTATATGGGGTGCACATATTTACCACAAAGTGTCACCTGATAATGCTGAAGGTTGAATTAAATGGACTGCCGGTGTCAATGGAGCTGGACACGGGCACGAGCCAGTCCATTATGAGCAAAAAGACTTTTGAAAAATTGTGGTGCAGCAAGGCCTCAAGGCCAGTCCTGACTCCCATTCGCACGAAACTGAGAACTTACACAAAGGAACTGATTCCTGTAATCAGCAGTGCTACTGTAAAGGTCTCCTATGATGGAGTGGTGCACAAGCCACCACGCTTTGTGGTACCGGACGCTGCTCGGCAAGAGCTGGCTGGGAAAGATACACTGGAACTGGGACAACATCCGAGCACTCTCGCCCACTGACGACACTTCGTGTGCCCAAGTCTTAAACAAGTTCCCTTCGCTGTTCGAACCAGGCACCGAGAAGTTCCAAGGAGCAAATGTGCAGATCCAACTAATTCCGGGGGCACGACCCATCCATCACAAGGTGTGAGTGGTACCTTTCATGATGAGAGAAAGGGTAGAGATCGAGCTGGACCGGCTGCAATGAGAGGGGATCATTTCACCGATCAAATTCAACGAGTGGGCCAGTCCAATTGTTCCCGTCCTCAAGGGAGACGGCACCATCAGAATCTGTGGCGATTACAAAGTAACTATCAATCGTTTCTCCCTGCAGGATCAATACCCACTACCAAAGGCCGTTGACCTTTTTGCTACGCTGGCGGGAGGAAAGACGTTCACGAAGCTGGACTTGACCTTGGCCCACATGACGCAGGAGTTGGAAGAATCATCGAAGGGCCTCACCTGTATCAACACGCACAAAGGTCTCTTCATTTACAACAGATGCCCATTTGGAATTCGATCAGCCGAGGCGATATTCCAGAGAAACATGGAAAGCTTACTGAAGTCGGTCTCGCGCACGGTGGTCTTCCAGGACAACATCTTGGTAACAGGTCGGGATACAGTCGAGCATCTGCAGAACCTGGAGGACGTTCTTAGTCGACTCAGCCGTGTGGGGCTTAGGTTGAAACTCTTGAAGTGCGTTTTCCTGGCGCCTGAAGTGGAGTTCCTGGGGAGAAGAATTGAGGTGGACAGCATCAGGCCCACCGATTTGAAGACGGAGGCAATCGAGAACGCACTGAGGCCACAGAACATAACGGAGCTGCGGTCGTTTCTAGGACTCCTGAACTACTTTTGTAACTTCAGACCGGGTCTCGGCACACTGTTAGAACCACTGCATGTCTTACTGTGTAAAGGGGATGAATGGGTTTGGGGCAAAAGCCAAGAAATGCCTTTGTAAAAGCTAGAAAATTGTTATGCTCAAACAAATTGTTTGTGTGATATGATCCATGTAAGCGTTTGGTACTAGCATGTGATGCGTCATCATACGGCGTCGGGTGTGTATTGCAACAAGCTAATGAATCTGGGAAATTGCAACCAGTTGCCTATGCATCCAGGAGTCTGTCTAAGACTGAGAGAGCTGATAGCATGATTGAGAAAGAAGCGTTAACGTGTGTCTATGGGGTAAAGAAAATGCATCAATACCTGTTTGGGCTAAAATTTGAATTGGAAATGGACCATAAGCCACTAATATCCCTGTTTTCTGAGAGTAAGGGGATAAATACTAATGCATCGGCCCGCATCCAGAGATGGCCGCTCATGTTGTCCACATACAACTACGCCATCTGCCAAAGGCCAGGCACAGAAAACTATGCCGATGCTCTCAGTAGGCTGCCATTGCCCACCACGGGGGTGGAACTGGCACAGCCCGCAGATTTAGTCATGGTTATGGAAGCATTCGAGAGTGAGCAATCACCCGTCACAGCCCGACAGTTAAGAACCTGAATGAGCCAGGACCCTTTACTGATCCCAGTAAAAAATTGTGTGCTTCACGGGAGCTGGTCCAGTGTCCCAGTGGAAATGCAAGAAGAGATAAAGCCGTACCAGCAGTGCAAGATGAAATGTCTATACAGGCAGACTGCCTTCTGTACGGTAATCAGGTAGTGGTCCCCAAGAAGGGCAGAGACACCTTCATCAATGACCTCCACAGTACCCACCCAGGCATTGTAATGATGAAAGCGATAGCCAGATCCCACGTGTGGTGGCCTGGTATCGATGTGGACTTAGAGTCCTGCGTGCACAGATGTAACATATGCTTGCAGTTAATCAATGTATCCAGGGAGGCGCCACTAAATTTATGGTCATGGCCCTCCATACCGTGGTCCAGGGTCCATGTTGACTATGCAGGCCCGTTTTTGGGTAAAATGTTCCTTGTGGTTGTTGATGCGTACTCCAAAAGTATTGAATGTGAGAAAATGTTGGCAAGCATGTCCGCTGCCACCACTGAAAGCCTACGGGCCATGTTTGCCACGCACGGACTACCTGATGTCCTTGTGAGCGACAATGGGCCATGTTTTACCAGTGCCGAGTTCGAAGAGTTCATGAAACGTAACTGGATCAAACATGTTATATCTGCCCTATTCAAAACATCATCCAATGGTCAGGCAGAGAGAGCAGTGCAAACCATCAAGCAAGGCTTGAAGAGGGTAACTGAAGGCTCACTGCAGACTTGCCTATCCCGAGTCCTGCTTAGCAACACGTACGAGACCCCACTCACTCACTGGGATCCCACCTGCTGAACTGCTCATGAAAAAGGGACTTAAGTCAAGGCTCTCGTTAGTTCACCCTGATCTATATGAACAGGTAGAGAGCAGGCGGCTTCAACAAAGTACATATCATGATAGCGCAAATGTGTCACGCGAAATTGAAATCAATGATCCTGTATTTGTATTAAATTATGGACAAGGTCCCAAGTGGCCCGGCACTGTCGTGGCCAAAAATGGGAGCAGGGTGTTTTGGGTCAAACTTTCAAATGGACTCATTCACCGGAAACACTTGGACCAAATCAAACTCAGATTCACGGACTACCCTGAGCAACCAACTTTGGACCCTACCTTCTTTGACCCCCCCCAACATACACACCAGTGGCAACCGGCACTGCGGTTGGCCACGAAGCAGAATCCATCATCCACAGCAGCCCAGCAGGACTCACCACACCAGGCAGCCCAGCAAGGCCAGCTGCACAGCAGCCCAGCGAGGGCCCAACAAACTATTCACCAAAACCAGCATTTGCACCGAGACGATCAACCAGGGAAAGAAAGACCCCAGATCAACTCACCTTGTAAATTGTTACACTGTTGACTTTGGCGGGGGGGGGGAGGAGTGTTGTTATGTATGTGAACTTGCATATACCTTGTACAGCCACCAGAGGGCTCATCCCCTGAAGTCTCATGGGATCCCACAATCCCTTGGGAGCACAGATACTTAAGGAGGCCTCACAGGCTGGAGAGTCACTCTGGAGACCTGCAATAAAAGACTAAGGTCACACTTTACTTTGAGCGCACGGTATCCAGTCAGATGCTTTATTTATATTATTCTTAACACAGATGAGGCTGAACACAGGGAGGTTAAAGTAACAGTGACCTCATTCTTTAATAAGACACTTCAGAGTGAGGAACAGGCCTTAGGGGCCGGCTTATATACAGTGCTCCCAAGGGATGTTGGGATCCCTTGGGACTTCAGGGGATGAGCTCCCTGGTGGCGGAACATGGGAGTGCATGCTTTACAGGTACACAACATCACTCCCCCACCAAAGTCAAAGTGAAAACTATTTACAAGGTGAGGCGGTCGGGAGCCTATCTTTCCCTGGTGGACCACCTCAGTACAAATGTCTGCTCTGGTGTGTTGGCTGTGCCCTCGCTGGGCTGGCGTGTTGTTGGCCCTGCAGGGCTGCTAGGTGAGCCTGGCCTTGCTGGGCTGTTGGGTGTGATGGGTTCGATTTGTCGTGGTGTCGTTGATCCTTTGGGTGTCTGTTGTGGGCTCGAAAAAGGTGGTGTCTGCTGTGGGTTGTTCAGGGCAGTCTGTGAACCGCAGCCTCGTTTGGTCCAGGTGCTTTCTGCAAATTTGTCCATTGTCTAGTTTGACTACAAACACCCTACTCTCTTCTTTAGCTATCACCATGACCGCGATCCACTTGGGACCATGTCCATAGTTTAGCACATACACAGGGTCATTCAGATCAATTTCCCGTGACACAGTGGCGCGACCATCGTTTACATTTTGTTGCTGCCGCCTGCCCTCTACCTGATCATGCAGGTTGGGGTGAACCAGTGAGAGTCTGGTTTTAAGTGTCCTTTTCATGATTAGCTCAGCCGGGGACACCCCTATGAGCGAGTGGGGTCTCGTGCGGTAGCTGAGCAGTACTCGGGACAGGCGGGTTTGGAGTGAGCCTTCTGTGAGTCATTTAACGCTCTGTTTGATGGTTTGTATTGCCTGCTCTGCCTGCCTATTGGAGGCTGGTTTAAACGGGGCTGAGATGACATGTTTGATCCCATTGCGGGTCATGAATTCTTTAAATTCGGCACTGGTGAAATATGGCCTGTTGTCACTGACCAGTATGCCAGGCAGGCCGTGGGTGGCAAAGATGGCCCTCAGGCTTTCAATGGTGGCGGTGGCAGTGCTTCCCTACATTATTTCACATTCAATCCATTTTGAAAAAGCATCCACCACCACCAGGAGTATTTTACTGAGAAACGGACCCGCATAGTCCACATGGATCCTTGACCATGGTCTGGAGGGCCAGGACCACAAACTTAGTGGTGCCTCTCTGGGCGCGTTGCTCAACTGAACACATACGCTGCATTGCCGTACACAGGACTCTAATTCAGAGTCGATACCGGGCCACCACACGTGGGATCTGGCTATCGCTTTTATCATTACTATACCCGGGTGTGTGCTGTGGCGATCCGAGATGAACGTCTCCCTGCCCTTTTTTGGTAGCACTACGCGGTTACCCCACAACAGGCAGTCTGCCTGAATGGACAGCTCATCCTTTCGCCGCTGGAATGGCTTGATTAGCTCTTGCATTTCAACGGGGATGCTGGCCCAGCTCCCATGCAGTACACAGTTTTTTACTAGGGACCGCAGAGGATCTTGGCTGGTCCAAGTCATAATCCTGCGGGCCATGACAGGTGATTTATCATTTTCAAACGCTTCCATGACCATCAACAAGTCTGCGGGCTGCACCACCATCAACAAGTTTGCAGGCTGCGCCATTTCCACCCTCGTGGTGGGCAATGGTAGCCGACTGAGAGCATCCGCACAGTTCTCGGTGCCTGGCCTGTGGCGGATGGTATAGTTATACGCTGATAGCGCGAGTGCCCACCTTTGTATGTGGGCTGAGGCATTAGTATTTATCCCCTTGTTTTCAGTGAACAGGGATATGAGGGGCTTGTGATCGGTTTCCAGCTCAAATTTGAGGCCAAACAGGTACTGATGCATTTCCTTTATCCGAATACACACGTTAATGCCTCTTTCTCAATCATGCTGTAGGCCCTCTCGGCCTTAGACAAGCTCCTGGAAGCATAGGCGACAGGTTCCAACTTCCCCACAATGCTAGCTTGTTGTAATACCCGACTCCATACAACGACGCATCACATGCTAGCACAAGTCTTTTACACGGGTTATACAATACAAGCAGCTTGTTGGAGCATAAAATGTTTCTGGCTTTCTCAAAAGCAAATTCTTGTTTTTTTTCCCCATACCCAGTTCTCACCTTTGCCCAATAACACTTGTAGGGGCTCCAAAAGGGTGCTTAACCCCGGTAGGAAGTTACCAAAATAGTTGAGGAGTCTCAGGAACGACCGCAGCTCCGTGACGTTCTGTGACCTGGGAGCATTCCTGATAGCCTCTGTCTTGGTGTCTGTGGGCCGAATACTGTCCGCTGCGATCTTTCTCCCCAAAAACTCTACTTCTGTTGCCATGAAGATGCATTTCGACCTCTTCAGCCACAGCCCTTCGCGATCCAGTTGCTGGAGGACCTCCTCCAGGTTTTGTAGGTGCTCGGCGGTGTCCTGACCCGTGACCAATATGTCGTCCTGAAAGACCACCGTGTGTGGTACCGACTTGAGTAGGCTAGCCATTTTTCTCTGGAAGATCGCTGCAGCCGACCGAATTCCAAATGGGCATCTATTGCAGATGAACAGTCCCTTGTGTGTGTTGATGCAGGTGAGGCCCTTCGAAGACTCCTCCAGCTCCTGCGTCATGTAGGCCGAAGTCAAGTCGGTCTTGGTGAACGTCTTGCCTTCTGCCAGCGTCGCAAATAGGTCGTCTGCTTTAGGTAGTGGGTATTGGTCCTGTAGCGAGGAACGATTAATAGTTACTTTATAATCGCTGCAAATCCTGACCATGCCATCACTTTTGAGTACTGGAACAATTCGGCTGGCCCACTCGCTGAATTCCACTGGGGAGATGATGCCCTCGCATTGCAGTCTGTCCAGCTCGATTTCCACTCTCTCCCTCATCATGTGAGGTACCGCTCGCGCCTTGTGGTGAATGGGTCGTGCCTCTGGGACCAAGTGGATCTGCACCTTCACCCCGGAAAAGTTTCCAATGCCTGGCTCAAAAAGGGAAGAAAATTTGTTAAGAACCTGGGTACATGAGGCCTCATCGACATGTGATAACGCTCGGATGTCATCCCAGTTCCAGCAGATTTTGCCCAGCCAGCTCCTTCCAAGCAGTGTGGGGCCATCGCCCGGGACAATCCAGAATGGCAGTTCGTGCACCGTCCCCTCATAGATGACCTTGACCATGGCGATGCCCAGGACAGTGATAAGCTCTTTGGTGTACGTTCTCAGTTTCGTGTGGATGGGGCTCAGGGCTGGTCTGAATGCCTTGTTGCACCACAGTCTCTCAAACATCTTTTTACACATGATGGATTGGCTAGCGCCAGTGGCCAGTTCCATGGCTATGGGTAAGCCATTCAATTTTACGTTTAGCATTATAGGTGGACATTTCATCGAAAGTGTGCACCCCCTATACTTCAGCATCTGCCTCCTCTTTCTGAGGCTCAAAATTGCTTTGATCCATCATGGGCCGTCTTCCTCTGCCATGTGATGGTTAGCAGGTTTTGCAGAGCTTGCAGCTCGTTTGCAAGCTCGTTGGAGGTGCCCCATTGTTCCACAGCTCTTGCAAACATACTCTTTGAAGCGGCATGAATAGGCTGAATGGAAGCCTCCACAACGCCAACAAGGTGTGAATTGCCTTCCATTCATTCTTTGGTGAGACTCTGAGTCATCTGGGTCACCTGAGGGCTGCTGGCAGTTGCAGACTCGTGGGTTCTGCCCTGTACATTTCTGCTCACAAACACATTTCCAGTTAATTTATGAACATTGCTAGCACTTGTGTGCTGAGAGATTTGTTTGGTGTTATCACTGGTGGACATAAACGCCTGTGCTATCGCAATGGCCTTACTGAGGGTCGGTGTCTCTACAGTCAAAAGTTTTTGTAGGATGGTCTCGTGGCCAATGCCCAATAGAAAAAAGTCTCTGAGCATTTGCTCCAGGTAGCCAACAAACTCACATTGTCCTGCAAATCGCCTTAGCACAGCAACGTAGCTCGCCACTTCCTGACCTTCAGATCGCTGGCACGTGTAGAACCGATACCTCGCCATCAGCACGCTCTCCCTCGGGTTAAGATGCTCCCGAACCAGTGTACGCAGCTCCTCATACGACTTATCTGTGTTAGCGTTAGTGTTTTCTCAGAAGAATCACTCAACACTCAGAGTCGGTTCCAATGCTGATGCGGCTTTTATTACGCTCAGCGGGGAGGAAAAACTCAGGACCGTATCCAGGTTTCTCTCCACTGAACAAAGGGTTACATGCACCTTTATATGTTTCACAACAGTTACAAAACAGTTTACTACAGCTACACAGCCCATCACGGCTGGACACAAGCCAATCACAACGATTATAGATTACATATAGGTTCTTTTAACCCAATAGAATTCCCCTAGTATCCAGGGAACCATATGTTCGGTTATTGTCAGCTTGGGCTGATCGATGACTTTATAGGTTCTCTCCCTAGTTCTTTCATCTGGGAGAAATAATTGGTTTATGACCTTGTTCACAGGAGATGGTTTCCTTCTTATCTCTGTCTTCCCGCATCCCAGGCATTCCTACAGTGGGCCTCACAGGGTTATTGCTTGGTCATTGAACGTTCAACAGTTCACAGCTTGACTACCTGATTTCCCATCATGCCTGGGCAGCCATTTTATGTGTGTGTCCACTTTAAACTTATATGCGTTTAGATATATCTAGCAGGTGCCTAATGCCTAGTATTCTGGTATATTCTAAAGGTGCCTACCTCCTACAACAACTCCCCCTTTCGGTAAAGGGACTAGTCCTAGTCCCCTTTTAACCGACCATTCGACCTTTATTAGATTTTGTGCACGGCCCGGTACTCCCTGCCTCAACGTGCTGGCCAGTCACGCGGTTTCAGGAGTCCCGGTTGCTTAAATCGAATTGACAAAGGCCAAATCCTCCTGCCCGCTTATAAAACAGGCTTGTTTAGTATCCGGGGAACGGTGATTTGTCCGTCTTCGCTGTGCGTGGTGTCTGCATGCCTGGCAGGCCATTACGCCCCATGTTATTGCTAAGATCAATTGTATCCCGACCAGTATATGTGAAATTATTCGAATCCATGGGTGGATGTTCACATTTATTCCCCAGTCCCAGACCTTTCTTCACCAACTCTGACTTTGTAAGTCTACCTCGGTATCTTCTTCCAGTACTTTGATTTTAGTTTGTAGTTGGTGGTAGAGCTTTACGGATTGACCCACTCTGAGCCTCAACTCTCGTAATACTTCGGTTAGATGTGGGATAAGGACCTGATCTGGTTCATCATAAGCCTGTAAATGATCATGGAGCTGATCGGTTACCTCAATAACTTCGGACTTCCGGCGCCTAACCTGGGTGATATGCGCTTGCCCGATCGCGACAGGTCGTAGTGGTGTAAAGCAAAAGTTTGGCTGTGGTATAGGGCACTGCAGGTCATTATACTGGAATGAACGCTCAGTAGTAGAGACGCAGTATCTTCCCTTCCCTCCGTAGCCTGCCCTCGCGAAGTGCATGTGTGCGGGCACTATTTCTAGTACACACCCGTCGGTTCGGTTAACCCGCACTCGTCTCGCTCCCCTCTGCCCACCGGGTGAGGGCATACTGTGATTTCCCCCTTTTGCTTGCAATCTGCTAGGGAAATCCCGGTAAGTATGTTGTTTCGACGAACGGCAGAGGTGGTGGTCAGGTAGTAGCGTATGGAGACATTTTACCGTATTATTCCGATATTCTCTCGTTGGTATAGGGGGAACGGCCCTGAGTCCGGCGTGGCTATAGGGATCATCAGGACTATCCCTATCCCGGTAGTCCTACCCATCTGGCAATCTGGAATTGCTGGGTATACTCTGGTCAGTCCCTTCAGAGTACAATTATCCAGTGTCCCCCTTTGGTTAGCCAACTGAGCTAAATGTGAACTGTCTATCCAATCGGGTTCTTCCCCGCGTTGGATCTGGTCGAGATTGTGGCGGATCTGTCCCACCATCCACAGACCATAAGCGTGACAGAGTTGCCCCTGTCTTTGCTTTCCCTGTATCTTCCTGTTCTCTATCAATGAGGTGATTGATGGTTCTGGCGTGAGCTTCCAGGACTGAGATGCCATCCAGCTGGATTTTGGCACCCTCCTTTCCTAGGTTGGCTTGGTCTTCCTGGTTTTGCTCCACCCTCTCCAATAACCCCTTCATCACCCCTCTAAGCTGTTCCACCCTCTCATTTAATCCTTGTATGTCTATCGAGTTCACTACGGAGGTCCCTGTATTGAAAACGGTAGCAACATCATTAACTATTTCCCTCTTTATCCTGGGGGCTAACCCCTGTCCCTGGAACCTACTGGCACCCATTGCATCGGCAGCCTGCTGCATTACAACTTTACTTAATACATTGTACATCTTCCTTGACTGTTCTGTACAGTATTCCGGCATCTGGATGCCTGAAATATTGATCAGAACAGGCACAATTTCATGTTTAACATTATCATACAACAGTTCCCCCTCATTGTACATTACAATCCCATTCTCTGGTCCCTTCGTAGTTATGGGGCAAGGCGTTCCTCGGGCAATGTAGTGATTCTTATGGGGCGCGGTGTCGGAGGGGGTGAGAAACATACATACAATGATATTGCAGCCGCCCCTGCCTCCTCGTAATACCCACACAGCCCCATTCCCTTCTTGCGGATGACTGATTGCTGGGATTGTCCCGGAGGCGCGCAAATTATGCCGAAAGTACATTCATCAGGCCCTTTGACATCCCTCCGTTTAATGCATCTGCTCCTTATACCCGTGGAGCACTGTACACATACTCTTATTCTTATTAGGATTCTTATTAGGATTCACTTGTAACCATGCATTAAAATAAGTCCTGTCCTTGCTCCAGTCCTTGGCTGCTGGGATGCACATTCCGTCCGTTAAATTAAACAAGACTCCATAGTTCAGGTAGTTGTTTATTTCCAGCATGCTCTGCTGTCCGTCGGTGTTGCCCAGGGTACGTGCATGTCGCAGGGCTATCCATATTACGAGTAGCGCCTTTCGTATTCCCATTCCGGTAAGTATTATCTGTAATTTTAAACAGACGGCCTGGTCGTCACCAGGGGTTAAGTTTTTTGCTCTACGAGTGTCCCTGTCACCCTGCAAAATCAGAAGCACAAGGTTATAATCGAACCATTTCGAGCTGAATCTGTAGGGCGTGCGCCCATGTCTTTACCCACTTAAATATTACCCAAACTGCTATGACCAAGGCCAAAGCTATTCCTCCAAACATCGCTGTCTGCTTTACCGTTAGGTTGGGTTTGTGGACTACACCTACCCACCGTGAGGTACATTGGCTCTATTGCCAGAGGTGATGGTGCTATGGCTGCGCACTGCACTATCCGTCTAGTCCCGTTATCTCTTCCAGCCTGTTTATCTTAGCTTTTAACTCTTCAATTTGTTTTATTGAATATCTATTTCTTTATTGTATCAGGCAAGTATTATTACATAAGCTAGTTCTGTTTTTATTTTTGTTTCCTCTGTTAGGTGAGTCTTTTTTTTTCCTATTAAGAAATCCAAATTAATAATGTTCAGTATAAAACGGCTGTCAATGGAAAGGGTTAACTCCTTTCCAGGTTTGTAAGAAGACCTGATGTCATTACGTGACTTCACGTAATCATCTGAAAAAAAAAGTCTTTGTGCCTTCAAAACTGGCTTCGAAATTAGGAATCCGTTAAAAACAGCATAAATCATTAGAGTAAACTCCAATGTTTTCTTAACTTCTAATTCAAGTACTTGCCAAATAATTTTTTTTTTAATTGTTTTAAAACAAGACCACACATACAATAGCAATTTTGTTTACTGAAATTCAATTCTGTTTTTTTTTAATTTCTCTCTTTCTCCTCGTTATCTTCAAAACCCTCCTGCTTGTTTAAACTGTTCGGGACATTTTTGATAAACACTGTCCATTTTGGAAATCTTTTCAAACTGCATTGAAACGTTTTCATAATTGAAAATTCGAATCCATGTAGAGTGTTTTTTACTTATTCCAATTTTTTTTTTTCCTTCTAATTAAACCAATATCTTTTTCACAGCAAACATCAACTAGTATTTAGTAAGTTATGTCTTTTTCCATTTAGTCCGTTACATCTTTTTTTCTTTCTTCAAATTAGGTTTTGTATTTTTCACGGAGGGTTCGTAACTCCATAAAGTTGTTAATTTAAAATCATTTGTTTACTTTCAAAGTGGCGTCTTTATCTTTTTCTTTTTCTCCATAACTGGAATGGAGACCAGCTTTGAGAGTTTGAGTGCTGCCTTTCGTTATCTCAAAATGCTCCAGTTTCAAAGTCGTTACTAAAGCTTGCTGTTTTTAACATTTTCCAAAAGTTCCTTTTACACCTTCGCAGATAGCTCGCCACTTGCCCAGGAGTTTGACCTGATCAGATTTAATTTAATCTTTTTCTTTTTTTTAAATCCACCTCAGTATTTTCTGTGCCTTCTCTGAATATCTCAAAATCCCAATTCAAACTTTGTAATTTCAATCCTTATTTAAAACTTTTTTTTTAGAATCTCTTTTTTTTTAAAGCATTCTTTATCTCATTCCGAGACTAAATTTATGTCTTTCAACCCAATCAATCATTGCATGTTTTCTTTCGGCAAGTAAGTGAGCGTGTCAAATAAATATTTTGCTCAACAAACCTATCCTTTATTTGTTTATTTTCCTAGCTCCGTAACTTATCATCCGAATAAATCCACACCTGCGTTTCTAACTTAAATGTCTTAAAACTTCCCACATACAGGACAACATTACAAAGGGTTAAAAAAAGACTTTCACTCTGTTTCTAAAATAAACAGACACTTGCATTCCTCTTCCAACCAGGCTTTCGGAACATGAAAACATAAAAAAATTCATTCTGCAGTCAAAAATCACACTTCTCACTCAACGATCAGACATTTACAACAGTCTCTCTTCTTGTTTTGGCCGGCTCTATTTTTGGATCCATGACCTTTCAGGGAATTCGTAGTTTTATCTAAATAATTCCTCACATAACTAGTTCCTGAGGATTCCACCCTGCTTTAATCATTTTTTCAATTAGCTTCTTTTGTTTTTCCGCCAGGTGGCGGGTAAGCGACCCTTCTGGTCCCCACTCGAGTTTACTTGTTTTCATGGCCATTCCTGGGTAGGACTAGTACCGTTAGGAATCTACTCTCAGAGGTCCGCTTTCTTTCTAGCGCGACTTGTAGTAAACTGTCTCTTGGCTACTGTCAGGTCACAAGTTCTGCTGTTACACAAACTTATACAATTCTTAAAAACGCGTTTAAGCAATTCCCGCAGTGCTCTACGTATCCTTAACGACTACCTACCACCGCTCAGCCTGTTGGTCCGACCCTGTTCACAGGTTTGGATTCCGTTAGCCGCTGTACACCGCTTGGTTCTACCCCGGGGTATTTCAAATTACACTACTGGGTCCGGAAGATGTCTCTCGGTATCACGATCCCACGGTCTAAGTGTGTTCCCTACGCCTACTTGGTTCCTGGCTGTCACGTGGGACAAAAGTCCTCTTAATTCAGGCTCAGGCTAGGCGTTTGAGATATTAGACCGTCTCCTCATGTCGATCAACCAGCTTCCACCTTCCGCACCCTTTATACATAAAAATTGTTTTTTATACTCACCCGGGTTTTTTCCAAGGGCGTCCAGCGACTCCGGGAAATCCCGTCGACTACGCCATTGTTAGCGTTAGTGTTTTCTCAGAAGAATCACTCAACACTCAGAGTCGGTTCCAATGCTGATGCGGCTTTTATTACGCTCAGCGGGGAGGAAAAACTCAGGACCATATCCAGGTTTCTCTCCACCGAACAAAGGGTTACATGCACCTTTATATGTTTCACAACAGTTACAAAACAGTTTACTACAGCTACACAGCCCATCACGGCTGGACACAAGCCAATCACAACGATTATAGATTACATATAGGTTCTTTTAACCCAATAGAATTCCCCTAGTATCCAGGGAACCATATGTTCGGTTATTGTCAGCTTGGGCTGATCGATGACTTTATAGGTTCTCTCCCTAGTTCTTTCATCTGGGAGAAATAATTGGTTTATGACCTTGTTCACAGGAGATGGTTTCCCTCTTATCTTTCTTCCTGGGGAATTAATTGGTTTATGACCTTGTTCACAGGAGATGGTTTCCTTCTTATCTCTGTCTTCCCGCATCCCAGGCATTCCTACAGTGGGCCTCACAGGGTTATTGCTTGGTCATTGAACGTTCAACAGTTCACAGCTTGACTACCTGATTTCCCATCATGCCTGGGCAGCCATTTTATGTGTGTGTCCACTTTAAACTTATATGCGTTTAGATATATCTAGCAGGTGCCTAATGCCTAGTATTCTGGTATCTTCTAAAGGTGCCTACCTCCTACAACATGTGGGTTTTACCAGAGCCAGAAGATTCTTCATGAGGACCGCTCTCCTTTTTGCAGCGCTTCCTTCTCCGTCCAGCCCGTTGGCTACAAAGTACTGGTCTAACCATTCGACATAGGCTTCCCAGTCCTCACCCTCCGAGAACTTCTCCAGGATGCCCACAGTTCACTGCATCTTTGTGTTGGATTCGTATTCTCATCGCCAGTTATTGTGTTCCTAACACAGATGAGGCTGCACACAGGGAGGTTAAAGTAACAGTGACCTCAGTCTTTAATAAGACACTCCAGAGTGAGGAACAGCCCTTAGGGGCCGGCTTATATACAGTGCTCCCAAGGGAGGCTGGGATCCCTTGGGGCTTCAGGGGATGAGCTCCCTGGTTCATGCTTTACAGATACACAACAATCGTATTAAATGGCGGAGCAGGCTCGAGGGGCCGTATGGCCTACTCCTGCTCCTATTTCTTATGATCCTATATTCTTATGGTTGATGGATGTTTTTGTGACTGGTAGGATGTTTCCAGTGGGGTTCCGCAGATCTCAGTACTGGGTCCCTTGCTTTTTGTGGTATATATCAATGATCTAGATTTGAATATAGGGAGTATGATTAAGAAGTTTGCAGGTGACACTAAAATTGGCTGTGTGGTTGATAATGAAGAGGAAAGTCATGGACTGCAGGAGGATATCAATCTACTGGTCAGGTGGGTAGAGCAGTGGCAAATGGAATTTAATTTGGAAAAGTGTGAGGTGATGCACTTTGGGAGGGCTAATAAGGAAAGGGTATACACATTAAGCAATAGGCCACTTAAAAGTGTAAATGAACAAAGGGACCTTGGAGTGCTAGTCCACAGATCCCTGAAAGTAGCAGGCCAGGTGAATAAAGTGGTTAAGAAGGTATATGGAATGCTTATTTGCCGAGGCATAGAATAAAAGACCAGGGAGGTTGTGCTGAAATTGTATAATACTCTGGTTAGGCCACAGCTGGAGTACTGCTTGCAGTTCTGGTCACCGTATTATAGTAAGGACGTGATTGCACTAGAGAGGGTGCAGAGGAGATTTACTAGGATGCTGCCTGGAATGGAGAATCTTAGTTATGAGGACAGATTGGATAGGCTGGGTTTATTCTCATTGGAACAGAGGAGGTTGAGAGGAGACCTCATTGAGGTTTACAAAATATTGAGGGGCCATTAGTGGAGGAGTCAATTACTAGGAGGCATAGTTTTAAGGTGGGTGGTGGAAGGTTTAGAGATGATTTGAGGGGGGGCTTCCCTACACAGAGGGTTGTGGGGATCTGGAACTCGCTGCCTGGAAGAGTGGTGGATGTAGAAACCCTCACCACTTTTAAGAGATGGTTGGATGGGCACGTAAAGTGCCGTAACCTGCAGGGTTACGGACCTAGAGAGAAGGTTCACCAGACTGATTCCCTGGATGGCAGGACTGACATATGAGGAAAGACTGGATTGACTAGGCTTATATTCACTGGAATTTAGAAGAATGAAAGGGGATCTCATAGAAACATATAAAATTCTGACGGAATTGGACAGGTTAGATGCAGGAAGAATGTTCCCGATGTTGGAGAAGTCCAGAACCAGGGGTCAAAGTCTAAGGATAAGGGTAAGCCATTTAGGACCGAGATGAGGAGAAACTTTTTCACTCAGAGAATTGTGAACCTGCGGAATTCTCTGCCACAGAAAGTTGTTGAGGCCAGTTGGTTAGATATATTCAAAAGGGTGTTAGATGTGTCCCTTATGGCTAAAGGGATCAAGGGGTATGGAGAGAAAGCAGGAAAGAGGTACTGAAGTTGCATGATCAGCCATGATCATATTGAATGGTGGTGCAGGCTCGAAGGGCCGAATGGCCTACTCCTGCGCCTATTTTCTATGTTTCTATGTTTCTAAGTCGGATTAGACTGGATGACCTTTAATTGGCTGCCACAGATACGATTGTAAGTACTGCAGGGAACAGATAACGGCTACAGTGATCTCCTGGACTAGTTTCAATCGCCTGGATGGGTCGGAGAGGAATTTTCCCAGAATTTTTTCCCCCCAATTGGCCTGGGTTTTTATCTGATTGTTGCTTCTCCCAGGAGATCACACGGCTCCGGTTGGTGTGGAGTGTAGAATGTTTTGCTGCAAGGGGTGTTGCAGTTGTGCGGGGCGGACTGGTTGGGCTTCGTGCTCTTTACCTTTCCGTCATTGTTCATTGTTCATAGGTTTATATGTAACCTTCAGGGCTGCTGACAAGGGCTGTGTCGGCCGACGCGGACACGATGGGCCGAAATGGCCTCCTTCTGCTCTGTAAATTTCTATGTTTCCATGTTTCTAAAGGAAGATGGTTGTGGTTGTTCGAGGCCAATCATCACAGCCCCAGGACACCACTGCAGGAGTTCCTCAGGACAGTGTACACGGTCCAACAATCTTCAGCTGTTTCATCAATGATTTTCCCTCCATCATAAGGTCAGAAGTGAGAATGTTCGCTGATGACTGCACAGGGCCCGGAATTCATCAGGATGTAAGGTCCGCCTATTTCTCGGTTGTAGTCCAGCAGTGCATCCTTTAAAACCGGCGGAATACCGCCAAGACCGAAGAGCGCTAGTTTGGTGACATTTTTTTCAGTGGTGTGCAGCATTGTAGTCGATCAAGATCAACTTTATTGTCGATGGACAGTGCAGCACTCCACTGTGCATGCGCAAATTTTGTTTTTTTGCGGGGGGGGGGGTTGTTTTCACAGATGCTTTTCCCCCGCGATTTCGGGGGTCAGGGGTCACCTGCGCATGCGCAGAGAGTTGGAGTCAAGGGAGAGAGAGAGAGAAGGAGCAGCAAGGTACTCAAGGGTCAGTTGTATTCATCAGAGATTCCAGAGTCGTCTAATAATAATAACAAATAATAATAATACAATATCAACAATAATAATACATCTTTTCCAAATAAAAAATCATATAAAAATATAATAAACATAAATATAATGGAAATACTGAAAAAGAAGTCGAAGCACAGAAACACTGAGAAGGACGGGAGGTTGAGGGCGCCTGTCTTCGACGAGACGGAGCTACCTGCCCTGCTGGAGAATATCACGGAGAGGTATCCCGACTTAAGGAAGGGTGGTCGTGGAAAGCTCCCCTCGATCCAGTACCAGCGCCACGGGAAGGAAATTGGGGAGGTCATGTCTGCAGTGGAGACAATCGTGAGGGACTGGTTTTGGTTTTGGTTTCCATATTTACGAAAGGATACACTTGCTTTGGAGGCAGTTCAGAGAAGGTTCACTAGGTTGATTCCGGGGATGAGGGGTTGACTTATGAGAAAAGGTTGAGTAGGTTGGGCCTCTACTCATTGGAATTCAGAAGAATGAGAGGTGATCTTATCGAAACGTATAAAATTATGAAGGGGCTTGACAAAATGGATGCAGAGAGGATGTTTCCACTGATGGGGGAGACTAGAACTAGAGGGCATGATCTTAGAATAAGGGGAAGCCCATTTAAAACTGAGATGAGGAAAAATTTCTTCTGAGGGTTGTAAATCTGTGGAATTCACTGCCTCAGAGAGCTGTGGAAGCTGGAACATTAAATAAATTTAAGACAGAAATAGACAGTTTCTCAAGCGATAAGGGAGTAAAGGGTTATGGGGAGCGGGTGGGGAAGTGGAGCTGAGTCCATGATCAGATCAGCCATGATCTTATTGAATGGCGGAGCAGGCTCGAGGGGCCGTATGGCCGAATCCTGCTCCTATTTCTTATGTTCTTATGTCACAAAAGGTGCAATGACATTGTAGCCACAGCCAGAGTGAGTAATGATTTTATTGATGCACTCTCTTACTACTTACAATGTAAATCTAAATGGAATTAATGGGACATAAAACTAAGGACGAGTGTTTTGATGGCTATTTGTGTGTGTGTGTGTCGGATGCACAAATCAGTTAAAGATTGCTACTTTAATTTCTGCAGAAGAAATTGTCAACCAACGCCTCTGAGCAGCGGCGCCCGGGAGGAGAACCACCAAAGGTGCTGGACATAAGTGATTTAGAGCAGCGTGCCTTGGCCTTGATGGGTGGGCACAGACGTGCAACCACCTACAGTGAGGCTAATCCCTTGCCGCAGCATGATAAGTTGCAGTCATGTAATGTCATCTCCAAATAATATAATGTACTGTGATGTTGGGGGTCATGCATTTTAATGTATTGTCTGTCGGCCATAAATAATGTAGTAATGCAGCAGTGGTGGTGGTCCTTGAAATAAGACTGTGCTACGTGACGGTACTCATGTCACCCTGACCGCTCCCCTGCTGCTAACCACTGCAATGTTGTTTTGGACTTGCAGATGCTGATTCGGATGACACCAAGGTAGCCACCGTCTCGACCCCACGGCATCCAAAACCCCTCCCCCTCGACCCCCCACATCCAAAACCCCACCCCATCGACCCCCCACATCCAAAACCCCACCCCCTCGACCCACCACATCCAAACCCCGCCCCCTCAACCCCCCACATCCAAAACCCCACCCCCTCGACCCCCACATCCAAAACCCCTCCCCCTCGACCCCCCACATCAAAAAACCCCACCCCCTCGACCCCCCACATCCAAACCCCTCCCCCTCGACCCCCCACATCCAAAACCCCTCCCCCTCGAACCCCCACACCCAAAACCCCACCCCATCGACCCCCCACATCCAAAACCCCACCCCCTCGACCCCCACATCCAAAACCCCTCCCCCTCGACCCCCACATCCAAAACCCCTCCCCCTCGACCCCCCACATCCAAACCCCGCCCCCTCAACCCCCCACATCCAAAACCCAACCCCCTCGACCCCCACATCCAAAACCCCACCCCCTCGACCCCCCACATCCAAAACCCAACCCCCTCGACCCCCCACATCCAAACCCCGCCCCCTCAACCCCCCACATCCAAAACCCAACCCCCTCGACCCCCACATCCAAAACCCTTCCCCCTCGACCCCCCACATCCAAACCCCGCCCCCTCAACCCCCCACATCCAAAACCCAACCCCCTCAACCCCCCACATCCAAAACCCAACCCCCTCGACCCCCCACATCCAAACCCCGCCCCCTCAACCCCCCACATCCAAAACCCAACCCCCTCGACCCCCCACATCCAAACCCCGCCCCCTCAACCCCCCACATCCAAAACCCAACCCCCTCGACCCCCCACATCCAAAACCCCACCCCCTCGACCCCCCACATCCAAAACCCCACCCCCTCGACCCCCCAGCATCCAAACCCCACCCCCTCAACCCCCCACATCCAAAACCCAACCCCCTCGACCCCCCACATCCAAAACCCCACCCCCTCGACCCCCCACATCCAAAACCCCACCCCCTCGACCCCACACATCCAAAACCCCTCCCCCTCGACCCCCCAGCATCCAAACCCCATCCCCTCGACCCCCCACATCCAAAACCCCACCCCCTCGACCCCCCACATCCAAAACCCCACCCCCTCGACCCCACACATCCAAAACCCAACCCCCTTGACCCCCCAGCATCCAAACCCCACCCCCTCGACCCCCTATATCCAAAACCCAACCCCCTCAACCCCCCACATCCAAACCCCACCCCCTCGATCCCCCACATCCAAAACCCCACCCCCTCGACCCCACACATCCAAAACCCCACCCCCTTGACCCCCCAGCATCCAAACCCCTCCCCCTCGACCCCCCATATCCAAAACCCAACCCCCTCGACCCCCCACATCCAAACCCCGCCCCCTCAACCCCCCACATCCAAAACCCCACCCCCTCAACCCCCCACATCCAAAACCCAACCCCCTCGACCCCCCACATCCAAACCCCGCCCCCTCAACCCCCCACATCCAAAACCCCACCCCCTTGACCCCCCACATCCAAACCCCTCCCCCTCGACCCCCGACGTACATCGAGCTTCCGCCTTGACCTCCGCCTTCTTCATGGAGATCTGGGTGAATGAGCAAGACTAAGAGGAAGAAGAGAGCGGTGAAGGGGAGCTGGTTGAGCCAGTTGAGGTGGGGGGGGGGGGTGGGGAGTGGAGAGAGGGGGGGAGCAACAAGCCATTGAAGTAACCTCTGGGTCTGCAGCTGAGAGCACTTCCTCATTGGCATCGGTATTTCCGAGGTTCCCCGACCCTTCCGAACTATCGGGTCCAAACAATGTGCAGCAATGCCCCCCTCAAGCTGCAGGGCCACATCCACAGAGGTTGCTGCAGCAAAGAGGAAATGCTGCAAGACAGGGCAGGCGCACATGGTCAGACTGTCGAGGATAAGCCTCGACAGAGCTCGAGAGCTCCTCCAGGCCACGGCTGCGATCGCTGGGAACATTGCGGCACTTCCAACCCGACATGATGAGAACACGTGGAGGCTGATTGGCGCGGTGGAACGAACCACCCAGTCCGTCGATGCACAACGTCTTGGTGCCAATGCGGGGAGGGCCAGGCCTGAAATAGGGAGAATGGGGGGGTGGTGAGGACAAGTGGAGGGAAGAGAGGCGATGGGAGTGGTCAGGGCGAGAGGGCTAGGTGCTGGTTGTTGTGTTAATGTTGTCGATGTTGTTTTCGATGTTGTTTGATTAAAATGTTATTACTGTTGATAGTAAAGTATTTTGCACATTTTACAATTTACAAAGTTTTACATTTTTCACACTTTTGAAAGTTATCAAAGGTTTCCAAGTTTTAATGTTCTAAAATGTTGTATAAATCTTATTATTGAATGTAACCAAGCTTGTACACTGTCTAACTTTTACGAAATGAAAGATAACAGTCATGAGGGTTCCATACAGTGGGCAGACAAAGCTGGTGTGGGGAGGGGGCTGCCAGGGCACACTACCACCATCCTTTTAAGATCGGCTAAGATCAGGCGAGACTTTACTTTTCAGGACGGTATTTAGGGCAGGCTGTCAATCGAGCTTAGTGATCTATATTTGCATTTTTGGGGGCGTGGGCAGTAAGTGGGAAGTAATTGATTTTTTTGGGACGTAACTTGTATTTCTGGGCGGTAAGTGGGTGGTAATATGATGAATTTCAGGCCCTGGGTATTCTGCGGTGAGTGTCTCACCTCCTGACTCCCCAAAGCCTTTCCACCATCTACAAGGCACAAGTCAGGAGTGTGATGGAACACTCTCCACTTGCAGTGCACTGGAGCTCGGACAACACTGAAGAAGCTCGCACCATCCAGGACAAAGCAGCCCGCTTGATTGACACCCCATCCACCACCTTAAACATTCACTCCCTCCACCACCGGCGCACGTGGCTGCAGTGTGTACCATCTACAAGATGCACTGCAGCAACTCGCTGGGCTGGCATGTGTGGGGGGGGAGGGGGAGCGGGCCGTTGTCAGGGGGGGAAGCAGGCCGGTGGGGGGAGGGGGAAGTGGGCCCGTGGGGGGAGTGGGCGAGTGGGAGTGGGCCAGTGGGGGGAGTGGGGAGTGGGCCGGTGGGGGGCGCGGAGGAGTGGGCCGGTGCGGGGGGGGGGGAAGTGGGCCGGTGAGGCGGGGAGGGGAGTGGGCTGGTGAGGGGGGGAGGGGAGTGGGCCGGTGGGGGGTGGGGAGTGGGCCGGTGACGGGGGGAGGGGAGTGGGCTGGTGGGGGGGGGGGGGGAGTGGGTCGGCGGGGAGTGGGCTGGTGGGGGGGCGGGGGAGTGGGCCAGTGGGGGTGGGGGGAAGTGGGCTGGTGGGGGGGGGGAATGAGCCGGTGGGGGGGGGGAGTGGCCTGGTGGTGGGGGGTGGGGGGAGTGGGTCGGTGGGGAGTGGGCCAGTGGGGAGGCAGGGGAGTGGGCCAGTGGGGGTGGGGGGAAGTGGTCTGGTGGGGTGGGGAGTGGGCCGGTGGGGGGGGGGGAGTGGGCCGGTGGGGGGGGGGAAGAGAGTGGGCCGGTGGGGGGGTGGGAGCGGGCTGGTAGGGTGGGGAGTGGGCCGGTGGGGGGGGGGGGGGAAGAGAGTGGGCCGGTGGGGGGGGGAGTGGGCTGGTGGGGGGGGGAGTGGGCCGGTGGGAGCGGGCTGGTAGGGTGGGGAGTTGGCCGGTGGGGGGGGGGGGAGTGGGCCGGTGGGGGGTGGGAGTGGGCCGGTGGGGGGGTGGGAGTGGGCTGCTGGGGTGGGGAGTGGGCCGGTGGGGGGGTGGGAGTGGGCTGGTGGGAGGGGGTGTGGGCCGGTAGGGGGTTGGGAGTGGGCTGCTGGGGGGATGGGAGTGGGCTGGTGGGGGGGGGAGTGGGCCGGTGACGGGGGGAGGGGAGTGGGCTGGTGGGGGGGGAGTGGGTCGGCGGGGAGTGGGCTGGTGGGGGGGGGCGGGGGAGTGGGCCAGTGGGGGTGGGGGAAAGTGGGCTGGTGGGGGGGGGGGGGAATGAGCTGGTGGGGGGGGGGGGGGAATGAGCCGGTGGGGGGGGGGGAGTGGCCTGGTGGTGGGGGGGGGAGTGGGTCGGTGGGGAGTGGGCCAGTGGGGGGGCGGGGGAATGGGCCAGTGGGGTTGGGGGGAAGTGGTCTGGTGGGGTGGGGAGTGGGGGGGGGGGGGGGAGTGGGCCGGTGGGGGGGTGGGAGTGGGCTGGTAGGGTGGGGAGTGGGCCGGTGAGGGGGGGAGCGAGTCGGCCGGTGGGGGGGGGAGTGGGCTGGTGGGTGGGGGGGGGGAGTGGGCCGGTGGGGGGGTGGGAGTGGGCTGGTAGGGTGGGGAGTGGGCCGGTGGGGGGGGGGAGTGGGCCGGTGGGGGGTGGGAGTGGGCCGGTGGGGGGGTGGGAGTGGGCTGCTGGGGTGGGCAGTGGGCCGGTGGGGGGGTGGGAGTGGGCTGGTGGGAGGGGGAGTGGGCCGGTAGTGGGTTGGGAGTGGGCTGCTGGGGGGGTGGGAGTGGGCTGGTGGGGGGGGTAGTGGGCCGGTGGGGAGGTGGGAGCGGGCTGGTGGGGTGGGGAGTGGGCCGGTGGGGGGGGGGAGTGGGCCGGTGGGGGGGGGGAGAGAGTGGGCTGGTGGGGCGGTGGGAGTGGGCTGCTGGGGTGGGGAGTGGGCCGGTGGGGGGGTGGGAATGGGCTGCTGGGTTGGGGAGTGGGCCGGTGGGGAGGTGGGAGTGGGCTGCTGGGGTGGGGAGTGGGCCGGTGGGGGGGTGGGAGTGGGCTGGTGGCGGGGGGGAATGGGCCGGTGGGGGGGTGGGAGTGCTGCTGGGGTGGGGAGTGGGCTGGTGGGGGGGTGGGAGTGGGCTGGTGGGGGGGGTTGGGAGTGGGCCGGTGGGGGGGGGGGGCAGTGGGCCGGTGGGGGGGTGGGAGTGGGCTGCTGGGGTGGGGAGTGGGCCGGTGGGGGGGGGGGGGGGAGTGGGCCGGGTGGGGGGGGAGAGAGTGGGCCGGTGGGGGGGGGGAGTGGGCTGGTGGGGGGGGGGGAGTGGGCCGGTGGGGGGGTGGGGAGCGGGCTGGGGGGTGGGGAGTGGGCCGGTGGGGGGGGGAGTGGGCCAGTGGGGGGAGGAGAGAGTGGGCTGGTGGGGCGGTGGGAGTGGGCTGGTGGGGTGGGGAGTGGGCCGGTGGGGGGGGGGAGTGGGCCGGTGGGGGGGGGAGAGAGTGGGCCGGTGGGGGGGGGGAGTGGGCTGGTGGGGGGGGGGGAGTGGGCCGGTGGGGGGGTGGGAGCGGGCTGGTAGGGTGGGGAGTGGGCCTGTGGGGGGGGGGAGCGAGTGGGCCGGTGGGGGGGGGGGGAGTGGGCTGGTGGGGGGGGGGGGGAGTGGGCCGGTGGGGGGGTGGGAGCGGGCTGGTAGGGTGGGGAGTGGGCCGGTGGGGGGGGGGGGAGTGGGCCGGTGGGGGGTGGGAGTGGGCCGGTGGGGGGGTAGGAGTGGGCCGGTGGGGGGGTGGGAGTGGGCTGGTGGAGGGGGGGAGTGGGCGGTGGAGGGGGGAGTGGGCTGGTGGGGGGTGGGGAGTGGGCCGGTGGGGAGGTGGGAGCGGGCTGGTGGGGTGGGGAGTGGGCCGGTGGGGGGGGGGAGTGGGCCAGTGGGGGGAGGAGAGAGTGGGCTGGTGGGGCGGTGGGAGTGGGCTGGTGGCGGGGGGGGAATGGGCCGGTGGGGGGGTGGGAGTGGGCTGCTGGGGTGGGGAGTGGGCTGGTGGGGGGGTGGGAGTGGGCTGGTAGGGGGGGTGGGAGTGGGCCGGTGGGGGGGTGGGAGTGGGCTGCTGGGGTGGGGAGTGGGCCGGTGGGGGGGTGAGAGTGGGCTGGTGGGGGGGGGCAGTGGGCCGGTGCAGGGGGGGAGTGGGCTGGTGGGGAGTGGGAGTGGGCCGGTGGGGGGGTGGGAGTGGGCTGGTGGGGGGTGGAGTGGGCTGGTGGGGGGGGGGGGAAGTGGGCCGGTGGGGGGGTGGGAGCGGGCTGGTTGGGTGGGGATTGGGCAGGTGGTGGGGGGGGAGTGGGCCAGTGGGGGGTGGGGAGAGAGTGGGCCGGTGGGGGGGTGGGAGTGGGCTGCTGGGGTGGGCAGTGGGCCGGTGGGGGGGTGGGAGTGGGCTGCTGGGGTGGGGAGTGGGCCGGTGGGGGGGTGGGAGTGGGCTGGTGTGGGGGGGCTGTGGGCCGGTGCAGGGGGGGAGTGGGCTGGTGGGGGGTGGGAGTGGGCCGGTGGGGGGGGTGGGAGTGGGCCGGTGGGGGGTGGGAGTGGGCCGGTGGGGGGAAAGTGGGCCGGTGAGCGGGTGGGAGTGGGCTGGTGGGGGGGGGAGTGGACCGGTGGGGGGGGGAGTGGACCGGTGGGGGGGAGTGGGCTGGCGGGGGGGGGGGGGGAGTGGGCCGGCAGGGGGGGTAATGGGCCGTTGGGGGGGGGAGTGGGCCGTTGGGGGGGGGAGTGGGCTGGTGGGGGGGGGGAGTGGGCTGGTGGGGGGAGGAAGAGGGCCGGTGGGGGGCGGGGAGGAGTGGGCCGGGGCGGGGAAGTGGGCCAGTGAGGGGGGGAGGGGAGTGGGCCGGTGAAGGGGGCGGGGGAGTGGGCCGGTGAAGGGGGCGGGGGAGTGGGCCGGTGGGGGGGCGGGGGAGTGGGCTGGTGGGGGGAGTGGAATGGGCCGGTGGGGGGGGGGCAATGGGCCGGTGGGGTGGGGGAGTGGGCCGGTGGGGGGCGGGGGAGTGAGCCAGTGGGTGTGGGGGGATGTGGGCTGGTGGGGGGAGTGGAGTGGGCCGGTGGGGTGGGGGGGGGAGTGGGCTGGTGGGGGGGGGGAATGGGCTGGTGGGGGGTGGAGTGGGTCGGCGGGGAGTGGGCCGGTGGGGGGGGGAGTGCGCCAGTGGGGGTGGGGGGGAGTGGGCCGGTGGCGGGGGGGAATTGGGCTGGTGGGGGGGGGAGTGGGCCGGTGGGGGGGGAGTGGGCTGGTGGGGGAGGGAGTGGGCCGGTGGGGGGGGTAGTTGGCCGGTGGTGGGGGGTAGTGGGCTGGTGGGGTGGGGAGTGGGCCGGTGGGTTGGGGAGTGGGCTGGTGGGGGGGGGAGTGGGCCGGTGGGGGGGGGAGTGGGCTGGTGGGGGAGGGAGTGGGCCGGTGGGGGGGGGTAGTTGGCCGGTGGTGGGGGGTAGTGGGCTGGTGGGGTGGGGAGTGGGCCGGTGGGGTGGGGAGTGGGCTGGTGGGGGGGGGAGTGGGCCGGTGGGGGGGGGGGGGGGGGGAGTGGGCCGGTGGGAGGGGGGGGAGTGGGCCGGTGGGGGTTGTGCCGCTGGAACTTGGAACTTTTTTTTGGTACAGTGGGGCCACTCAAAGGTGCGCTCTACAACTGTGTAATGTCGCTCCCTCACTCTCACAGTTTGGAGGTTACATGTCCACAGTCTGTTACAGTTGCCCTGATCCTCCACAATCTTCGCGACACTGCTACCTCGCCGAGAATGTTGGCATTGAAGGATATAAAGGGCGTTAAGTTGTGCCAATAAACACAGAAAAAGTTTGGGCTGGTGCATTCAAGAGTAAGTGAATTTTTAACGGCGTGGTAAATATTAGTTACTACCAAACAACCTGTGATGCACTGAAGGTGTACTTCCTGCAGACTTTAATTGTTGTTGAACACTTTATAAAATTAAAAATTAAAATCAGATTTATTTTTTACTTTTTCTTTCTGTCTCTTTTATCGCTCTCTCCCCGAATCCCACTTTTCATTCATTCTCTTTAGTTTGCTTCCTGGACATGATATAACATTGAAATAAATATTCTACCTCACACTGCCTGCATGGCAGGTGAGGATTCTTCAATCTGATTGGTTGAGGAGTCCCAGATGCCCTGTAGAGGGCGCTGTGCTGAACTCTAAATACCATAAATTTCTGGCACAAGCCACAAACAGCCCGTGGGCGGAGGTTAGTGCCGCTCGTTCACCGCTGATCCGGCCCAATATCTCAGCTTGTTGGTGACATGTATTCAGTCTGTAACAGTTTCCAGTGTAAGGGACTGTCTCAAAATATATCCAAGATGGCAGAGACTGCCCAGCAAGTTGCTACCATTATTACCCACAGCAGAGTAGACCCGGGGTATCACGGGTCTGTGTCCTCACGGAAGGTTTGGGCGGGACGGCAGTGGTCGTTACCGGCCCCGGTAGGTTCCCATTGCTGCAGACCCTCCTGTCAGTCACATACCCCCTCTCCGGGTCCCTGTCCCTACCCTGGGAAATAACACCCTCACCCGGGCTCCCTCCCCGGGCTCCTTCCCGCTCCCTCCCCCGTCTCCCTCCCTGGGCCCCATCCCGCTCCCTCCCCCGTCTCCCTCCCTGCGCCCCATCCCGCTCCCTCCCCGGGCTCCTTCCCGCTCCCTCCCCCGGCTCCCTCCCCGGGCTCCTTCCCGCTCCCTCCCCAGGCTCCCTCCCGGGCTCCTTCCCGCTCCCTCCCTCGGCTCCCTCCCCGGGCCCCATCCCGCTCCCTCCCCGGGCCCTCTCCCCGGGCCCCATCCCGCTCCATCCCTGGGCTCCGTCCCGCTCCCTCCCCGGGTCCCCTCCCGGGGCTCCCTCTCCGGGTCCCCTCCCGGGGCTCCCTCTCCAGGCCCCCTCCCCGGGCTCCCTCTCCAGGCCCCTTCCCTGGTCCCCGTCCCGCTCCCTCCCCGGGCCCCCTCCCTGGGCTCCCTCTCCAGGCCCCCTCCCAGGGCCCCATCCCGCTCCCTCCCCGGGCCCCGTCCCGCTCCCTCCCCGGGCCCTGTCCCGCTCCCGCCCCGGGCCCCCTCCCCGGGCTAAATGGACTACTTCTATTCCGATGTTGCTCTGTTCTTATGACCACACATACACACGGGAGAGACTGGAGTGCAAAGGAATCACTGGATTAATCACGTGATGAATCACATGCTGATGACTCCAACGCCACGCATGTACCGATAACTAGCTAGGGTGTCCCTGGAGATGGAGCAGGCGGTGTCCACTGGTACGCTCGCGGCCTCCCACAAGAAGTGGGCGCCGGAGGGACTGGAGTGCATCATCACCCCCGGGAACAGAATTTTAATTTGGTCCTTTAATGTCTAAAGTTTCATTTGTTTAAATTTGTCGGTGTTAGTGCCCTTTAATAAGGGGGCACTTGATTTATAATTTCAACAAAATAGTTGTCCTGACAACTTGCTCCCCACATCACAGAGCAAATGTGGGATCAGATGGAGCTGGTGTGGATAGGTGCAGAACAGAATGTAAGCAATTCAATTATGTGTTTAAAGAGAAGCAATTCGCTGCCATACTCAACATTGAAAGCATTTTGCACAGGTACACCTTGCCTTATCAAGCCATGTACCAGTTCCTTCCTGGAACATTAGTTGCCAAGTTTTGAAATTGAATTGACATTTTCTGAATGCAAATGTATGAAGACAAACGGTTTGTCCACGAAAAGTGTTACATTTAATTGGATTACATTTGTGTTGGGAACTGCGGTGGGTATTGGGGATAAAGGGAGAGCCCAGGAGTCATGATTCAGGAAGCGAGGGAGACTGGGCAATGGGCTGGACATGGGGATCAGTATCTTCCGCAGAGCCAAGCAGCAGCACGGTGAAGAGTGAGAGCAGGAGGCAGTAAAGGGCGGAGTGAAACCTCATGACTGACCACACCATGTGCCGTGTAGCTGGTTGGATTACTACTAGTTACAGCGAGGATATTGAGACATTACACATATAACTACCAGTTACAATCAGACTATCGATAAGTTATTATATTACTGTTGAGGGAAATGTTAACTTTACCAGTATGACTATTAGTTATCTGTGTAACTTCAGTAGTATCCAAGTTTGTCCCACCTCCAGTTACCCCTCTTCAAATTCCTCCACCACCCTCAGTTCGCTCCTCATCCCTGCCCTCTATTCCCCATCGACCCACCCACCAGTTCCCCCTCTGCAAATCCCAACACTATCCTCTGTCCCCTCTCTTCCCTGCCCTCAATTACCCCTCCGTCCCCCTTTTCCCCGCCCTCCGTCCCTGCCCTCCAGTCTCCCCCTCTTCCCCCTCCCCCCCGCGCAGTTTCCCCCTCTCCTTCTCACGGATGGCCTCCTGGTTCTTAAAGCTTGTAGCATAACAGTTGCTGGCTCAGAACTACAAGCAAAACCCCTCAGCGACTGCGGCCCCGACCTTTAGAACATTGTGCAGACGTCTCATGGTCAAATTATCTAACCTCCAGGAATGCCTCCAACCAGAGTTGGCAACTCTAGTCGCAGAAATCTACAAGACAGAGGAGGCCATTATAGACTCTGCTTCCTAGTTAGAGCCTAACTGATGAGCGGAAACCGGTCGATCAGGGAAGCTATTGAAACGCCTCAGATTCTCAGCACCTCGTTCAGACCTTAACCTTCTCGCACTAACAAAAACTGCACAGACCAGTTTACATCTGAACATATAGGACAGGAAAGGACCCGCTGGTCCATGCAGATTGGCCCTCTTGGTTGTGACGCCTTCTTTATCACGGTTCCGATATCTGTACCTACGTGGAGCGCTGTAACCTCCTGGGAGAGAAGCTTCTCCCATCTCTGCAGTCACCTCAGACAGCCGTGGCTCAGGCACTCTCGCCTCTGAGCTGCAAGGTCGTGTGTTCAAGTCCCACTCCAGACACTTGAGCACAAAAATCTAAGCTGACACTCCAGTGCAGTGCTCAGAGAGTGCTGCACTGTCGGAGGAGCCATCTTTTGGATGTGGTGTTAAACCAAGGCACTGCCTGCCCTCTCAGGTGGACATGAAAGATTCCATGGCATTTTTTCAAAGGAGAGCAGGGGAGTTAATCCCTGTGTCCTGGCAAAAAATTATCCCTCAATCAACATCACTAAAACAGATTGGTCATTACCATATTGCTGTTTTGTGGGAGCTTGCTGTGAGCAAATTGGCTGCCGCATTTCCTACATTACAACAGTGTCTACATTTCAAAAAGTACTTCATTGGCTGTAAAGTGCTTTGGGATGTCCAGCGGTTGTGAAAGGCGCTATATAAATGCAAGTCTTTCTTGCTTTTTCTTTTATTGAGCAGGCCAATTCTAGTCGCTAGCATCCTACCCCTGGGACATGTCATGGCAACTCCAAAGTATAATTAGAAGCATCTGATTCTTAAAGATCCTCAGCCCTGTGAAACTGATTGACATTCTACAAGTTACTGTTTCCCAGAGTGGAACAAAGTGTACCACTGCCATGGAACAATAGCACTTCACCGTGCAATTTACTAAGAGCCCGTTCTATGCAATGTGGATGCAAGTACGCGGTTCTTGCACTGCCTCTTGGAAGATTTTGCAGCCGAAATAATGAAGATTGCCAGTAAAATACAGGACTCCCCAAACTTGTTATCGGTTGTTTTATTCATATAAATCAAGGCCACACCTTGCCCAAGTTTTACAGAAGATATCAGTATCGCTGCGAGGCAATTACGTTAAACATGTCTTCACTACATAGACATTAGAGATAGAAAAGAAGTAAGAGACAGACAGTGCAGCAAGGTGCTGAAAGAGTTTGGTCCCAAAACAGCTGCAGCCATGGACAATAAAGCACTGCCGTAATCACTTCACTTCACTTCAGTACATGCGATGTTGATTTCTCAATGCGTTGATCAACATTATGTAGGGAACGATCACCGCTGCAATGAGGATTATGAAGACAAGGATGCTCAGCACCGTGGTTGCAATGTTGAGTGATCGGGCTGTAGATGCATAGTGCCGAGCTCCTTCTACATCTCCCACCACTTTCCGATCCCTAGACTAAAAGGAAACAAGTGTAAATACATCACATCTGTGCCGCCTCTTTTGAAAAGCAATCGAGTCAGTCCCACTCCCCAACTCTCTCCCCATATCCCCGCAATTTGTTCTCCTTCAAGTATTTATCAGATTTCCTTTGGAAGGTTACGATTGAATCTGTTTCCACCACCCTATCAGGTAACGCATTCCAAATCCTAACCACTCGTTGTGTAAAAAAGATTTTCCTCATGTTGCCTCTAGTTCTTTTGCCACTCACCTTAAATCTGTGCTCTCTCATTATCGACCCTTCAGCCATTGCAAACAATTTCTTTTTATTTACTCTATCTCAAGCTTTCATGATATTGGCTCAGAAGATCAAAACGTAAAATGAGTTTGGCTGGAGATGAGCAATAATAAGGGAAAGAAGTCACTGGTGGGAGTAGTCTATAGGCCTCTTAACAGTAGCTACATTGTAGCAGAGAGTATAAATCAAGAAATAATGGAGGCTTGTGAGAAAGTTACGGCAATAAACATGGATGATTTTAATCTTCATATAGATTGGACAAATCAAATTGGTAAAGGTAGTCTGGAGGAAGAGTTCATAGACTGTATTCGGGATGGTTTCTTGGAACAATACGTTGTGTAACCAACTAGGGAGCAGACTATTTTAGATCTGGTAATGTGTAATGAGACTGGATTAATTAATGATCTCACACTAAAGGATCCTCTTGGGAAGAGTGATCATAATATGGTAGAATTTCAAATTCAGTTTGAGGGTGAGAAAGCTAGGTCTCAAACTAGCGTCCTGGACTTAAACAAAGGCATAAAGACAGAGTTGGTTAAAGTGGACTGGGAAAATCGATGAAAGGGTAAGATGGTAGATGAGCAGTGACAAACATTTAAGGAGATATTTCATAATTCTCAGCAAAGATATATTCCAGTGAGAAATAAAGATGCTGAGAGAAGGATGAACCATCCATGGCTAACTAAGGAAGTAAAGGATAGTATCAAATTGAAAATAAAGGTATACAATGTTGCGAAGAATAGTGGGAGGCCAGAGGATTGGGAAATTTTTAGAAACCAGCAATGGACGACAAAAAAAATAATAAAGAGAGAGAAGATAGTTTATGAGAATAAACTAGCAAGAAATATAAAAACAGATAGAAAGAGCTTCTACAGGTATACAAAAAGGAAGAGAGTAACTAAACTAAACATTGGTCCCTTAGAGGATGAAACTGCGGAATTAATAATGGGGAACAGGGAAATGGCGGAGACTTTGAACAAATATTTTGTTTTGGCCTTCACGGTAGAAGACACTAAAAGCATCCCAATAGTGGATAATCATGGGGCTATTGGGAGGGGGGGAACTTAAAATAATCACTATCACTAGAAAAAAGGTACTAGGCAAACTACTGGGACTAAAGGTGGGCAAGTCCCCTGGACTTGATGGCCTGCATCCTAGGGTCTTAAAAGAAATGGTTGCAGAGATAGTGGATGCATTGGTTGTAATCTATCAAAATTCCCTGGATTCTGGAGAGGTCCCAGCAGATTGGAAAACCGCAAATGTAATACCCCTATTTAAAAAAGTTGAGAAACAGAAAGCAGGAAACTATAGATCAGTAGGCATCACATAATTAACTGCATACAGTTTTGGTCTCCTTATTTAAGGAGGGATATACTTGCATTGGAGACAGTTCAGAGAAGCTTCACTAAGTTGATTCCTTAGATGAAGGGGTTGTCTTATGAAGAAAGGTTGAGCAGGTTAGGCCTATACTCATTGGAGTTTAGAAGAATGAGAGGTGATCTTATTGAAAGGTGTATGATTCTGAGGTAGCTTGATAGGGTCGATGCAGAGAGGATGTTTCTCCTTGTGGTGGAATCTAGAACTAGGGGATATAGTTTCAGAATAAAGGGTTGCCCATTTCAAACAGAAATGAGGAGAAATTTCTTCTCTCAGAGGGTCATGAATCTGTGGAATTCTCTGCCCCAGAGAGCTGTGGAGGCTCGGTCATTGAATATATTTAAGATGGGGATAGACAAATTATTGAACGGTAAGGCAGTGAAGGGTTATGGGGAGCAGGCAGGCAAGTGGAATTGAGGCAAAGATCAGATCAGCCATGATCTTATCGAATGGCGGAGCAGGCTCGAGGGGCCCCTACTGTTATAGTAAGTATAATGTTAGAAGCTGTCCGGTCTGGCAGGTGGACTGGACTCTGTATTGGTGAATTGTCTCATGCCACATGACTCAAAGTAAAATGAATGCTGGTGTAAATGTCAGCGTGGATGATTGAAAGCGCTGACAGCTGTCATCAGACCATGGGTTCAGGCCCCACTCCAGGACTTGAGCCCAATACATCAGACACTTGCAGGACTGCTAATGGAGTGCTGTATTGCCAGAGATGTCATCTTCCAGGTGGATAGAAAAGATCCTATGGCACAACTGAAAGTAGAGCAGGGAGTTCTCCTTGTGTCCTGGTCAACATTTATTGGTCAGCTAAAACATTGAAACAGATTGGTCATTTATCTCATCACTGTTCTGGGATCTCGCTGTATAAATTGGCTACCACGTATTGGCATACATGACTGCTACTACACGTCACCAGTAATTTGTTGGTTGTAAAATGCTTTGGGACATCCCACGGATCTGAAAGTCACTGCACAACGATTCTCTCTTACAAAAACTGACACTGAGAGAGAGACAAATGCATTTAAACATCTTCTGAAGGAAGAAAGTTGCTTCTCAAACATCCAGAGGACAGATTTCAGTCACCACCATAAAAGGAGAATCCGTTTTTTCCCATCGGTAAGTGTTTACAGTGATCCAAAGCCTTCAAAAATATGATAGTGGTAATGCAAGTGAATTTATCAGCAAAAGCATCCATTTAAAAATCATGGAGGTGACATGATGGTGTGTTAATGTCGGAGGCTCCTTGGTACAGATTACACAGAGATATTCAGCAGGCAGCGGAAAGAGCATGCGGCAAACCTGTCCCACCCTCCCTTTCCCTCAACGACTATCTATCCCACCTGTGACTGGGACTGTCGTTCTCATATTGGACTGTTCAGACACCTAAGGATTCATTTTAAGAGTGGAAGCAAGTCTTCCTCGATTCCGAGGCACTGCCTATGATGACTGTACTGGTGTAGAACCAGCAGTTTTCACAAACCCCTGACAACATCAGGAAGCAACTCTTATTGTGTTCTGGCTTCCTAAACTTGGTGATTCCTTCCCACAGCAACAGTGGGATTTCTGCAGCTCCTTCAAACAAGATCAGCGATATCCCAGTCCTACACTTCAATTTAAGTGGGAGATTCCAGGAGAAGACCAACTGATAGGGAGCCACTATGGCAGTTGAGTGAGATTACTGACTATTTTGCCAAGAAAATATAGAATATAACATAAAATGTAGAATAAAACTAGATTGATTCCTGGGATGAAAGGGCTGTCTTATGATGAGAGATTGTGTAGAATGGGCCAATACTCTCTGGAGTTTAGAAGAATGAAAGGTGGTCTCATTGAAACATACAAGATTCTGAGGGGGATTGACAGGGTAGAGGCTGAGAGGTTGTTTCCCCTGACTGGAGAGTCTAGAACCAGGGGTCACAGTCTCAGGATAAGGGGTTGGCCATTTAGGATGGAGATGAGGAGGAATTTCTTCACTCAGAGGGTGGTGAATCTTTGGCATTCTCTGCCCCAGAGAGCTGTGGATGTTCCGTCATTGAGTATATTTAAGGCTGAGATCGATAGATTTTTGGACTCGAGGGAAATCAAGGGATATGGGGACAATGCAGGAAAGTGGAGTTGAGGACGAAGATCAGCCATGATCTGATTGAATGGCGGAGCAGGCTCGAGGGGCCGAATGGCCGACTTCTGCTCCTATTTCTTATGTTCTTATGTTTCACTCATTCAGTGAAACCCAAAAAAACTTCAAGTAATCTGAAAAGCTAAATCTTAACCTGTATTAGGTTTATTGCAGATGAGAACTATAGGAATAAAGACTTAGCTGGAATCCTTTGTGGTAAGACTTGGCTACCTGGGACATTTATTCTCAGACCAATAATGTCTCACCTACATCTCCTTTAGACACTAGCAATTCCTCTGGTTACATGGAATTAAAAGCACAGAATCAGGCCATTCGGCCCAACCTGTCTATGCTGGCCTTCATATTTCACACAAGCCTCCTCCCACCTCTCCAGCTAACACCGGCAGCATCCAAATGTACTTTTGTAGCTTCCGCTTAAATGCATCTACCTTATTCACCTCAATGACTCAATGTGGTAGAAAATTCCACATTCTACCCACTCTCTGAGCTAAGAAGTTTCCACTCAATGCCTTATTTTGGTGACTCATTATATTTATTGCCCATAGTTTCAGTCTCTCCCACAAGTGGAAACATCTCTATATTCCATGTACTCAATCTGTCATCATAGGCAGCCCCTTGGAATCGAGAAAGACTTGCTTCCACTCTTAGCATGGGTTCTTAGGTGGCTGAACAGTCCAATACGAGAGCCACAGTCTCTGTCACAGGTGGGACAGATAGTCGTTGAGGGAAAGGGTGAGCCTGGTTTGCCTCACGCTCTTTCCGCTGCCTGCGCTTGGTTTCTGCATGCTCTCAGCGACGATACTCGAGGAGCTCAGCGTCCTCCCGAATACACTTCCTCCACTTAGGGCTGTCTATGGCCAGGGACTCCCAGGTGTCAGTGGGGATGTTGCACTTTATCAGGGAGGCTTTGAGGGTGTCCTTGTAACGTTTCCTCTGCCCGCCTTTGGCTTGTTTGCTGTGGACGAGTTCCGAGTAGAGCGCTTGCTTTGGGAGTCTTGTGTCTGGCATGCGAACCATGTGGCCTGCCCAGCGGAGCTGATCAAGTGTGGTCAGTGCTTCAATGCTGGGGATGATGGCCTGGACGAGGACGCTAATGTTTGTGCACCTGTCCTCCCAGGGGATTTGCAGGATCTTGCGGAGACATCGCTGGTGGTATTTCTCCATCGACTTGAGGTGTCTACTGTACATGGTCCACATCTCTGAGCCATACAGGAGGACGGGTATTACTACGGCCCTGTAGACCATGAGCTTGGTGGCAGTTTTGAGGGACTGATCTTCAAACACTCTTTTCCTCAGGTGGCAAAAGGCTGCACTGGCGCACTGGAGGCAGTGTTGGATCTCATCATCAATGCCTGCTCTTGTTGATAGGAGGCTCCCGAGATAGGGGAAGTGGTCCACGTTGTCCAGGGCCACGCCCCATGCATCTTGATGTTTGGGGGGCAGTGCCGTGCGGTGAGGACAGGCTGGTGGAGGACCTTTGTCCTACTAATGTTTAACGTAAGGCCCATGCTTTCATACGCCTCGGTAAATACGTCGACTATGTCCTGGAGTTCAGCCTCTGTGTGTACACAGACGCAGGCGTCGTCTGCGTACTTTAGCTCGACGACGGAGTGGTCTTGGACCTGGCCTGGAGATTGAACAGCTTCCCACTGGTTCTGTAATTTGGTTCCACTCCAGCGGGGAGCTTATCAACTGTGAGGTGGAGCATGGCAGCGAGGAAGATTGAGAAGAGGGTTGGGGCGATGACGCAGACCTGCTTGACCCCGGTCCGGACCCTGGTCCAGACCCTTAATCTGTAACACTTTGTTGGTTACATGTACCTAGTCTGTAATCATTTGTAGGATACATGTACTCAATCTGTAACAGTGTGTTGATTACGTGTACTCAAGGGCCAGGATTTTGCAGTAGGAATAACAGTGAAGTTATCAACTTTCACCATTATTATGGAGTAAATCGGACAGCAACAACATCTGGCCTCCACATGTGCATGGCTGATCACAGAAATCAGGAAGTTGCTGTCCAATTGCCCTGATTCTCCACAAGCTTCGCTGCACTGGTAGCTCTCCAAGAGATTTGGCATTAAAACCACGAATGGCGTGAAATTATGGTAATTAGCCGCTAAACACACCAGAAAACATTTGGGACAATGCATTCAAGAATAAGTGAATTTTTAACAGCTTCCTAAGGCTCAATTACTACCAAACGACCTCTCTGGCACAGACAATTTATTTTACAAGTGTGGAGTGTCAATACTTCAGATTTTAATTATTGTTGAAGATTTTAAAAAGTTAAAAATGTAAATACATTTTTTTAATTTTTCTTTGCATCTTTTATCATAGAATTATAGAATCATAGAAATTTACAGCATGGAAGGAGGCCATTTCGGCCGATCATGTCCGCACTGGCCAACAAAGTGCTATCCAGCCTAATCCCACTGCCTAGCTCTTGGTACGCAGCCCTGTAGGTTATGGTATCAATTACTTTAAATCTATGCCCCCTGGTTGTTGACCCCTCTGCTAAGTGAAATAGGTCCTTCCTATCCACTCTATCTAGGCCCCTCATAATTTTATACACCTCAATAAGGTCTCCTGTCAGCCTCCTTTAAATGTGGTGAGGGTTTCTGTCTCTATCACCTTTTCAGGCAGTGAGTTCCAGACCCCCATCACCCTCTGGGTGAAGAAATGTCCCCATATATCTCCTCTAAACCTCCTACCAATTATTTTAAATCTATGCCCCCTGGTTGTTCACCCCGCTGCTAAGGAAAATATGTCCTTCCTATCCACTTTATCCTCATAATTTTATATACCTCAATAAGGTCTCCCCTCAACCTCCTCTGTTCCAAAGATAACAACCCCAGCCTATCCAATCTTTCCTTATAGCTAAGATTCTCCAGTCCAGGCAACATTCTCGTAAATCTCCTCTGTACCCTCGCTAGTGCAATCATATCTTTCCTGTAATGTGGTGACCAGAACTGCATGCAGTACTCTAGCTGTGGCCTAACCAGTGTTTTATACAGTTCAAGCATAACCTCCCTGATCTTGTATTCTATGCCTCGGCTAATAAAGGCAAGTATTCCGTATGCCTTCTTAACCACCTTATCTACCTGGCCTGCTACCTTCAGGGATCTGTGGACATCTCTCAAAGGTCCCTTTGTTCCTCTACACTTCTCATTTAATGTACTACCATTTAATGTGTATTCCCTTATCTTGTTAGCCCTCCCCAAATGCATTACCTAATATTTTGGTTTGAATTCCATTTGCCACTTTTCTGCCAACCTGACCAGTTCATTGATATCTTCCTGCAGTCTACAGCTTTCTTCATAATCAACCACACATACAATTTTAGTATCATCTGCAAACTTCTTAATCCTACCCCGTACATTCAAGTCTAAATCATTGATATATACCACAAAAAGCAAGGGACCCAGCACTGAGCCCTGCGGAACCCCACTGGAAACAGCCATCCAGTCATAAATATACCATTCAATCATTACCCTTTGCTTCCTGCCTCTCAGCCAATTTTGGATCCAACGTGCCACTTTGCCCTGAATCCCATGGGCTTTTACTTTTGTGACCAGTCTGCCATGTGGGACCTTAACAAAAGCCTAGCTAAAATCTAAATTTTATCCAGAATTTTATCTCTCTCTCTTCATCCCATGTTTTTATTCTCTTTAGTTTGCTTCCTGGACATGATATAACATTGAAATAAATATTCTACCTCACACTGCCTGCATGGCAGGTGAGGATTCTTCAATCTGATTGGTTGAGGAGTCCCAGATCCCCTGTAGAGGGCGCTGTGCTGAACTCTAAATACCATAAATTTCCAGCACAAGCCACAAACAGCCCGTGGGCGGAGGTTAGTGCCGCTCGTTCACCGCTGATCCGGCCCAATATCTCAGCTTGTTGGTGACATGTATTCAGTCTGTAACAGTTTCCAGTGTAAGGGACTGTCTCAAAATATATCCAAGATGGCAGAGATTGCCCAGCAAGTTGCTACCATTATTACCCACAGCAGAGTAGACCCGGGGTATCACGGGTCTGTGTCCTCACGGAAGGTTTGGGCGGGACGGCAGTGGTCGTTACCGGCCCCAGTAGGTTCCCATTGCTGCAGACTCTCCTGTCAGTCACATACCCCTTCTCCCTTCCCGGGCTCCTTCCCGCTCCCTCCCCCGTCTCCCTCCCTGGGTCCCATCCCGCTCCCTCCCCGGGCTCCTTTCCGCTCCCTCTCCGGGCTCCCTCCCCGGGCTCCCTCCCGCTCCTTCCCGGGCTCCATCCCGCTCCCTCCCCGGGCCCCATCCCGCTCCCTCCCTGGGCTCCCTCCTCAGGCCCCGTCCCGCTCCCTCCCCAGGCCCCCTCCCGGGGCTTCCTCTCCAGGCCCCCTCCCCGGGCCCCGTCCCGCTCCCTCCCCGGGCCCCCTCCCCGGGCCCCGTCCCGCTCCCTCTCCAGGCCCCCTCCCCGGGCCCCGTCCCGCTCCCTCCCCGGGCCCCCTCCCCGGGCCCCATCCCGCTCCCTCCCCGGGCCCCCTCCCCAGGCCCCGTCCCGCTCCCTCCCCAGGCCCCCTCCCGGGGCTTCCTCTCCAGGCCCCCTCCCCGGGCCCCGTCCCGCTCCCTCCCCGGGCCCCCTCCCGGGGCTTCCTCTCCAGGCCCCCTCCCCGGGCCCCGTCCCGCTCCCTCCCTGGGCCCCGTCCCGCTCCCTCTCCAGGCCCACTCCCCGGGCCCCGTCCCGCTCCCTCCCCGGGCCCCCTCCCCGGGCTCCCTCTCCAGGCCCCTTCCCCGGGCCCCGTCCCACTCCCTCCCTGGGCCCCCTCCCGGGGCTTCCTCTCCAGGCCCCCTCCCCGGGCCCGGTCCCGCTCCCTCCCCGGGCCCCCTCCCCAGGCCCCGTCCCGCTCCCTCCCGGGGCTTCCTCTCCAGGCCCCCTCCCCGGGCCCCGTCCCGCTCCCTCCCCGGGCCCCCTCCCCGGGCTCCCTCTCCAGGCCCCTTCCCCGGGCCCCGTCCCACTCCCTCCCTGGGCCCCCTCCCTGGGCTCCCTCTCCAGGCCCCCTCCCGCTCCCTCCCTGGGCTCCCTCCCCGGGCCTCATCCCGCTCCCTCCCCACGCTCTGTTCCCCCCCCTCGCTCCCCACGCTCTGTTCCCCCCCCTCGCTCCCCACGCTCTGTTCCCCCCCTCGCTCCCCACGCTCTGTTCCCCCCCTCGCTCCCCACGCTCTGTTCCCCCCCCTCGCTCCCCACGCTCTGTTCCCCCCCTCGCTCCCCACGCTCTGTTCCCCCCCTCGCTCCCCGGGCTCTGCCCCCCTCGCTCCCCACGCTCTGTGCGCCCCCCTCGCTCCCCGGGCTCTGCCCCCCTCACTCCCCGGGCTCTGCCCCCATCACTCCCCGGGCTCTGCCCCCATCACTCCCCGGGCTCTGCCCCCCTCACTCCCCGGGCTCTGCCCCCCTCACTCCCCGGGCTCTGCCCCCCTCACTCCCCGGGCTCTGCCCCCCTCACTCCCCGGGCTCTGCCCCCCTCACTCCCCGGGCTCTGCCCCCCTCACTCCCCGGGCTCTGCCCCCCTCACTCCCCGGGCTCTGCCCCCCTCACTCCCCGGGCTCTGCCCCCCTCACTCCCCGGGCTCTGCCCCCCTCACTCCCCGGGCTCTGCCCCCCTCACTCCCCGGGCTCTGCCCCCCTCACTCCCCGGGCTCTGCCCCCCTCACTCCCCGGGCTCTGCCCCCCTCACTCCCCGGGCTCTGCCCCCCTCACTCCCCGGGCTCTGCCCCCCTCACTCCCCGGGCTCTGCCCCCCTCACTCCCCGGGCTCTGCCCCCCTCACTCCCCGGGCTCTGCCCCCCTCACTCCCCGGGCTCTGCCCCCCTCACTCCCCGGGCTCTGCCCCCCTCACTCCCCGGGCTCTGCCCCCCTCACTCCCCGGGCTCTGCCCCCCTCACTCCCCCGGGCTCTGCCCCCCTCACTCCCCGGGCTCTGCCCCCCTCACTCCCCGGGCTCTGCCCCCCTCACTCCCCGGGCTCTGCCCCCCTCACTCCCCGGGGCTCTGACACTCGCAAGGGCGGATTGAGCTGCCTGGACAATGGGAGAATTTGCCGGGTGGGTCTGTGGGTCTGTAGGAGCACCATGAATACTTCAATGCATCAAATCACAAGCGCACTCAAAAGAGGACAAGATACAATCACAGAGAGCGCCCAGGTAGAAGCCACAAATTAGCGGACAGACACTGGAGCTGAGATACCTGAAGGAAGAACGGATAAACAGACGCTAAAAGACGCTGATATTTTTTGTCAGACCAAAAGAAAACGAGAAGGCTTTTGTAATTCGCATCCAAAAAAGTATTTAAAAGAAAAATATGGTTCTGAACGTTGTCGGTTATCATACAGTAAGTCCGCAAATGCACCCTGCTGCACAGTGCATTTGGCATACAGCAGGGGAACAGGAATCGCCACCGTTATTGTGCAGAGCATTACAGTCAAAGTTCAAACCACAAAGACATTCAAACAAATATTGTTTTCAGATGAAAAACAAACGAGAAGAGACAAGATTACGAATAGCAGACAGGTAATGGAGAGGAAGGGTGAGGTTATAAAATGGATTGGTACTCGGGGAGCCTGCAGGGAAGGACAGCAGAAGCTGTGAGCTCCGGATGGTTCATTGCTGACCATAGGAAGTTGTGGGAATTGCTCAGACTGCTCAGCAAATAGGATAAATTGTCGAAGAGACATTTGGACAAAGCAGTGAGGAAAAGTCAACTGGCACACATCAGGGAGTGAAGGGCATGGTTGTTCATTGACATTAATCTCAAAGTCAATGGTGGCCCGCCTCACCCAGGCAGGCTGATGATGAATTGAGACTGTGGGAGGTGAAGGGCAGCATGCTGACATGTTGTCTGCACAGCCCGACACAGCGCAAGATATTTCACTGAGGGACCAATGTCACCTCGGTGTGTGTGAACACAGACATCCCAGATAAGTTGCCAGCTGTATTCAACTATACAGATTCCCCAGGGGGGAGACTTCCTTCCACTGTTTGAACAAAATACTGGGGGGAAAAGGCTTGGACATAACTCAATGCATCACCAAAGCAACAGATGAAGCAGAAAATATGCCAGGAATATCCAGCGGAGGTTTCCAACTTGGCTAAACACTCAATCCCCAGGACAGATTGATGTCTGCTGTTATAGCCATATATTAAACATTAAAAATGAGATGGAGTGGATAGGGTGATCAACAATCAGGGGGTGTAGGTTTAAAGTAATTGGGGGGAGGTTTAGAGGGGATTTGAGGGGAAATGTCTTCATCCAGAGGTGGTAGGGTCTAGAACTCACTGCCTGAAAGGGTGGTAGAGGCAGAAACACTCACCACATTTAAGAAGTGCTTGGCTGTGCACTTGAAGTGCCGTAAACTACAGGGCTATGGACCCAGAGCTGGAAAGTGGGATTAGGCTGGGTAGCTCTTGGTTGGCTGGCGCGGACACGATGGGCTAAAATGGCCTCATTCCATGCTGTAAATTTCTATGATTCTATGATTAAATCTTGTGATTAGTGATGCAACTGGATCGTTCCTGCAGCCTCACTTTGTTCTCTGTTCAATGGGATCGCTGACTTGTGAGCAAAAGCTGGATCTCACAAAGATGCACTCCAAATATATGAAATATATGAAACAGCATTTATTTATTTATTTATCCACGGAACTTTACATTAACAACACCGTTACCAAATATCTCCGAACAGTTATTAAAAGCACATCACTTGGTGCTGGGCAGTCTGGATCAGTTACTGATTTTATGGATAGGGCAACACAGGGACTTGAGAAACGGAGTCACAAACACATTACTGCCATCCACGAGTTCTTTCCAGAGCAAAGACTACAGAAGAGAAGAAGGATGCCTGGGGAAGTCACATGTGAAGAAGCAATTGTTTTTCAGATTCTGAAGTAGGGGTGCACAACAGGAGATTCGACGCAACTAGCCAAAGTTTAAAAGCACGATTGAAGAAATGGGGCACTGTATGCAGAGATAAGACCTTTGCCTCATGATGCATCTCCAAAGCTGAGTGAAGCATTTGTAAAGTTTGTTGAGCAAGTAACCACAGAAGCAGTTGCATTCAGAGCTTGAAAGTTTGGCAAACTATCGGGGCAGGCTGAGGAGCTCATTACCCGAGGAGTACATCTTCAACAACCGAGAGGAGAGTGCTGATAATACAGACATTAGAAGTGAGGGGAGATTGTGAGCCAGAGTACCACGAGAAGCAGTCTGTGGTTACCTTACTCTGGAGCGTGGCAACTTGTTCAGTGAAGCATCCAAACATAGTTCTCGCAACCAACTTTCAACAACTCAGGTGTTTCAACACGCACATTTATCCCGAACAGGATGAGGCGTAACCCGAGTGCTGACCATTTGGAAGCATTTCAGTTGAGGGCCGTGGAGAAAGACAGTCTACAGCGTATAGACCCTGATCTATCATTGCTAATGTATCATTGCTGCGCAAGGAGCTTTACCTATAACAACCTGACAATTGTCTTGGTACTATTTTCAGATAATGTCCTAAAACCTGTTTTTCAGTTTGGTGTATGTGTTGCAATGTAACTAAGCTCTATTCTACAGTAAGCAATATTTACAAATACATTTCAAAACACGATTATAAAATCAGGAGTTCTTGGTCATTTGTCTACAATGCCCATAACAATAACTGAATACGTAGGACTAGGGTTAAGGAAAGCGAGGTCGGGCGGCATGGGCGGCATTCAGAATATTTTCCAGAGCAGTTTGGAAGTTCCCAATCCGTCCACTCTGTCCCCCTCCCCACTCTCTCACCCCCCAACTCTCACCCCTCACACTCTCTCACCCACCCCCCTCTCCCCAACTCACACCCCTCACACTCTCTCACCCACCCCCCCTCTCCCCAACTCTCACCCCTCACACTCTCTCACCCACCCCCCCCTCTCCCCAACTCTCACCCCTCACACTCTCTCATTCACCCCCCCTCTCCCCAACTCACACCCCTCACACTCTCTCACCCCCCCCCCCTCTCCCCAACTCTCACCCCTCACACTCTCTCACCCACCCCCCCTCTCCCCAACTCTCACCCCTCACACTCTCTCACCCACCCCCCCTCTCCCCAACTCTCACCCCTCACACTCTCTCACCCACCCCCCCTCTCCCCAACTCTCACCCCTCACACTCTCTCACGCTCCCCCACTCCCCAACTCTCACCTCTCACACTCTCTCACCCCTCCACTCCCCAACTCTCACCCCTCACACTCTCTCACCCACCCCCCCTCTCCCCAACTCTCACCCCTCACACTCTCTCATCCCCCCACTCCCCAACTCTCAAATAGAAACATAGAAACATAGAAAATAGGTGCAGGAGTAGGCCATTCGGCCCTTCTAGCCTGCACCGCCATTCAATGAGTTCATGGCTGAACATGCAACTTCAGTACCCCATTCCTGCTTTCTCACCATACCCCTTGATTCCCCTAGTAGTAAGGACCTCATCTAACTCCTTTTTGAATATATTTAGTGAATTGGCCTCAACAACTTTCTGTGGTAGAGAATTCCACAGGTTCACCACTCTCTGGGTGAAGAAATTCCTCCTCATCTCAGTCCTAAATGGCTTCCCCCTTATCCTTAGACTGTGTCCCCTGGTTCTGGACTTCCCCAACATTGGGAACATTCTTCCTGCATCTAACCTGTCTAACCCCGTCAGAATTTTAAACGTTTCTATGAAGTCCCCTCTCATTCTTCTGAACTCCAGTGAATACAAGCCCAGTTGATCCATTCTTTCTTGATAGGTCAGTCCCGCCATCCCGGGAATCAGTCTGGTGAACCTTCGCTGCACTCCCTCAAGAGCAAGAATGTCCTTCCTCAGGTTAGGAGACCAAAACTGTACACAATACTCCAGGTGTGGCCTCACCAAGGCCCTGTACAATTGTAGCAACACCTCCCTGCCCCTGTACTCAAATCCCCTCGCTATGAAGGCCAACATGTCATTTGCTTTCTTAACCGGCTACTGTACCTGCATGCCAACCTTCAATGACTGATGTACCATGATACCCAGGTCTCTTTGCACCTCCCCTTTTCCTAATCTGTCACCATTCAGATAATAGTCTGTCTCTCTGTTTTTACCACCAAAGTGGATAACCTCACATTTATCCACATTATACTTCATCTGCCATGCATTTGCCCACTCACCTAACCTATCCAAGTCGCTCTGCAGCCTCATAGCATCCTCCTCGCAGCTCACACTGCCACCCAACTTAGTGTCATCCGCAAATTTGGAGATACTACATTTAATCTCCTCGTCTAAATCATTAATGTACAGTATAAACAGCTGGGGCCCCAGCACAGAACCTTGCGGTACCCCACTAGTCACTGCCTGCCATTCTGAAAAGTCCCCATTTACTCCTACTCTTTGCTTCCTGTCTGACAACCAGTTCTCAATCCATGTCAGCACACTACCCCCAATCCCATGTGCTTTAACTTTGCACATTAATCTCCTGTGTGGGACTTTGTCGAAAGCCTTCTGAAAGTCCAAATATACCACATCAACTGGTTCTCCCTTGTCCACTCTACTGGAAACATCCTCAAAAAATTCCAGAAGATTTGTCAAGCATGATTTCCCTTTCACAAATCCATGCTGACTTGGACCTATCATATTAACTCTTTCCAAATGCACTGCTATGACATCCTTAATAATTGATTCCATCATTTTACCCACTACCGATGTCAGGCTGACCGGTCTATAATTCCCTGTTTTCTCTCTCCCTCCTTTTTTTAAAAGTGGGGTTACATTGGCTACCCTCCACTCCATAGGAACTGATCCAGAGTCAATGGAATGTTGGAAAATGACTGTCAATGCATCCACTATTTCCAAGGCCACCTCCTTAAGTACTCTAGGATGCAGTCCATCAGGCCCTGGGGATTTATCGGCCTTCAATCCCATCAATTTCCCCAACACAATTTCCCGACTAATAAGGATTTCCCTCAGTTCCTCCTCCTTACTAGACCCTCCGGCCCCTTTTATATCTGGATGGTTGTTTGTGTCCTCCTCAGGTGAATACCGAACCAAAGTACTTGTTCAATTGGTCCGCCATTTCTTTGTTCCCCGTTATGACTTCCCCTGATTCTGACTGCAGGGGACCTACGTTTGTCTTTACTAACCTTTTTCTCTTTACATATCTATAGAAACTTTTGCAATCCATCTTAATGTTCCCTGCAAGCTTCTTCTCGTACTCCATTTTCCCTGCCCTAATCAAACCCTTTGTCCCCCTCTGCTGAGTTCTAAATTTCTCCCAGTCCCCGGGTTCGCTGCTATTTCTGGCCAATTTGTATGCCACTTCCTTGGCTTTAATGCTATCCCTGATTTCCCTTGATAGCCACGGTTGAGCCACCTTCCCTTTTTTATTTTTACGCCAGACAGGAATGTACAATTGTTGTAGTTCATCCATGCGGTCTCTAAATGTCTGCCATTGCCCATCCACAGTCAACCCCTTCAGTATCATTCGCCAATCTATCCTAGCCAATTCACGCCTCATACCTTCAAAGTTACCCATCTTTAAGTTCTGGACCATGGTCTCTGAATTAACTGTTTCATTCTCCATCCTAATGCAGAATTCCACCATATTATGGTCACTCTTCCCCAAGGGGCCTCGCACAACGAGATTGCTAATTAATCCTCTCTCATTACACAACACCCAGTCTAAGATGGCCTCCCCCCTAGTTGGTTCCTCGACATATTGGTCTAAAAACCATCCCTTATGCACTCCAGGAAATCCTCCTCCACCGTATTGCTTCCAGTTTGGTTAACCCAATCTATGTGCATATTACCCCTCACCCCTCACCCTCTCTCACCCACCCACCCTCTCCCCAACTCTCACCCCTCACACCCACCCCCCCCCTCTCATCCTCACACTCTCTCACCCACCCACCCTCTCCCCAACTCTCACCCCTCACACTCTCTCACCACCCACCCCCCCACTCCCCAACTCTCACCCTTCACACTCTCTCACCACCCACCCCCCCACTCCCCAACTCTCACCTCTCACACTCTCTCACCACCCACCCCCCCACTCCCCAACTCTCACCCCTCACACTCTCTCACCACCCACCCCCCCACTCCCCAACTCTCACCCCTCACACTCTCTCATCCCCCCACTCCCCAACTCTCACCCCTCACACTCTCTCACCCTCCCCCCCCCAACTCTCTCACCCTCCCCTCCCCTCCCCCCCCACTCTCTCACCCTCCCCCTCTCCCCCCCCCCCCACCACCCACTCTCTCACGTCCCTCCCTCTCCCCGCCCTCCACTCACTTTGACCGAGAAGACCAGCGCCAGGAAGCCCAGGCAGCAGAAGTTCATGAAGGCGAAGTTGAAGATGGACCAGGGCAAGTGGTCGCGGACCGGCAGCACATCGGGAACCACGGTGGTCGCCAGCATCTGCCCATCCTCCTTCGGCTCCTGGTACGGGTAAGCAGGAGGGTTCATCGGCACTTGGTCGGCTCTGTACGCCATGCTGCTCTCACACCACAACACAAGGTAGTTCTGTTCCGAAACCCGGGGCTTGGGGCTTGGTAAATAGGGGCGGAGTGAGGTCCGGAAACCAAACTCCATCAAACCGCCGGATTGTCGTAAACACCCAGCTCCCCGGCGTGCTACCTGCAGGGATCTGTGGACTCGCACGCCAAGGTCCCTCTGTTCCTCTAAATCCGATTCTCTCAACTGTGTGAAGGAGAAATGCAGTGTGAAACTTTCAAAATAGATGCACCTTAATGGCATTCTCTCCCCTTTTAACTCCAGGACTGAATTGTGAATTGATTGTTCGCACTGTGACATTGGTCTTGGGATAGCCCACATTCTGGTTGCCTATTTTACAGATACCATGCACCTGACGTTTCTTTGTAAAGCTAATGGGCCATAGTATTGTTACAGCTGAGGTACTCAGTTTGTTTTGCTTGTAGGATTATTTTCTCCAAGTTATAATAAGCTTGAACATTTCTGTTCCGAAAGCAAAATTCTGCGGATGCTGGAAATCTGAAATTAAAAGCTGAAATTGCTGGAAATACACCGCGGGTCGGGCAGTGTCTGTGGAGAGAGAAACACAGAGTGAACGTTTCAGGTCTGTGGCCCTCCGTCAGAACTGGAAAAAGTTAGAGGTGCAACCTCCCTTTCCGTGCTTAAAAATATACATCTCTAACTTGCTGCAACCTCTCCAAGGACAAGATACCCTTCCTCAGGTGCGGTGCCCACAACTGAATCCTTATGGTTGGCAGGGTGAGCCATCCTCTGGGACCGGGCGTGAATCAAACCCAGAAACTAGAGATGAAAGAGCTGTATGCTACCCCAATGGTATCCTCAACAGCTTCAGTGGTACAGAGACCACTTGGCTCTGCCAACAAAGCTATAGATTCATAAGCAAATGAGGGCTCGGGGCCCAGAAGAGGCGAGGGCCCAGGGGCAGCACAGGCCAGCCCACACTGCAATACGTGTGTGCGCTCGGCCTGTGCAGCAGGGCAGGTCTCCAGTTAGTCTTGGTTAATCCTTGCCACTGGACCAAGACCTGGTTCTGTCAAGCCCGTGTGGTGGCTGGTGTGCAACGGTCACCCCACATTAAAAAAATCCACGCACAGACATCTTCCACCCCCTCAATTGGAGTTCAGGACTGGAACATCGGGTCCTTCATCAAAACATCTGTGAACTCATGCGGAAGCAAGTCATCCTCGTTCGAGGGACCGCTTATGATAAGACAACACAATGCAGTGAAAAAGCACGTGGGGCTCGGGGCTTCATAAACAGGGACGGAGCAAGGAACAGAAACCAGCTCCAGAGTGTCACCCTCAGAGTAACATTCCGACAGTGTGTCACCCTCAGAGTAACACTCCGACAGTGTATCATCCTCAGAGTAACACTCCGACAGTGTGTCATCCTCAGAGTAACACTCCGACAGTGTGTCATCCTCAGAGTAACACTCCGACAGTGTGTCATCCTCAGAGTAACACTCCGACAGTGTGTCATCCTCAGAGTAACACTCAGACAGTGTGTCACCCTCAGAGTAACATTCCGACAGTGTGTCACCCTCAGAGTAACACTCCGACAGTGTGTCATCCTCAGAATAACACTCCAACAGTGTGTCACCCTCAGATTAACACTCCGACAGTGTGTCACCCTCAGAGTAACACTCCGAGGCTGTGTCACCCTCAGAGTAACAATCCAACAGTGTGTCACCCTCAGAGTAACACTCCGACAGTGTGTCACCCTCAGAGTAACACTCCGACAGTGTGTCACCCTCAGAGTAACACTCCGACAGTGTGTCACCCTCAGAGTAACACTCCGACAGTGTGTCATCCTCAGAGTAACATTCCGACAGTGTGTCACCCTCAGAGTAACATTCCGACAGTGTGTCACCCTCAGAGTAACACTCCGACAGTGTATCACCCTCAGAGTAACACTCCGACAGTGTGTCACCCTCAGAGTAACAATCCGACAGTGTGTCACCCTCAGAGTAACACTCCGACAGTGTGTCATCCTCAGAGTAACACTCCGACAGTGTATCATCCTCAGAGTAACACTCCGAGGCTGTGTCACCCTCAGAGTAACACTCCGACAGTGTATCATCCTCAGAGTAACACTCCGACAGTGTGTCATCCTCAGAGTAACACTCCGACAGTGTGTCATCCTCAGAGTAACACTCCGACAGTGTGTCATCCTCAGAGTAACACTCCGACAGTGTGTCATCCTCAGAGTAACACTCAGACAGTGTGTCACCCTCAGAGTAACATTCCGACAGTGTGTCACCCTCAGAGTAACACTCCGACAGTGTGTCATCCTCAGAATAACACTCCAACAGTGTGTCACCCTCAGAGTAACACTCCGACAGTGTGTCACCCTCAGAGTAACACTCCGAGGCTGTGTCACCCTCAGAGTAACACTCCGACAGTGTGTCACCCTCAGAGTAACACTCCGACAGTGTGTCACCCTCAGAGTAACACTCCGAGGCTGTGTCACCCTCAGAGTAACACTCCGAGGCTGTGTCACCCTCAGAGTAACACTCCGACAGTGTGTCACCCTCAGAGTAACACTCCGACAGTGTGTCACCCTCAGAGTAACACTCCGACAGTGTGTCACCCTCAGAGTAACACTCCGACAGTGTGTCACCCTCAGAGTAACACTCCGACAGTGTATCATCCTCAGAGTAACACTCCGACAGTGTGTCATCCTCAGAGTAACATTCCGACAGTGTGTCACCCTCAGAGTAACACTCTGACAGTGTATCACCCTCAGAGTAACACTCCGACAGTGTGTCACCCTCAGAGTAACACTCCGACAGTGTGTCACCCTCAGAGTAACACTCCGACAGTGTGTCATCCTCAGAGTAACACTCCGACAGTGTGTCATCCTCAGAGTAACACTCCGACAGTGTATCATCCTCAGAGTAACACTCCGACAGTGTATCATCCTCAGAGTAACACTCCGACAGTGTATCATCCTCAGAGTAACACTCCGACAGTGTGTCACCCTCAGAGTAACACTCCGACAGTGTGTCACCCTCAGAGTAACACTCCGACAGTGTGTCACCCTCAGAGTAACACTCCGAGGCTGTGTCACCCTCAGAGTAACACTCCGACAGTGTATCATCCTCAGAGTAACACTCCAACAGTGTGTCACCCTCAGAGTAACACTCCGACAGTGTATCATCCTCAGAGTAACACTCCGACAGTGTGTCACCCTCAGAGTAACATTCCAACAGTGTGTCACCCTCAGAGTAACACTCCGAGGCTGTGTCAGCCTCAGAGTAACACTCTGACAGTGTGTCACCCTCAGAGTAACACTCCGACAGTGTGTCATCCTCAGAGTAACACTCCGACAGTGTATCATCCTCAGAGTAACACTCCGAGGCTGTGTCACCCTCAGAGTAACACTCCGACAGTGTATCATCCTCAGAGTAACACTCCGACAGTGTGTCATCCTCAGAGTAACACTCCGACAGTGTGTCATCCTCAGAGTAACACTCCGACAGTGTGTCATCCTCAGAGTAACACTCAGACAGTGTGTCACCCTCAGAGTAACATTCCGACAGTGTGTCACCCTCAGAGTAACACTCCGACAGTGTGTCATCCTCAGAATAACACTCCAACAGTGTGTCACCCTCAGAGTAACACTCCGACAGTGTGTCACCCTCAGAGTAACACTCCGAGGCTGTGTCACCCTCAGAGTAACACTCCGACAGTGTGTCACCCTCAGAGTAACACTCCGACAGTGTGTCACCCTCAGAGTAACACTCCGACAGTGTGTCACCCTCAGAGTAACACTCCGACAGTGTGTCACCCTCAGAGTAACACTCCGACAGTGTGTCACCCTCAGAGTAACACTCCGAGGCTGTGTCACCCTCAGAGTAACACTCCGAGGCTGTGTCACCCTCAGAGTAACACTCCGACAGTGTGTCACCCTCAGAGTAACACTCCGACAGTGTGTCACCCTCAGAGTAACACTCCGACAGTGTGTCACCCTCAGAGTAACACTCCGACAGTGTGTCACCCTCAGAGTAACACTCCGACAGTGTATCATCCTCAGAGTAACACTCCGACAGTGTGTCATCCTCAGAGTAACATTCCGACAGTGTGTCACCCTCAGAGTAACACTCTGACAGTGTATCACCCTCAGAGTAACACTCCGACAGTGTGTCACCCTCAGAGTAACACTCCGACAGTGTGTCACCCTCAGAGTAACACTCCGACAGTGTGTCATCCTCAGAGTAACACTCCGACAGTGTGTCATCCTCAGAGTAACACTCCGACAGTGTATCATCCTCAGAGTAACACTCCGACAGTGTATCATCCTCAGAGTAACACTCCGACAGTGTGTCACCCTCAGAGTAACACTCCGACAGTGTGTCACCCTCAGAGTAACACTCCGACAGTGTGTCACCCTCAGAGTAACACTCCGAGGCTGTGTCACCCTCAGAGTAACACTCCGACAGTGTATCATCCTCAGAGTAACACTCCAACAGTGTGTCACCCTCAGAGTAACACTCCGACAGTGTATCATCCTCAGAGTAACACTCCGACAGTGTGTCACCCTCAGAGTAACATTCCAACAGTGTGTCACCCTCAGAGTAACACTCCGAGGCTGTGTCAGCCTCAGAGTAACACTCTGACAGTGTGTCACCCTCAGAGTAACACTCCGACAGTGTGTCACCCTCAGAGTAACACTCCGACAGTGTGTCACCCTCAGAGTAACACTCCGACAGTGTGTCATCCTCAGAGTAACATTCCGACAGTGTGTCACCCTCAGAGTAACATTCCGACAGTGTGTCACCCTCAGAGTAACACTCCGACAGTGTATCACCCTCAGAGTAACACTCCGACAGTGTGTCACCCTCAGAGTAACACTCCGACAGTGTGTCACCCTCAGAGTAACACTCCGACAGTGTGTCATCCTCAGAGTAACACTCCGACAGTGTGTCATCCTCAGAGTAACACTCCGACAGTGTATCATCCTCAGAGTAACACTCCGAGGCTGTGTCACCCTCAGAGTAACACTCCGACAGTGTATCATCCTCAGAGTAACACTCCGACAGTGTATCATCCTCAGAGTAACACTCCGACAGTGTGTCACCCTCAGAGTAACACTCCGAGGCTGTGTCACCCTCAGAGTAACACTCCGACAGTGTATCATCCTCAGAGTAACACTCCGACAGTGTGTCACCCTCAGAGTAACATTCCAACAGTGTGTCACCCTCAGAGTAACATTCCGACAGTGTGTCACCCTCAGAGTAACACTCCGAGGCTGTGTCACCCTCAGAGTAACACTCCGACAGTGTGTCACCCTCAGAGTAACATTCCAACAGTGTGTCACCCTCAGAGTAACACTCCGAGGCTGTGTCACCCTCAGAGTAACACTCCGAGGCTGTGTCACCCTCAGAGTAACACTCTGACAGTGTGTCACCCTCAGAGTAACACTCCGACAGTGTGTCATCCTCAGAGTAACACTCTGACAGTGTGTCACCCTCAGAGTAACACTCCGACAGTGTGTCACCCTCAGAGTAACACTCCGACAGTGTGTCACCCTCAGAGTAACACTCCGACAGTGTATCATCCTCAGAGTAACACTCTGACAGTGTGTCACCCTCAGAGTAACACTCCGACAGTGTGTCACCCTCAGAATAACCCTCCGACAGTGTATCACCCTCAGAGTAACACTCCGACAGTGTGTCATCCTCAGAGTAACACTCGACAGTGTATCATAGAATCATAGAATCATACAAATTTACAATGCTAAAGGAGGCCATTTCTGTCCATCGTGTCCGTGCCAGCCCACAAAGAGCTATCCAGCCTAATCCCACTTTCCAGCTCTTGATCCATAGTCTTGTAGGATATGGCACTTCAAATGCTCAAATAAGTACTCGTTAAATGAGGTGAGGGTTTCTATCTCTACCGCCCTTTCAGGCAGTGAGTTCCAGACCACCACCACCCTCTGGGCCAAAAATATTCCCATCAAATCCCCTCTAAACTTTCTAGCAATTACTTTAAATCTATGCCCCCTGGTTTTTAACCCCTTTTCTAAGGGGAATGGGTCTTTCCTGTCCACTCTATCTCATAATAAGGTCAATCAGGTCTCTCCTCAACCACCTCTGTTCCAAGGAAAACAAGCCCAGCCTATCCAGTCTTACTTCATAGCTAAGATTCTCCAGTCCAGTCACTGGTAAATCCCCTCTCTAAACTCTCTAGTGCAATCACATCTTTCCTATAATGTGGTGACCAGAACTGCACGCAGTACTCTAGCTGTGGCCTAATTAGTGTTTTATACAGTTCAAACATAACCTCCCTGCTCTTGTATTCTATGCCTCGGCTAATAAAGGCAAGTATTACGTATACCTTCTTAACCACCTTATCAACCTGGCCTGCTACCTTCAGGGATCTGTGGACCTGCACTCCAAGGTCCCTTTGTTTCTCTACATTTCTCAGTGTCATACCATTTAATGTGTATTCCCTTGTCTTGTTAGCCCTCCCAAAATGCATTACCTCACACTTCTCCAGATTGAATTCCATTTGCCACTGTTCTGCCCACCTGACCAGTCCATTGATGTCTTCCTGCAGTCTGCAGTTTCTTCCTCGTTATCAACCACACAGATAATTTTTGTATCATCTACAAACTTCTTAATCATACCCCCAACATTTAAGTCTAAATTATTCATATATACCACAAAAAGCAAGGGACCTAGTTCTGAGCCCTCAGAACCCCACTGAAAATAGTCTTTCATTCAGAAAAACACCCATCAGCCATTGACCTTTGCTTCCTGACTCTGAGCCAAATTTGGATCCAACTTGCCACTTTGCCCTGGATCCCCTGGGCTTTTACTTTTGTGACCAGTCTGCCATATGGGATCTTACGTAAAGTGAAGTGGAGCTATCGAGCTCTGTTATACTTAAAGGGTTAAGAATGGATCTCGAAATTTGACATGGGCTTTTGTGGTGGTCACTTTATGAGGGTGTTTAGAGGGAAATGGCATGACAGATTGATTAAGTGTTACAAGCTGTCCCAGCTGTTGAACCACAGGAAGCCCAGAGGGGCAGATAAACAGGGAAGGGGATCAAAAGTGACACAATGGAGGAGCTCCATCTGGTCAAGGCAAGAAAGATAAGATAACATTCCAATATGCGAATGAACCTTTGGGATGGTGAGGTTTGTGGAAAAATACTGGAGCTAGGAGGGGTCAGGATTGTACCTTTACTTTGAGTGACAAGGGTTTTGACCATTCAAATCAATGTATGTCTCATATATTGAATGTCCGGCCATTACAGGCCGAGGAACTGTATAAAATCCCTGTGTTTTCTTTGTTCAGAGAGAGCCAGTGAAGACAGCTCAGCAACAGGTTGACTGCAGACTTGTCTCTCCCTTGCAAGAAATTAAAGACTACTTGAATCTTCGAACCCAGACCTATTGTTGAGTGTTAATTTTAAATACTCTACTAATTTAAAGTAATGGTAGGAAGTTTAGAGGGGATTTGAGGGGAAATATCTTCACCCAGAGGGTGGTGGGGGTCTGGAACTCACTGCCTGAAAGGGTGGTAGAGGCAGAAACCCTCACCACATTTAAAATGCCTTTATGTAACGCCTTTCACAATGTCAGGTCATCCCAAGTGCTTTTCAGACAATGAAGTACTTTTTTGAAGTGTAGTCACTGCTGTAATGTAGGAAACATGGCAACCAATTTGCGCACAGCAAGCTCCCACAAACAGCAATGTGATAATCACGAGATAATCTGTTTTATTGATGTTGGTTGAGGGACAGATATTGGCCAGGACACCGAGGATAACTCTCCTGCTCTTCTTAAAAATAGCACCATAAGATCTTTTATGTTCACCTGAGAGAGCAGACGAGGCTCTGGTTTAACGTCTCATCTGAAAGTTGGCACCTCTGACAGTGCAGCACTCCCTCAGTATAGACAGACAGCACCTCTGACAGTGCAGCACTCTATCTGGATAGTCAGCCTGTATTTTTATGCAACAGACAGGCAGCAGAAAGAGCAGAAAGTAGACAAGCACAGGCAGCGGAAAGAGCGTGCAGCAAACCAGTCCCACCCTCCCTTCCGCTCAACGCTATCTGTCCCATCTGTGACAGGGACTGTGGTTCTCGTATTGGACTGTTCAGTCACCTAAGAATTCAAAGTAAGAGTGGAAGCAAGTCTTCCTCGATTCCGAGGAACTGCCTATGAGGATAATTATGCACCAATGAACAGAATACTGCAAACATCAGTGACTATCCCCACTTCTGACCTGATGATGGAGGGAAGGTCATTGATGAAGCAGCTGAAGATGGTTGGGCCTCGGATACTGCCCTGAGGAACTCCTGTAGCGATGTCCTGGGGCTGAGAGGATTGACCTCCAACCACCACAACCATCTTCCTTTGTGCTGGGTATGACTCCAGCCAGTGGAGAGTTTTCCCCCTGATTCCCATTGACTTCAGGTTTAATGGACTCCTTGATGCCACACTCGGTCAAATGCTGCCTTGATGTCAAGGGCAGTTACTCTCAGCTCTGGAATTCAACGCTTTTGTCCATGTTTGGACCAAGGCTGTAATGAGGTCTGGAGCCAAGTGGTCCTGGCGGAACCCAAACTGGGCATCGGTGAGCAGGTTATTGGTGAGTAAGTGCTGCTTGATAGCACTGTTAACGACACCTTCCATCATTTTACTGATGATTGAGAGTAGACTGATCGGGCGGTAATTGGCCGGATTAAAATTATTCTGCTTTTTGTGGGCTGGAGATATCTGGGCAGTTTTCCACATTGTCGGGTAGATGTCAGTGTTGTAGCCATACTGGAACAGCTTGGCAGAGGTGCAGCTAGTTCTGGAGCACGTCTTCAGCACGACAGCCGGGATGTTGTCAGGGCCCACAGCCTTTACTGTATCCAGTGCGCTCAGCCATTTCTTGATATCACGTGGAGTGAATCAAATTGGCTGAAGACTGGCTTCTGTGATGGTGGGGACCTCAGGAGGAGGCTGATATGAATCATCCACTTGCCACTTCTGACTGAAGATGGTTGCAAACGCTTCAGCCTTGTCTCTTGCACTTGTGTGCTGGGTTCCGCCATCGTTGAGGATGGGGATATTCATGGAGCCTCCTCCACCCATTCATTGTTTAATTGTCCTTCGCCATTCATGACTGGATGTGGCAGGATTACAGAGCTTTGATCTGATCCATTGATTGTGGGTTCACTTAGCTCTGTTTATAGCTGCTTCCCCTGTTTAGCATGCATCCCTAGGTTGGCACCTCCATGCTCTTCTGCGCTCCTCATTGAACCAGGATTGGTCCCCTGGCTCGATGGTAATGGTAGAATGAGTGATACTTTGGGCCATGAGGTTACAGATTGTGGTGGAATGCAATTCTGCTGCTGCTGATGGCCCACAGCGCCTCATAGATGGCCAGTTTTGAGCTGCTAGATCTGTTCTGAATCTATCCCGTTTAGCACGGTGTTAGTGCCACTCAACACGATGGAGGGTGTCCAAAGTGTGAAGACGGGACTTCGTCTCCACAAGGACTGTGCGGTGGTTGCTGCTATCAATACTCTTGTGGACAGATGCATCTGCGACAGCTATATTAGTGAGGAGGAGGTCAAGTAGGTTTTTCCATCATGTTGGTTCTCTCACCACCTGCCGCAAGCGCAGTCTGGCAGTTATGTCCTTCAGGGCCCGGTCAGTAGTGGTGCTACCGAGCCACTCTTGGTGATAGACATTGAAGTCCCCCATCCAGAGTACATTCTGTGCCCTTGCTACTCTCAGTGCTTCTTCCAAGTGACATTCAACATGGAGGAGTACTGATTCATCAGCTGAGGGAGGGCGCAAGGTGGTAATCAGCAGGAAGTTTCCTTGCCCATGCTTGAGCTGAAACTATGAGACTTCATGGGATCTAGATTCAATGTTGAGGATTCCCAGGACCACTCAATCCTGATTGTATACTCTCATATTCTATTTTCTCCCTCTTTATCAATTTTGGTCATTCGTTGCTGGTTTCACAATCTCTCCCAATCCGTAGGCTTGCTAATGTTCGTGGCAACATTATAAGCCTCTTCTGTTAATCTAAATCTATCCTTAACCTTTTTAGTTGGCCACAGATGTATCACTTTTCTCATGGAGTTTTTATTTCACAACGGAACGTATATTCGTTGAGAATAATGAAATATTGGCCCAGAAATTCCTGTAACACCATTCCTGCGGGCAATCCTGCGCCCTCTTGAACTTCCGATTCTGTGCTGAAGATTCCCGGGCAGTGTATGACATCATGCCGCCCGGGAACGCAGCACGCGCGAAGCCTGTGGCTTCCTTCGGAGTCTGTCCCCGTCCACAGGAGCTGTCAAAAGGAGCTCATTTACATAGGCCGCGCCCCTGATCTAAGGAATCGGGTCTGGGCACAGGGTGGAGCAACACGTTACATTTCCACAAAAGTAGAAGAGCTAAACTATTCGTGCAGGTTTCCCATCTCCATATTTTTAAAAAACTAGTTGATCAGCATAAATAGAGTTGAAGTAGTTTGGTATAGAACATCGATTTCACCCAATTTACTGTTGGCACCCCTGCACACTTGCATAAAGTCAATCATGTTTTACAAGTCAGGCTGCAATAGACAACACGGCACCTCGAATGTTATAAAAGTTGGAAGATTTGAATCTCTCATTAATTTGAGAGGGAGCTGCTTGTTTCCATTTCCTGCTGTTTATTTAGTTTGTGTTAAGCTTTTACTCTACAGAACTCCTCAGCATCGACTGCTGCTTATGCTGAAGGTTATTGAGCTGTGTGAAGCAAAGTTTCAGGTGATGCAGATGCACACAGAATTCAGACTGTATGCCTGCTTTATCTCGCGCAGAACTCTCGTGCCCAAATCCTGGGCAGAAGAACTCTAAAAGTCAGAATTTTGCGCGAGAACTCATAGTTCTCTAGCGCATGGGGACGACCTGTCGAGCTCCAGCTTGACAGATCGGAAAAGCCAGTTTTCAGCGCATGTGCATTGTGTGCTGAAAACCGGCTTTTCCAATGCCTTCCCGGGTCTGTAGAAACTTCGTACGAGCCAGGGGCATCAGAATTTCAGGGCCATTGCTTTAAATGTTCGCCATTACTTATTTACTGTCATACATTTTAATCTAACTTCCCACTGTAACTTAGCCAACTCACCCCTCATACCTATGTAATTGGCCTTAGTTAAGTTTAATACACTAGTTTCGTACCTACCTATATCACTCACGAACTCAATGTGAAATTCTATCATATTATGATCACTCTTCCCCAGAGGACTAATTGATCCTGTCTTATTCTAAAATAACATCTTCCTTGGTTGATTCCATGACGTATTGCTCGAGGAATCTGTCTCAAATGATCTCATTCTCCAAACTATGTTTTCCAATTTGATTTGCCCAGGTTATATGAAGACTAAAGTCTCCCACAATTATTGCATTCCCTTTGTTACACACTGTTCTTATTTCTTGATTAATACTCTGTCCAACAGTACAGCTACTGTTACGGGTTCTATAAACTACTCCTATCAGCGTTTCCTGCCCCTTGTTATTTCTTATGTCCACCTTTACAAATTTTACTTCCTGATCCTCTGAGCCAAGTTCCCTTCTCACTACTGTCCTTATATCATCCTTTATTATCAGGGCTAACCCCTTCCTTTTCCATTTTGTCTGACTTTCTGAATTGTGAAGTTCCTGAAATATTTAGTTCACAATCTTGGTCACCTTGCAACCATGTCTCAGTACTGGGTATTACATCAAATCTATTTATCTCTATTTGTGCCATTAATTCATCTATCATTACAAATGCTTCATGCATTCAGTTACAGAGCCGTTATTTTTAACTTTTTACCATTATTCCCTGCTTTCACCTTATTCACTGATGCACTATTACCATTAAACTTACTGTCCCTTGCTGTCACACTCTGCTTATCTTGACAAAAATTGCTACATTGCTCTATAGCCTTGATTTTTCTCTTTAGATTTATAAATTTCCCCTCAACTGACCCCTCCCCACCCCCTTTTTTGGTTTAATACCCTATCTACAGCCCTAGTTATTCGATTTGCCAGGACACTGATACCAGCCTGGTCTAAGTGGAGCCTGTCCCAATGGAACAGCTCCCTCTTACCCCAGTAATAATGCCAGTGCCCCATGAATTGAAACCCATGTCTCCCACACCAATCTTTGAGCCACATATTCAACGCTCTGAAAGCCAGGTAATCCTCCCAGAGTAATAGTCTGAAAGCCAGGTAACGTTCCACGAGCCAGGTAATACTTTCAGTGTAATATTCCTCGAGCCAGGCAACACTCTGAGAGCCATGTATTCATCATCATCATAGGCAGTCCTTCGAGTCGAGGATGACTTGCTTCCAAGCCAAAAAGTTCACAGGTGTTTCAATGAAGGACCTAATATTCCAGGTCCTGAACTAAATCTTGAAGGGTGGAAGATGCCTGTGCGTGGATTTTTTTAATGTGTGGTGACCGCTGCACACCAGCCACCACATGGGCTTGACAGAGCTAGGTCTTGGTCCAGTGGCAAGGATTAACCAAGACAACTGGAGACCAGCTCTGCTGCATGCACCTAGTGCGCACACATATCTCAGTGCGGGCTGGGACATGCTCATTCTCAGACCCCTCTCCCTCCCAGTGGGAGATACATGCTCACTCTCAGACCTCCCTCCCAGTGGGAGATACATGCTCACTCTCAGACCCCCATCCCTCCCAGTGGGAGATACATGCTCACTCTCAGACCTCCCTCCCAGTGGGAGATACATGCTCACTCTCAGACCCCCCTCCCTCCCAGTCGGAGATACATGCTCACTCTCAGACCTCCCTCCCAGTGGGAGATACATGCTCACTCTCAGACCCCCCTCCCTCCCAGTGGGAGATACATGCTCACTCTCAAAACTCCCTCCCAATGGGAGATACATGCTCACTCTCAGACCTCCCTCCCAGTGGGAGATACATGCTCACTCTCAGACCCCCGTCCCTCCCAGTGGGAGATACATGCTCACTCTCAGACCTCCCTCCCAGTGGGAGATACATGCTCACTCTCAGACCCCCCTCCCTCCCAGTGGGAGATACATGCTCACTCTCAGACCTCCCTCCCAGTGGGAGATACATGCTCACTCTCAGACCCCCCTCCCTCCCAGTCGGAGATACATGCTCACTCTCAGACCTCCCTCCCAGTGGGAGATACATGCTCACTCTCAGACCCCCCTCCCTCCCAGTGGGAGATACATGCTCACTCTCAAAACTCCCTCCCAATGGGAGATACATGCTCACTCTCAGACCTCCCTCCCAGTGGGAGATACATGCTCACTCTCAGACCCCCGTCCCTCCCAGTGGGAGATACATGCTCACTCTCAGACCTCCCTCCCAGTGGGAGATACATGCTCACTCTCAGACCCCCCTCCCTCCCAGTGGGAGATACATGCTCACTCTCAGACCTCCCTCCCAGTGGGAGATACATGCTCACTCTCAGACCCCCCTCCCTCCCAGTCGGAGATACATGCTCACTCTCAGACCTCCCTCCCAGTGGGAGATACATGCTCACTCTCAGACCCCCCTCCCTCCCAGTGGGAGATACATGCTCACTCTCAAAACTCCCTCCCAATGGGAGATACATGCTCACTCTCAGACCTCCCTCCCAGTGGGAGATACATGCTCACTCTCAGACCCCCGTCCCTCCCAGTGGGAGATACATGCTCACTCTCAGACCCCACTCCCTCCCAGTGGGAGATACATGCTCACTCTCAGACCCCCCTCCCTCCCAGTGGGAGATACATGCTCAATTTCAGACCCCCCTCCCTCCCAGTGGGAGTTACATGCTCACTCTCAGACCTCCCTCCCAGTGGCAGATACATGCTCACTCTCAGACCTCCCTCACAGTGGGAGATACATGCTCACTCTCAGACCCCCCTCCCTCCCAGTGGGAAATACATGCTCACTCTCAGACCCCCCTCCCTCCTAGTGGGAGATACATGCTCACTCTCAGACCCCCCTCCCTCCCAGTGGGAGTTACATGCTCACTCTCAGACCTCCCTCCCAGTGGGTGATACATGCTCACTCTCAGACCTCCCTCCCAGTGGGAGATACATGCTCACTCTCAGACCCCCCTCCCTCACAGTGGGAGATACATGCTCACTCTCAGACCCCCCTCCCTCCCAGTTGGAGTTACATGCTCACTCTCAGACCTCCCTCCCAGTGGGAGATACATGCTCACTCTCAGACCTCCCTCACAGTGGGAGATACATGCTCACTCTCAGACCCCCCTCCCTCCCAGTGAGAGATACATGCTCACTCTCAGACCCCCCTCCCTCCCAGTGGGAGTTACATGCTCACTCTCAGACCTCCCTCCCAGTGGGAGATACATGCTCACTCTCAGACCTCCCTCACAGTGGGAGATACATGCTCACTCTCAGACCCCCCTCCCTCCCAGTGAGAGATACATGCTCACTCTCAGACCCCCCTCCCTCCCAGTGGGAGTTACATGCTCACTCTCAGACCTCCCTCCCAGTGGGAGATACATGCTCACTCTCAGACCTCCCTCACAGTGGGAGATACATGCTCACTCTCAGACCCCCCTCCCTCCCAGTGAGAGATACATGCTCACTCTCAGACCCCCCTCCCTCCCAGTGGGAGTTACATGCTCACTCTCAGACCTCCCTCCCAGTGGGAGATACATGCTCACTCTCAGACCTCCCTCACAGTGGGAGATACATGCTCACTCTCAGACCTCCCTCCCAGTGGGAGATACATGCTCACTCTCAGACCCCCCTCCCTCACAGTGGGAGATACATGCTCACTCTCAGACCCCCCTCCCTCCCAGTGGGAGTTACATGCTCACTCTCAGACCTCCCTCCCAGTGGGAGATACATGCTCACTCTCAGACCTCCCTCACAGTGGGAGATACATGCTCACTCTCAGACCCCCCTCCCTCCCAGTGAGAGATACATGCTCACTCTCAGACCCCCCTCCCTCCCAGTGGGAGTTACATGCTCACTCTCAGACCTCCCTCCCAGTGGGAGATACATGCTCACTCTCAGACCTCCCTCACAGTGGGAGATACATGCTCACTCTCAGACCCCCCTCCCTCCCAGTAAGAGATACATGCTCACTCTCAGACCCCCCTCCCTCCCAGTGGGAGTTACATGCTCACTCTCAGACCTCCCTCCCAGTGGGAGATACATGCTCACTCTCAGACCTCCCTCACAGTGGGAGATACATGCTCACTCTCAGACCCCCCCTCCCTCCCAGTGGGAGATACATGCTCACTCTCAGACCCCCCTCCCTCCCAGTGAGAGATATATGCTCACTCTCAGACCCCCCTCCCTCCCAGTGGGAGATACATGCTCACTCTCAGACCCCCCTCCCTCCCAGTGAGAGATACATGCTCACTCTCAGACCCCCCTCCCTCCCAGTGGGAGATACATGCTCACTCTCAGACCCCCCTCCCTCCCAGTGGGAGATACATGCCCACTTTCAGAGCTCCCCCACCCCCATTGTGGGGAGGGGTTCCAGTGGCAAGGGTTATCCATAGTATATAATACTTTCAGAGTAATAATCCAAGAGCCAGGTAACATTTCAAGAGTAATGACCTGAGAACCAGGAAATACTCTCAGAGTGTGTCATACTCCAAGAATGAGGTAATACACCCCAGCAGCAAGATTCAGGAGTGTACGCCAGCCATTGAGGCTGTTTTGTTGAAACAATGGCGGTCACCTTGCTTCCAATGCGGAACACTGCGGTCGCCATTTTGGAACGGTCGTTAGTGCTGACGTTGCCTGCGCTTGACTCTCACGTGTAAATATGCAGATTGTGATGTCAATTGGCATGCCATGCCCGAATTGATGCACGACTGCCATTTTGGACATTGTTGCTCTCCAAACCATGCACGGAAGACTGTGTGCGCAGTAGTACCACAGAGACGTTGCCAGTGCTTCTTAAAGGTAAGTTTCGATTTCAACTTTTTGTTCCTTTTTTTACATTTTATTAGTTGCGTGGCTTGGTGCAATACATTGAAAATGTTGTTGAAGGTTGCAGAGGGTGCTGCTGGATACTTGCATGGATTTTGATGTAAAAGGAAGGTCTCTGAGAACACCACTTGCTCCCAGTCCTGCAGGCTCCAGTTGCAGTCCCCATTGGGCTGCAGCATTACATAGAGCTGAAGCTCAGGCAGCAAAGCGAACAAGCTGCTCACAGAGGAAGGAGAAAGATGCAGAAGAGGAGGAAGCAGAATAGGAGGAAGAGTCAGAAGAAAGGCGGCAACCCAAATTGTCCCTGGAATATCCAGGATGGAATCATCCATCTGTGGTCCCAGTGACCACAACCCCAATCCCCTTTTAGCATTAGTCCCACACCTTACCTTCCCTCTGTTTCTGACCATCACAGCATCCTCTTAGCCACACTGCTGAATAAAAGCCACCACAAAGCAAACTTTCCAATCCAACTTTATCCATATATGCATCCAATATTACAGCAAAAAAAATCAACTAATCACCCTTGTATATTGCCTTAGTGAGTGCCTTGTGTGTGTCTTTGCCTTTCGTACCGATGTCATGCAGTGCTACCCCAAGGGCTACAGCAGGGCTGCTGGAAGGCTGCTGACTTTCAGTGGGGGACACTGCAGATGGCCTTGCTGGTCGACCTTGAGGAGCGGGTGGCTGGGAGTGAGAAATCGAGTGATGGTGTGTCTTCTTCACTCTCCTCTCCCTCTGCTTGGTCACCCGTGGGCTGTGCAGTGTCGAAATCTCGACCTCCGAAATGAATTACTCCGACACTTACAGCTCCGGTAGAAGTTTCCTTTTTAATTTACTTGCTCGCAAGGGGTAGGTCACACTCAGTCAAGGGCTAAGTGAACACCTCCGAAATGGTTCAGTTTAACAAGATATTTATACAGTAAAACCAAAGTTCTGGCCTCTCCCTGTGTATTGCTCTGTCTCACAGTCAGTGAATACAGATAAAGAGTTAATTACTTTATCTTGGTCCTGACATGGTATCCAGATATTTCCTTTTGTCAGGGTTATCAGAAAGCCAAACGGCCATTACTCCATGAGTCATAGGTAATGGGCTATCACCTGTCTTGTATTGTGTCAGGATTGTTTCAATTTCCTGGTCAGTTTATCTGTTTGCATCAAATGGATGAGGTCTCGGAAAGAGATAATGGCTAGAAGATAAGGGTGGGGTGACATAGAACTCCTGTAGTGTAGACAATAGGAGAGCACCATGGGGGGGGTACTTGTCTCAGCATGACTTGTCTCCTAGCTGTCTTATGGCCATCAGCCATCTAACAGCAGGTTTAGCTGTTTATGCAAGCTGACTGCTAAAATGCAGAAAGTTCTGGAAGGGCCAGGACTCCATTTTAATCAAAAGGCACACAAATACCGTATGGTATCAGCTTAGATAAAAATACATTTCCACATTCCCCCATTTTGTCCTTCACAAGGACAACTCAATCCATTCTGATCTTGTACAGTCTCTCCATTTCCATTTCCACACAAGAGCCTTCAGCAGTTGTTGCTACCATAACTCTAGCCGTGGTCTCGGTAGGTAACATAGTTTCTCCCACCCTGGCACAGCAACACTTAACGATGACAAATAATAGATACAGGGCGAAGACTATCAGCAGGAATATGATCAAACCCTGTACCACAGATTTCCCCAGGGCTCCCAACCATCCTGATGTTTTCAGCTAGACTGCCGATATCTTCTGATTTATCTGGGATATACGTACAGCATTCTTCACCTATTAATGCGCATGTTCCTCCCTCCTTGGCTAGGAGATAATCTAAGGCCATACGATTTTGGAGAGCCACTGTTCGAATAGCTACCATTTCGTCATTTATCCCTTCAAAGGCTTGGGAAGTTGCGTTGGCTACTGATTCGACTAAGTTAGCCAGTTCCCGTAACTGCCATTCGGTCGATGCTATTCCATAGGGTGGCACCATTACCTTGAATATTCCGTTTAGCCACGTCAAATCCCGTTTAAATCTGTGGCTTCCATAGGCCTCCCTTAGAGTCCTTACTGATCTGATAAGGGGTACCACATATCCTAAGTAACAGGACCCTGTCCAGTTGGCTGGTAACCATGGGTAGGCTTTATGGCCACAAATAAAGTAGGTGCAATTATAGGACGTCAGCTCCTGGCCCTTTCGCACTGTCCCTACTCGAGTGGTCTCACCTTCCCACCCTTCACCTGGGGCTTTGTTATGGACCATTGTCCAGCCAACGGTTGCTATCTTTCTCTCAGTGGGATTAGTTGTGGCTTGCCATTTAGTCATTTGGGAACACTTGCTGCGTCCCATTTCTGGTCCTGTAGTCTCATTACTCACTAGGCATATTATACCTTCAGGATTTCCTATTCTGGGAGTAATACTTAGGAAGGGAGGCTGATGGTTATTATCATAATTGGGCTGGTACCATCCCTGGAAGGCTGTAAGTTTATACCCTGCCGACCTCCATTCTGTTTGCTCCTTCGTTTCTGGCCCCTTAGTTAGTTTTGTCCTGTTTTGCACTGTCAACCATTCTACCATTTCTGATTCGTTAAAGGGGACAGATCTCAGGGGAATACCCCCCCTGGAGTGGACAGGTACATGGGAACATATCCAACAACTCGGCAAGTTTCTTTCTTGAGCATACCTATGACCCAGTGCCATAAATACGTTTACGTGCAATTCCCTTCGGTGGTGGGTCTGTACCCCTGGTGTAATCAATAATGCGAAGTAAAACCCTGTCAAGCCCAGCACCATCAGTCCCCATAGTCCATACAGTTCCTTATTCAGTCTTCCTTTTTCTGTTCCTCTGATTCCTTCGTCCCTTCCTCCTGGTCGGGTGCCCGTTTGCAATGGGATGCGTGGATCCATGTTGGTCTTTCCTTTACCTTGATTGCAGTATTGGTCGCCAGCAGGACCTGGTATGGCCCTTCGAATCTTGGCTGTAGACTGCTTTTCCTTTTAAAAATCTTGATGTAAACGAATTCCCCTGGCTCCAGGTTATGACACTTCCCTTCCGCTGGCTTGACTTGGGCTTCCTTTACCTGTGAATGAAAGCTGGAAATACATTTGGTTAGTGCAATACAATAATTCAACATATTTTCCTCCATTTTGTGGATGTCCATCTGTTTTGCAGTAAATGGTGCTGTAAAAGGTAGTCGTTGGGGACGTCCCATAACTATCTCATGCGGTGACAGGCCTGTTGTTCTGTTGGTTGCAGATCGCATTACCATCAAAGCTAAGGGCAGCAGTTCTGTGCATTTCAGTCCAGTGTCATTGCATAGTTTTGCCAGCTTATTTTTAAGCATTCCATTATATCTTTCAACAAGTCCAGCTGATTGTGGATGATAACTGCAATGAAAACGTTGATTAATCTGCAAAGCTTTACACATTTCTCTTATAACAGTTCCCGTGAAATGTGACCCGTTATCACTGGAAAGCTTAGCAGGGATTCCGAAGCGCGGTACAATTTCTTTTAACAAACATTTAGCAACAGTAGTGGCATCGGCCTTTTTACATGGAAATGCTTCAATCCATCTAGAGAACACATCTACAATAACTAATACATACTTGAATCCCATACACATAGGTAATTCAATAAAATCCAAATGTACAAAAGGCCCGACTGTATTTGGGTGGGAGGCAGATTCTACTTTTTCCGTCTTACCCGGATTCATTGTCTGACAGGTAACACAATTTTCACAGATTTGTTTTGCAATTGCCGAAATACCTGGTGCATACCAAGTTGCCAAAATATAATCTGTCAATCCCCCTTTGCCTGCATGTGTGAATGTATGAACACATCGGGCAATCCATGGAAGTAAGGATCTAGGGGCCACCACGCGGCCGTCATGGTGAACCCATATTCCCTCTGGATTTTTATAACATTGATCCTTCGTCCAGGTCACCACCTCCTCCGTACTGGCCTGTGTCTGAAAGGCCAGCACGTCATTAATAGTGGGTGGCGGGTCTGAGCAATTATTTTTCCTTAGTGGGAACAATGACACCTGCATCCCCCCTTTCGACAGAGCTGCTGACTTAGCTGCATTATCAGCTCTGGCATTCCCAAGTGCCACCTCATTCGACTGGCCTGTATGTGCTTGGCATTTGATAATGGCAAGTTTCAAAGGGCATTGAATGGCTCGCAGAAGATTTTCCACTTGTTCTGCATTTTTGATAGGGGTTCCTGAAGAAGTCAGGTACCCGCGAATCTTCCAAATTTGTCCATAGTCATGTGATACCCCAAAAGCATACCTGGAGTCAGTGTAGATATTAACTGTGTGTCCTTCAGCCAGAATACAGGCTCGAGTTAACGCAAACAATTCGGCTTGATGGGCTGAAAAGGAGTCTGGAAGAGAGGCTGTTTCGACAACATTAAACTGAGTTACAATTGCATAAGCCGCTCTAGGTTGGCCCCTATCATTTCGTAGGGCTGATCCGTCAACATAGTACACTAGATCAGGGTTACACATTGGTACATCTGTTAGATTGATACGTGGTTTAGTCACTAATTCGGTTACCATTTCACATGAATGGGGTTCGCCGTCGTCTTCCGTGGGGAGTAGAGTGGCTGGATTTAAGGTAGTACATCTTTTGATGATAAGGTTCGGATTTGATAACAGTTCGACCTCGTATTTAGTGGTTCTTGCGGAGGTTAGGTGTTGGGTGGCACATTTAGTAAGTAAAATCTCGACAGAGTGTGGGATATACAAAATGGTCTGATGATTTAGAGTTATTGTCTGAGCCTGTTGCATAGCATAATAAGCTGCTGCCAACGAAGGAAGACATCCTGGTAGTCCGCGTGCCACTGGGTCGAGTTGGGTACTGAAATATGCTACCGGTCGCTGCCTGTCCCCATGTAACTGAGTCAAAACAGATTGTGCAAAACCCGACTTGTGATGCACAAATAAGTTGAATAGCTTAGTGTAATCTGGTAATCCCAAGGCGGGTGCTGAAGTGAGGGACTGCTTAAGACTCTGGAAAGCATTCCGGGATACTTCATTCCACATCCTTTAAGCATTGTGAGAATATAGTAGATTCATTCACAGCTCGTAGGTCATGGACAAACCTCCATTTGTGTGGGCTTCTGAACTGGACGAATCTGTGTGTTACACGGACTTCTCATTTATGCTTATAGTGATTCACAGATCACAGAATGTAAAGTACTTGTTTTCTAATTTTATTAAAAGGCTTCCAAACCCAAGATTTTTCCAATGCACTCAAAATGTTAATCAAGGAGATCACCTGAAATATCTCAAAATCCCAATTCAAATATTGCACTGCCATTCTTTATCCAAAAAAATCCTCCTACTGAGTTAGAAGCTTTTGTACCAAGATTTTTCCACCAAGGACAATGAAAGTGTACTCCCCCAGCCTGCACCTCGAGAGACCCACAAAGGCTGCTTTTTTAAAAAAAAAGTCATTACAACTTTTAACCACCGGGACCATGTCTCAACAAACCTATCCTTTGTGCATTTCCCAGCTCCGTAACCTCTCATCCGAATAAATTCACACCTGCGCTTCTAACTTAAAATATCTTAAACTTCCCACATGCAGGACAACACTATGAAGGGTTAAAAAACTTCACTTTGTTTGAAAAAGTGGGTGGAGCTAAAACAAACAGGCAGCTCCACAACCTTTCCAAACAGGTTTCCAGACACAAGGAAAAAAGACAGAAGCACTCTCATTCAAAGACAAGACATTCACAAGTCTCTCTCCATTCAATAAAGCTTTTTTGCTTTTGCTAGCTTCATTTTTTTTTAATCCATAAGTCACTTATCAGGTTCTCTTTTTTTTTTTACATTTGATTTACTTCCTCTGTTAATTTTACATGGGCTTGAAGAATCGGAACCCAGGCCTTTTCTATTACTTTCCTTTTTTTTTCTACCTGGATCTCTGTTTATAAGACACTCCTCTAGACATTTTGTTCTCTCTAAATTAAATAAACCATCGGGTGGAAATGGCCTGTTTTCACCCTTAGTCCACTTTACCGTTTTTGTTTCTTTGGTCAATTGAAGACTGACCACAATTCTGGAGCATGACATAGGCTGGTGTGCCTTTTGTGGTGTTTTAACTTGCTCCGGCACCTATTCTGGATGATTAAGATTTTCCACAGTTTCTGATCTCACAATCCTTTCGGCCAACCGAGTTCTCTACGCCCACTTCTCCTGGCCGTTACGTGGCCTGAAAAGGCTCTTAATTCGGGCTCAGTCTGGGTGTGTGAGATATGTTGGCACGAACCAACCGTAGTTGATCAATCAGTTACTGTTTCTTTTCTTAATCAATCCTTGTGTTTTTTTTTTCGAATCACAATTTTCCCTCGTGACTCTTCCCGTTTCTCTAATGGCAATGACTCACAAAGGTATTGCACACAACAGTATAACAAGGACAAACAAACAATATTCCCGCGAGTACACAAATCATAACCTCTAAACAAATTCTCAGTCTGCGTTGTACGCCACTACAGACCGAGTCCTTAACTTATCCTAATAAAAACTGATAAAACTTAAGGTTCCGTACCCAAACTCTTTGATCGATTGCGCTTTCTTTTTTTTTTATAGTCTTATCACATAAGAACCCCTTCCGAATTAAAAACAATAAAAATCTTATCACATAAGAACCTTCGATCGATTAGCGCTTTCTTTTTTTCTCTTTTTTTTTAATAGTCTTATCACATAAGAACCCCTTCTGAATTAAAAACAATAAAAATCTTATCACATAAGAACCTGGAACCCTTTTCGATCGACTAGCGCTCCCTTACCTACTGAAAACTTCCCCGGGCTGTCTCGAGATTTTTTTCCAGAACCTGTTCTCTTCTGCTGGCGAGCTGAGAAAGAAATGGTTATAAAAAAAAAATACCTTTAACTTTTAAATGCCGAGTCTTGTAGATGCAGTACCTCCACTGTGGACAACAGATTACATCTGCGATTCAACAGTGAAGAAACCTCTTGTGAGCAAAGGCTCACCTTGTTTGGCCACTGAAGCCTTTCACTGGAGAGACACTATGCCTGTATCCGTTTTACTCACAGGACAGAGAGTATGCATCTCGGTGGGACCTCCAATAACTGTCGAAATCTCGACCTCCGAAATGAATTACTCCGACACTTACAGCTCCGGTAGAAGTTTCCTTTTTAATTTACTTGCTCGCAAGGGGTAGGTTTCACTCAGTCAAGGGCTAAATGAACACCTCCGAAATGGTTCAGTTTAACAAGATATTTATACAGTAAAACCAAAGTTCTGGCCTCTCCCTGTGTATTGCTCTGTCTCACAGTCAGTGAATACAGATAAAGAGTTAATTACTATATCCTGGTCCTGACATGGTATCCAGATATTTCCTTTTGTCAGGGTTATCAGAAAGCCAAACGGCCATTACTCCATGAGTCATAAGTAATGGGCTATCACCTGTCTTGTATTGTGTCAGGATTGTTTCAATTTCCTGGTCAGTTTATCTGTTTGCATCAAATGGATGAGGTCTCGGAAAGAGATAATGGCTAGAAGATAAGGGTGGGGTGACATGGAACTCCTGTAGTGTAGACAATAGGAGAGCACCATGGGGGGGGGGGTTACTTGTCTCAGCATGACTTGTCTCCTAGCTGTCTGATGGCCATCAGCCATCTAACAGCAGGTTTAGCTGTTTATGCAAGCTGGCTGCTAAAATGCAGAAAGTTCTGGAAGGGCCAGGACTCCATTTTAATCAAAAGGCACACAAATACTGTATAGTATCAGCTTAGATAAAAATACATTTCCACAGCAGGCTGGATTTGGGTGTGTGAAATGAGGAAGGCACAAGGGTGGAGTTGTGGTGAGGGGAGGCGGGAAAGCAAGAGCTGCCTGCTTACACCCTGCACACATTGTTGCAAGATAGCTGCTGTCATTATAAAATTGGGAAACTGTGAAATGGCTGCTATAACAACAAAAAGTGTTTAGAAAAGTAAAAGCTAAAAACCCAGTAAAAACAAAGTGATTAAACCTTAACGAGATAAGAGCACGATTGCCCTGACAACTGGGGTGGGAGCGGGGGAGCGCAGAGCGGGTGGTGTGTGGGGAGATTGAGAATGTGCAGGAGACATTCTGTAAAACAAACGATCAATCTTCTCGCCGAGGGGCCAGTGATCAAACAGATTGGAGCATTTGGTTGCAGTCGCACGAATTCAGGCTTAAATATGAGGGTTGGAAGAATTAACACTTCCTGCAGTCAAGAGGAGCCCTTAGTTTGGTCACTAAGGTAAAGGTTACCTGGGATACTTGAGTCTGGGTAGCAGAAAAGGGGAACCTTTAGGTATTTACTTTGTATATTTACTGTTGTGCTGAGTATAACCACTGCCTTTGTGTGAGTCTTAACTTTGGTTATACAAATAAAAGTCTTTGCGGTTAATCCGACATTGTGTGTATGTGTCTGTAATTCCTGGAGTCATGAACACTGTAACTTACGGTAAAGGCACCCTTCTTTATACCTACATAGTATGTCAGAAAAGAAGTGGAAATGTGAGAAGGAAGATAATGTACAGGGCTACCAGCATCTTATTGTCTTTCAGCCCTGCCACTGGTCAAGGGCTCAGCCATGCCCCTGCCAAGAATGGCCTGCACCGTCTCCTCCAAGGGGGTGAGGAGAAGCGAGGAATGGGAGATGTGCCTGGTAATTGGTGCAGATTGTTGGTAGGTGAGTGATTGTGGGGGGAGGGGGGGGGTGGTCTTGTATTGAGCAGTGTGTGAGGCTAGTGGTGCAATTGGCAAGGGAACGCTTTTGAAGATGCACTCACTGACCTTGACCAGTTAGCGGAGGTCATGGTGCCAGGTGGTGGGGGTGATACAGTGACGCCCACGGTGACATACTCCCACATCGTTGTTGTGTATCTGTAAAGCATGCACTCCCATATTCCGCCACCAGGGAGCGCATCCTCTGAAGTCCCAAGGGATCCCAGCATCCTTGGGAGCACTGTATATTAGCTGGCCCCTAAGGCCTGTTCCTCACTCTGGAGTGTCTTAATAAAGACTGAGGTCACTGTTTCTTTAACCTCCCTGTGTGCAGTTTCATCTGTGCTAGGAACACAATAACTGGCGATGAGAATACGAATCCAACGCAAAGATGCAGCAAACTGTGGGCATTCTGGAGAAGTTCTCGGAGGGTGAGGACTGGGAAGCCTATGTCGAATGGCTAGACCATTACTTTGTAGCCAACGAGCTGGACGGAGAAGGAAGCACTGCAAAAAGGAGAGCGGTCCTCCTCACGGTCTGCGGGGCACCGACCTACAGCCTCATGAAGAATCTTCTGGCTCCGGTGAAACCCACAAATAAGTCGTATGAGGAGCTGTGTACACTGGTTCAGGAGCATCTTAACCCGAGGGAGAGCGTGCTGATGGCAAGGTATCAGTTCTAAACGTGCCAACGATTTGAAGGTCAGGAAGTGGCGAGCTACATCGCCGAGCTAAGGCGACTTGCAGGACAATGTGAGTTTGATGGCTACCTTGAGCAGATGCTCATAGACTTTTTTGTACTGGGCATTGGCCACGAGACCATCCTATGAAAACCTTTGACTGTAGAGACACTGACCCGCAATTAAGGCCATTGCAATAGCACAGGCGTTTATGTCCACCAGTGATGACACCAAACAAATCTCTCAGCACACAAGTGCTAGCAATGTTCATAAATTAACTGGAACTGTGTTTGCGAGCAGAAATGTACAGGGCAGAAACCACGAGTCTGCAACTGCCAGCAGGCCTCAGGTGACCCAGATGACTCAGAGTCCGCAACAAAGAATAAATGCAAGGCAATTCACACCTTGTTGGCATTGTGGAGGCTTCCATTCAGCCTATTCATGCTGCTTCAAAGGGTATGTTTGCAAGAGCTGTGGAACAATGGAGCTGCAAGCTCTGCAAAACCTGCTAACCACCATGTGGCAGAGGAAGATCGGTCCATGGTGGATCAAAGCAATTTCAAACCTCAGAGAGAGGAGGCAGATGCTGAAATTCCCCGGGGTGCACACATTTTCGACGAAATGTCCACCTATAATGTTAAATGTAAAATTGAATAACTTACCCGTAGCCATGGAACTGTACACTGGCCCTAGCCAATCCATCATGAGTAAAAAGATATTTGAGAGACTGTGGTGCAACAAGGCACTCAGACCAGCCCTGAGCCCCATCCACACGAAACTGAGAACGTGCATCAAAGAGCTCATCACTGTCCTGGGCAGTGCCATGGTCAAGGTCACCGACAAGGGCACGGTGCACGAACTGCCACACTGGATTGTCCCGGGCAATGGTCCCACACTGCTTGGAAAGAGTTGGCTGGGCAAAATCAGCTGGAACTAGGATGACATCCAAGCGCTACCACATGTCGATGAGGCCTCATGTACCCAGGTTCTTAAAAAATTTCTTTCCCTTTTTGAGCCAGGCATTGGAAACTTTTACGGGGTGTAGGTGCGGATCCACTTAGTCCCAGAGGCACGACCCATTCACCGCAAGGCGCGAGCAGTACCTCACATGATGGGGGAGAGAGTGGAAATCTAGCTGGACAGGCTGCAACGCGAGGGCATCATCTCCCCAGTGGAATTCAGCAAGTGGGCCAGCCCGATTGTTCCAGTACTCAAAACTGATGGCACGGTCAGGATTTGCGGCTATTATAAAGTAACTATTAATCGTTTCTCGCCACAGGACCAATACCCGCTACCGAAGGCAGACGACCTATTTGGACGCTGGCAGGAGGCAAGACGTTCACCAAGCTCGATCTGACTTCGGCCTACATGACGCAGGAGCTGGAGGAGTCTTCGAAGAGCCTCACCTGCATCAACACGCACAAGCGACTGTTCATCCACAACAGATGCCCTTTTGGAATTCGGTCGGCCGCAGCGATCTTCCAGAGAAACATAGAGAGCCTACTCAAGTCAGTATCTCGCACGGTGGTTTTTCAGGACGGCATATTGGTCACGGGTCGGGACACCGTCGAGCACCTACAAAACCTGGAGGAGGTCCTCCAGTGACTGGATCGCCTAGGGCTGTGGCTGAAGAGGTCGAAATACGTCTTCATGGCAACAGAAGTGGAGTTTTTGGGGAGAAAGATTGCGGCGGACGGCATTCGCCCCACAGACGCCAAGACAGAGGCTATCAGGAACGCACCCAGGCCACAGAACGTCACATCGTTCCTGGGACTCCTCAACTATTTTGGTAACTTCCTACCGGGGTTGAGCACTCTCTTAGAGCCCCTACATGTGTTATTGCGTAAAGATGAGAACTGGGTATGCGGAAAAAACCAAGTAATTGCTTTTGAGAAAGCCAGAAACATTTTATGCTCCAACAAGCTGCTTGTATTGTATAACCCATGTAAAAGACTTGTGTTAGCATGTGATGCGTCGTTGTACGGAGTCGGGTGCGTATTACAACAAGCTAACATTGCGGGGAAGTTGCAACCTGTCGCCTATGCCTCCAGGAGCTTGTCTAAAACCGAGAGGGTCTACAGCATGATTGAGAAAGAGGCATTAGCGTGTGTGTTCGGGGTAAAGAAAATGCATCAGTACCTGTTTGGCCTCAAATTTGAGCTGGAAACCGATCCCAAGCCTCTCATATCCCTGTTCACTGAAAACAAGGGGATAAATACTAATGCCTCAGTCCACATACAAAGGTGGGCACTCGTGCTATCAGCATATAACTATACCATCCGCCACAGGCCAGGCACCGAGAACTGTGCGGATGCTCTCAGTCGGCTACCATTGCCCACCACGGGGGTGGAAATGGCACAGCCTGCAAACTTGTTGATCGTGGCGCAGCCCGCAGACTTGTTGATGGTCATGGAAGTGTTTGAAAATGATAAATCACCTGTCACGGCTCGCCAGATTAGGACTTGGACCAGCCAAGATCCTCTGCTGTCCCTAGTAAAAAACTGTGTACTGCATGGTAGCTGGGCCAGCATCCCCGTTGAAATGCAAGAGCCAATCAAGCCGTTCCAGCGGCGAAAGGATGAGCTGTCCATCCAGGCAGACTGCCTGTTGTGGGATAACCGCGTAGTGCTACCAAAAAAGGGCAGGGAGACGTTCATCTCGGATCTCCACAGCACACACCCGGGTATAGTAATCATGAAAGCGATAGCCAGATCCCACGTGTGGTGGCCCGGTATCGACTCTGAATTAGAGTCCTGTGCACGGCAATGCAGCGAGTGTGCTCAGTTGAGCAACGCGGCCAGAGAGGCACCACTAAGTTTGTGGTTCTGGCCCTCCAGACCATGGTCGAGGATCCATGTTGACTATGCGGGCCCGTTTCTCGGTAAAATGTTCCTGGTGGTGGTGGATGCTTTTTCAAAATGGACTGAATGTGAAATAATGTCGGGAAGCACCACCACTGCCACCATTGAAAGCCTGAGGGCCATGTTTGCCACCCATGGCCTGCCTGACATACTGGTCAGTGACAATGGGCCATGTTTCAGCTGTGCCGAATTTAAAGAATTAATGACCTGCAATGGGATCAAACATGTCACCTCGGACCCGTTTAAACCAGCTTCCAATGGGCAGGCAGAGTGGGCAGTACAAACAATCAAACAGAGCCTTAAATGACTCACAGAAGGCTCACTCCAAACCCGCCTGTCCCGAATACTGCTCAGCTACCGCACGAGACCCCACTCGCTCACAGGGGTGCCCCCAGCTGAGCTAATCATGAAATGGACACTTAAAACCTGATTCTCGCTGGTTCACCCCAACCTGCATGATCAGGTAGAGAGCAGGCGGCAGCAACAAAATGTAAACGATGGTCGCGCCACTGTGTCACGGGAAATTGATCTGAATGACCCTGTGTATATGCTAAACTATGGACATGGTCCCAAGTGGATCGCGGACATGGCGATAGCTAAAGAAGGGAGTACGGTGTTTGTAGTCAAACTAGACAATGGACAAATTTGCAGAAAGCACCTGGACCAAACAAGGCTACGGTTCACAGACTACACTGAACAACCCACAGCAGACACCACGTTTTTCGAGCCCACAACACACACCCAAAGGATCAACGAGTCGAGCAGTTCGAGCAGTCAGTCGAGGAGGCGGGAGCTCGGAGCAGCGCGAGTCCGGGGTCGGCGAGAGGCGTACCGGTGCAGCTACAGGGAGAAGGCAAAGAAAGAAACAAAGGTGACGTCACAGCCTAGGGGGTAAGTGATTGGCTGGTGATTGGTGAGTAGTTTTTCTTTTTCTTCTTATATTAGTCAGTAACTTTTAACATTGTTGTTGCCAATTTAAGTGTATCTAAGGGTTAAGTCATGGCAGGAGAGCTCGGTCGGGTGTTATGCTCCTCCTGTACCATGTGGGAAGTCAGGGACACTTCCGGTGTCCCTGACGACTACGTGTGCGGGACGTGTGTCCATCTCAAGCTCCTGATGGTCTGCGTTGCGGAGTTGGAGCTGAGGGTGTATTCGCTCTGGAGCATCCACGATGCTGAGAATGACATGAGTATCACGTGTAGTGAGTTGGTCTTACCGCAGGGAAAGGGTCCACAGCCAGATAGGGAATGGAAGACCAGCAGGAAGAGTAGTGCAAGGAAGGTAGTGCAGGGGTCCCCTGTGGTCATCCCCCTGCAAAACAGATACACTGTTTTGAGTACTGTTGAGGGGGATGACTCATCAGGGGAAGGCAGCAGCAGCCAAGTTCATGGCACTGTGGCTGGCTCTGCTGCACAGGAGGGCAAGAAAAAGAGTGGGAGAGCAATAGTGATAGGGGATTCAATGGTGAGGGGAACAGATAGGCGTTTCTGCGGCCGCGACCGAGACTCCAGGATGGTATGTTGCCTCCCTGGTACAAGGGTCAAGGATGTCTGGGAGCGGGTGCAGGACATTCTGAAATGGGAGGGAGAACAGCCAATTGTCGTGGTGCACATTGGTACTAACGACATAGGTAAAAAAAAGGGATGAGGTCCTACAAAACGAATTTAAGGAGCTAGGAGCTAAATTAAAAAGTAGGACCTCAAAAGTAGTAATCTTGGGATTGCTACCAGTGCCACGTGATAGTCAGAGTAGGAATCGCAGGATAGCGCAGATGAATACGTGGCTTGAGCAGTGGTGCAGCAGGGAGGGATTCAAATTCCTGGGGCATTGGGATCGGTTCTGGGGGAGGTGGGACCAGTACAAACCGGACGGTCTGCACCTGGGCAGGACCGGAACCAATGTCCTAGGGGGAGTGTTTGCTAGTGCTGTTGGGGAGGATTTAAACTAATATGGCAGGGGGATGGGAACCAATGCAGGGAGACAGAGGGAAACAAAAAGGAGGCAAAAGCAGAAGACAGAAAGGAGATGAGGAAAAGTGGAGGGCGGAGAAACCCAAGGCAAAGAACAAAAAGGGCCACTGTACAGCAAAATTCTAAAAGGACAAAGGGTGTTAAAAAAACAAGCCTGAAGGCTTTGTGTCTTAATGCAAGGAGTATCCGCAATAAGGTGGATGAATTAATTGTGCAAATAGATGTTAATAAATATGATGTGATTGGGATTACAGAGACGTGGCTCCAGGATGATCAGGGCTGGGAACTCAACATTCAGGGGTATTCAACATTCAGGAATTATAGAATAAAAGGAAAAGGAGGTGGGGTAGCATTGTTGGTTAAAGAGGAGATTAATGCAATAGTTAGGAAAGACATTAGCTTGGATGATGTGGAATCTATATGGGTAGAGCTGCAGAACACCAAAGGGCAAAAAACGTTAGTAGGAGTTGTGTACAGACCTCCAAACAATAATAGGGATGTTGGGGAGGGCATCAGACAGGAAATTAGGGGTGCGTGCAATAAAGGTGTAGCAGTTATAATGGGTGACTTTAATATGCACATAGATTGGGCTAGCCAAACTGGAAGCAATACGGTGGAGGAGGATTTCCTGGAGTGCATAAGGGATGGTTTTCTAGACCAATATGTTGAGGAACCAACTAGGGGGGAGGCCATCTTAGACTGGGTGTTGTGTAATGAGAGAGGATTAATTAGCAATCTCATTGTGCGAGGCCCCTTGGGGAAGAGTGACCATAATATGGTGGATTTCTGCATTAGGATGGAGAATGAAACAGTTAATTCAGAGACCATGGTCCAGAACTTAAAGAAGGGTAACTTTGAAGGTATGAGGCGTGAATTGGCTAGGATAGATTGGCGAATGATACTTAGGGGGTTGACTGTGGATGGGCAATGGCAGACATTTAGAGACCGCATGGATGAATTACAACAATTGTACATTCCTGTCTGGCGTAAAAATAAAAAAGGGAAGGTGGCTCAACCGTGGCTATCTAGGGAAATCAGGGATAGTATTAAAGCCAAGGAAGTGGCATACAAATTGGCCAGAAATAGCAGCGAACCCGGGGACTGGGAGAAATTTAGAACTCAGCAGAGGAGGACAAAGGGTTTGATTAGGGCAGGGAAAATGGAGTACGAGAAGAAGCTTGCAGGGAACATTAAGGTGGATTGCAAAAGTTTCTATAGGTATGTAAAGAGAAAAAGGTTAGTAAAGACAAATGTAGGTCCCCTGCAGTCAGAATTAGGGGAAGTCATAACGGGGAACAAAGAAATGGCAGACCAATTGAACAAGTACTTTGGTTCGGTATTCACTAAGGAGGATACAAACAACCTTCCGGATATAAAAGGGGTCAGAGGGTCTAGTAAGGAGGGGGAACTGAGGGAAATCTTTATTAGTCGGGAAATTGTGTTGGGGAAATTGATGGGATTGAAGGCCGATAAATCCCCAGGGCCTGATGGACTGCATCCCAGAGTACTTAAGGAGGTGGCCTTGGAAATAGCGGATGCATTGACAGTCATTTTCCAACATTCCATTGACTCTGGATCAGTTCCTATGGAGTGGAGGGTAGCCAATGTAACCCCACTTTTAAAAAAGGAGGGAGAGAGAAAACAGGGAATTATCGACCGGTCAGTCTGACCTCAGTAGTGGGTAAAATGATGGAATCAATTATTAAGGATGTCATAGCAGTGCACCTGGAAAATGGTGACATGATAGGTCCAAGTCAGCATGGATTTGTGAAAGGGAAATCATGCTTGACAAATCTTCTGGAATTTTTTGAGGATGTTTCCAGTAAAGTGGACAAAGGAGAACCAGTTGATGTGGTATATTTGGACTTTCAGAAGGCTTTCGACAAGGTCCCACACAAGAGATTAATGTGCAAAGTTAGAGCACATGGGATTGGGGTAGTGTGCGGACGTGGATTGAGAACTGGTTGTCAGACAGGAAGCAAAGAGTAGGAGTAAACGGGTACTTTTCAGAATGGCAGGCAGTGACTAGTGGGGTGCCGCAAGGTTCTGTGCTGGGGCCCCAGCTGTTTACATTGTACATTAATGATTTAGACGAGGGGATTAAATGTAGTATCTCCAAATTTGCGGATGACACTAAGTTGGGTGGCAGTGTGAGCTGCGAGGAGGATGCTATTAGGCTGCAAAGTGACTTGGATAGGTTAGGTGAGTGGGCAAATGCATGGCAGATGAAGTATAATGTGGATAAATGTGAGGTTATCCACTTTGCTGGTAAAAACAGAGAGACAGACTATTATCTGAATGGTGACAGATTAGGAAAAGGGAAGGTGCAACGAGACCTGGGTGTCATGGTACATCAGTCATTGAAGGTTAGCATGCAGGTACAGCAGGCGGTTAAGAAAGCAAATGGCATGTTGGCCTTCATAGCGAGGGGATTTGAATACAGGGGCAGGGAGGTGTTGCTACAGTTGTACAGGGCCTTGGTGAGGCCACACCTGGAGTATTGTGTACAGTTTTGGTCTCCTAACTTGAGGAAGGACATTCTTGCTATTGAGGGAGTGCAGCGAAGATTCACCAGACTGATTCCCGGGATGGCGGGACTGACCTATCAAGAAAGACTGGATCAACTGGGCTTGTATTCACTGGAGTTCAGAAGAATGAGAGGGGACCTCATAGAAACGTTTAAAATTCTGACGGGGTTAGACAGGTTAGATGCAGGAAGAATGTTCCCAATGTTGGGGAAGTCCAGAACCAGGGGTCACAGTCTAAGGATAAGGGGTAAGCCATTTAGGACCGAGATGAGGAGAAACTTCTTCACCCAGAGAGTGGTGAACCTGTGGAATTCTCTACCACAGAAAGTAGTTGAGGCCAATTCACTAAATATATTCAAAAGGGAGTTAGATGAAGTCCTTACTACTCGGGGGATCAAGGGTTATGGCGAGAAAGCAGGAAGGGGGCACTGAAGTTTCATGTTCAGCCATGAACTCATTGAATGGCGGTGCAGGCTAGAAGGGCTGAATGGCCTGCTCCTGCACCTATTTTCTATGTTTCTATGTTTCTATGTTTCTACCCCGGACCATGAAATTGAACCCATCATGCCCAACAGCCCAGCAAGGCCAGGCTCACCCAGCAGCCCTGCAGGGCCAACAACACGCCAGCCCAGCGAGGGCACAGCCAACACACCAGAACAAACATTTGTACTGAGGCAGTCCACCAGGGAAAGAAAGGCTCCCGTCACCTCACCTTGTAAATAGTTTTCACTTTGACTTTGGGGGGGAGTGATGTTGTGTATCTGTAAAGCATGCACTCCCGTGTTCTGCCACCAGGGAGCGCATCCCCTGAAGTCCCAAGGGATCCCAGCATCACTTGGGAGCACTGTATATAAGCCGGTCCCTAAGGCCTGTTCCTCACTCTATAGTGTCTTATTAAAGATTGAGGTCACTGTTACTTTGACCTCCCTGTGTGCAGCCTCATCTGTGTTAGGAACACAATACCCCTGACCCCCTGCACAAAGCTGGAGTGCTGCGTGCGAGACCCTGGGTGCCCCTTCCCTGACTTGTTGAGCCATTTGTGTTGGTGCTGAAGCACATTTTGCCATTTTTTTTCCTGTGTAAGGCAGTTCAGCTTTAAGAGCTGAAGAATGCCATTTCAGAATTCATTTTAATGTTTTCTTTTCGCAAGGCAGTTGAGCTCTGAGTGCTAAAGACTGCCTATTTTGAAATGACTTTTTTTTTTCATTTTAGAGGGCTGTTCCCCTTTAAGAGCTCAACACTGCTGTGTAAAATGAGGGGCTAGCTTTAAGAGAACGCTGCCTCGCTCCAGGGACACTACAGCCCTGTGACATTGGGCCCCCCGCTGGGACCACCACCTGAATCAGCGCGTTGCACTGCAGGTTTATCACTGCACGAATTTATATCAGAACACCTAAATACTGTTTGTGAGCTAACTTCGGTCCAAGGTGGCACTGGCCGTTTTCCGTCCTAATCTAGGCCAGAATTCCTGTAATCTACAAAGTGTAACATACAGAGTTCAGGTAACCACAGAGTATTTGTTATGTCTTTAATACTCTTATGAATGACTCCATGAGGTCTAGTATTGTACTTGAGCTGTTGTGACCTTATTATTGTAACTCCAGAGTAAGGCACAATGGTGGGCAGCCTCTTGTACTGGGCCCTGCATACCTATGCAGGTGACCCTCAGGTCTCCCACTGCAGTGCGCTCTGGTGGCACACCTTATGTGACTATACAGTTAGTATACATGGTCTACTTACATGACAGGATTAGTCTGAGATTATGAAATATTACATACATAATACCTGTAAGCAACAAACTGTTGTGGACTGAGTTCCTGCAATCAATGAAGCATTACAGGCTAAGCACATGTAACCAAAGATGTTACAAACTGAATATACATAACCCTAGAGTTGTAGGGGCCAAAATTGCCCCTTTCCATAAGGCTTCTGGCCGCCTAAAAGCGGCGGCCACGGATGGGTGCGGAATGGCCGTCGAGTCTCTGCGGAGGGGCCGCCATTTAAAAAATTGCCCTTGCTCAGGTTTGGGGCGGTGTCGGGGATCGCTCCACCCATTCTCCCACCACCACGGCGTGCACGCGCCGACACCTTACCGACCGATGGGGACCCCCTTCCCCAAATTACCCCGTGGGTGTGGTGCCGCCGGTCGGTGCCAACGACAGCTTTTGCTGTCGGTACACTCACTGTGGCTTGGCGGCACGGCTGTCCTTAAAGGGGAGGTGGGGCTGCTGGCGACAGCATGTTATTTTTTTTTGTCGGCCAACTGCCAGGTCGGGCCGACAATTCTGGCCATGGTGGCCAAGCCAAAACCCTGCCTGGTGACCCAGAGTTTGCCACAAAAGCGGCTGCAGAGTTTGTAGCAACCCTTCCCCTTTAACTGAAAGGGGAAGGCCGCCGCGCCAGCGTGATGAGGTCATCAGCGCGGCATTGATGACTACTCCAATCCGCCCCCATCCCACCCCGCCCCCACCCCCACTCTGCCCCACCCCCACTCCACCCACACTCTGCCCCACCTCCACTCCGCCCCCACTCTGCCCGAGCCCCACTCTACCCCACCCCCACTCCACCCCCACTCTGCCCCACCCCCACTCTGTCCCACCTCCACTCTGCCCCACCCCCACTCTGCCCCACCCCCACTCTGCCCCCACTCCACCCCCACTCTGCCCCACCTCCACTCTGCCCCCACTCTGCCCGAGCCCCACTCTACCCCACCCCCACTCCACCCCCACTCTGCCCCACCCCCACTCTGTCCCACCTCCACTCTGCCCCACCCCCACTCTGCCCCACCCCCACTCTGCCCCCACTCCACCCCCACTCTGCCCCACCTCCACTCTGCCCCCACTCTGCCCCACCCCCACTCTGCCCCCACTCCACCCCCACTCTGCCCCACCCCCACTCTGCCCCACACTCACTCTGCCCCCACTCCACCCTGTCCCCACTGGGCCCCGCCCCCACTCCGCCCCGCCCCCACTCTGCCACCACTCCGCCCTGTCCCCACTGTGCCCTGCCCCCACTCCGCCCCGTCCCCCACTCCACCCCCACTCCGCCCTGTCCCCACTGTGCCCCGCCCCCACTCCGCCCCGTCCTTACTCTGCCCCCACTCTACCCCACCCCCACTCCGCCCTGCCCCCACTCCGCCCCGCCCCTACTCTGCCCCCACTCTGCCCTGTCCCCACTGTGCCCCGCCCCCACTCCGCCCCACCGCCACTCTGACCCCACTCCGCCCCGCCCCACTCTGCCCCCACTCCGCCCTGCCCCATTCCGCCCTGCCCCCACTCCACCCCCACTCTGCCCCACCCCCACTCTGCCCCGCCCCCACTCTGCCCCACCCACACCCCACCCCCACTCTGCTCCGCCCCCACTCTGCCCCACCCTCACTCTGCCCCCACTCCACCCTGTCCCCACTGGGCCCCGCCCCCACTCCGCCCCGCCCCCACTCTGTCACCACTCCGCCCCGTCGCCCACTCCAACCCCACTCTGCCCCCACTCCGCCCTGTCCCCACTGGGCCCTGCCCCCACTCCGCCCCGCCCCCACTCTGCCCCCACTCTACCCCACCCCCACTCTGCCCTGCCCCCACTCCGCCCCGCCCCTACTCTGCCCCCACTCTGCCCTGTCCCCACTGTGCCCCGCCCCCACTCCGCCCCGCCCCCACTTTGCCCCCACTCCGCCCTGCCCCCACTCCGCCCTGCCCCCACTCCTCCCCACCCCACCCCCACTGCGCCCCGCTATTGACAGCCGCTCTGCTCCACCTCCACTCCCGCTCCGATGATGAGGCCACTTCTGCCCCGCTTCAAAACAAAGCACGGTGCTGAATTTCCCCCGATTGGCCGCCCCGTGCATTGGGGCATATGGAACAAATCGGAAACGGAAGGTACGATTCGTTTGGGGCGGAGGGCAATTTAGGCCCCACGATGTACTTGATGTTTCAAAGGCAGAATCGATTTGAGTTGATTAGAGTTGGGAACAATTGAGGAGCTTATTGCTGGGTGTATACTATAGGCCACAAATAGAGGAGAAACAATATAGTGATAACGGGGTACTTTAATTATCCTGACATAGACTGGGATAGTAACCGTGTAAAGGGCAAAGACGGGGAGGAATTCTTGAAATGTGTACAAGAGAACTTTCTTTGTGTCAGCCATGGCTCAGTGGGTAGTCCTCCTCACTAATATCTGGGGACTTGTGTCAAAAGTGGGAGAGCTGTCATGCAGACTAGTCAAGCATCAGCCTGACATAGTCATACTCACAGAATCATACCCAACAGCCAACATCCCAGACACCTCCAGCACCATCCCTGGCTATGTCCTGTCCCACCGGCAGGACAGACAGATCCAGCAGAGGTGACAATACCATGGATTACGGTCGGGAGGGAGTGGCCCTGGGAGTCCTCAACATTGACTCCGGACCCCTTGAAGTCTCATGGCATCAGGTCAAACACGGGCAATGAAACCTCCTGCTGATTACCACCTCCCGCCCTCCCTCAGCTGATGAATCAGTACTCCTCCATGTTGAACACCACTTGGAAGAAGCACTGAGAGTAGCAAGGGCACAGAATGTACTCTGGGTGGGGGATATTACTGTCCATCACCAAGAGTGGCTTGGTAGCACCACTACTGACCGAGCTGGCCGAGTCCTGAAGGACACAGCTGACAGACTGGGCCTGCGACAGGTGATGAGAGAACCAACACGAGAGAAAATCCTACTTGACCTCGTCCTCACCAATCTACTTGTCGCAGATGTATCTGTCCCTGACAGCATTGGCAGCAGCGACCACCGCACAGTCCTTGTGGAGACGAAGTTCTGTCTTCACACTGAGGACACCCTCCATCGTGTTGTGTGGCACTACCACCGTGCTAAATGGGATAGATTCAGAACAGACCTAGCAGCTCAAAACTGGGCATCCATGAGACGGTGTGGGCTATCAGCAGCAGCAGAATTGTATTCCACCACATGTAACCTCATGGCCCAGAGTATCCCTCACTCTGCCATTACCAGGGGACCAACCCTGGTTTAATGAGGAGTTCAGAAAAGCATGCCAGGAGCAGCACCAGGCGTATCTAAAAATGAGGAAGCTGCAACACAGAACTACATGCACGCTAAACAGCGGAAGCAGCATGCTATACACAAGGCAAAACGATCCCACAACCAACGGATCAGATCAAAGCTCTGCAATCCTGCCACATCCAGTCACATACTCACACCCACACACTCACACCCAAACACATCCAAACACAAACCCACACACTCACACACACACACACACACACCCAAACACACACACACACCCAAACACACACAAACACACACCCAAACACACACACACACACACCCAAACACACCCACACACATCCAAACACACACTCACATACTCACACCCACACACATCCATCCAAACACACACACACACACACGCACACAAACATCCAAACATGCACACACACTCACTCACTCAATCACTCTCTCACACACTCACACACTGTAACCTCAGTGTGGAGATAAGGAATAATAAGGAGGAAAAGTCACTGGTGGCTGCAGTCTGTAGGCCCCCTAACAGTAGCTACACCATTGGAAGAGTATAAATCAAGAAATAATAGAGGCTTGTAAAAAAGCAACGGCAATAATCATGGGCGATTTTAACCTTCATATTGATTGGACAAAGAAAATTGACCAGGGTAGCCTTGAGGAAGAGTTCATAGAGTGTATCCAGGATAGCTTCCTTGAACAGTACATTGCGGAACCAACCAGGGAGCAGGCTATCTTAGATCTGGTACTGTGTAATGAGACAGGATTAATAAATGATCTTGAAGTAAAGAATCCTGTAGGAATGAGAGAACATGGTTGAATTTCAAATTCAGTTGCAGGATGAGAAAGTTAGTTCTCAAACCAATGTCCTAAGCTTAAATAAAGGAGACTACAAAGGTATGAGGGCAGAGTTGGCTAAAGTGCACTAGGAAAATCGATTAAACTATGGGTCAGTTGATGAGCAGTGGTAGACATTTAAGGAAATACTTCATAACTCAGAACAAAAATATATCCCAATGAGAAGGAAAGATTGTAAGAGAAGAGATAACCATCCATGACTAACTAAGGAAATAAGGCCAAGAGTAGTGGGAGGCCAGAGGATTGGGAAACTTTTAAAAGCCAGCTAAGGACGACTAAAAAAAAATGATAAAGAGAGGGAAGATAGATTATGAAAGTAAACTAGCACGAAATAGAAAAACAGATAGTAAGAGTTTCTACAGGTATATAAAAAGGAAAAAAGTGGCTAAAGTAAATGTTGGTCCCCTGGAGGATGAGACTGGGGAATTTTAATAATGGAGAACAGGGAAATGGCAGAGACGTTGAACAAATATTTTGTGTCGGTCTTCACGGGAGAGGACACTAAAAACATCCCAATAGTGGATAATCAAGGGGCTATAGGGAGGGAGGAACGTAATACAATCACTATCACTAATGAAGTGGTATTCGGTAAAATAATGGGACAAAGGCGGACAAGTCCGCTGGACCTGATGGCTTATATCCTGGGGTCTTGAGAGAGGTGGCTGCAGAGATAGTGGATGCATTGGTTGTAATTTACCAAAATTCCCTGGATTCTGGGGTGGTCCCAGCAGATTGAAAAACTGTAAATGTAATGTCCCTATTAAAAAAAGGAGGGAGACAAAAAGCAGGAAACTATAGACCGGTTAGCCTAACATTTGTCGTTGGGAAACTGCTGGAGTCCATTATTAAGGAAGCAGTAGCAGGACATTTGGAAAAGCATAATTCAATCAAGCAGAGTCAGCATGGTTTTATGAAAGGGAAATCATGTTTGACTTATTTGCTGGAGTTCTTTGAGGACGTAACGAGCAGGCTGGATAAGGGGGAACCAGTGGATGTGGTGTACTTGGATTTCCAGAAGACATTCGATAAGGTGCCACATAAAAGATTACTGCACAAGAAAAAAGTTCACGAGGTTGGGGGTAATATATTAGCATGGATAGAGGATTGGCGAACTAACAGAAAACAGAGAGTCGGGATAAATGGGTCATCTTCCAGTTGGTAAACAGTGACTAGTGGGGTGCCGCAGGGATCGGTGCTGGGGCCTCAACTATTTATAATTTATATTAATGACTTGAATGAAGGGACCGAGTGTAATGTAGCCAAGTTTGCTGATGATACAAAGATGGGTGGGAAAGAAAATTGTGAGGAAGACACAAAAAAATCTGCAAAGGATATAGACAGGCTAAGTGAGTGGGCAAAAATTTGGCAGATAGAGTGTAATGTTGTAAATGTTAGGTTATCCACTTTGGCAGATAAAATAGAAAAGCAAATTATAATTTAAATGAAGAAAAATTGGAAAGTGTTGCATTAGAGAGGGACCTGGGGTCTTGTGCATGAAACACAAAAAGTTAGTATGCAGATACAGCAAGTGATCAGGAAGGCAAATGGAATGTTGGCCTTTATTGCAAGGGGGATAGTGTATAAAAGCAGAGAAGTACTGCTACAACTGTACAGGGTATTGGTGAGGCCACACCTGGAGTATTGCGTACAGTTTTGGTCTCCATTTTTAAGGAAGGATATACTTGCAGTGGAGGGTGTTCCGAGAAGGTTCACCAGGTTGATTCTGGAGATGAGGGGGTTGACTTATGAAGATAGGTTGAGTAGGTTGGGCCTATACTCATTGGAGTTCAGAAGAACGAGAGGTGATCTTATTGAAACATATAAGATAATGAGGGGGCTCAACAAGGTGGATGCAGAGAGGATATTTCCACTCACTGGGGAAACTAAAACTAGAGGACATAGTCTCAGAATATGGTGCCGCCCATTTAAAACAGATGAGGAGAATTTCTTCTCTCAGAGGGTTGTAAATCTATGGAATTCTCTGCCGCAGAGAGCTGAGGAGGCTGGGTCATTGAATACATTTATGACGGAGATAGACAGATGTTTGAGCAATAAGGGAATAAAGGGTTATGAGGAGTGCGCAGGGAAGTGGAGCTGAGTCCATGATCAGATCAGATCGTATTAAATGGCGGAGCAGGCTCGAGGGGCCAGGTTGCCTACTCCTGCTCCTATTTCTTATGTACTTATGTTCACACACTCAGACTCACACATCCAAACACATACTCACACAACATCCAAACACAGACCTACACACACACACACACACACATACTCAGATCCAAACACACATACATTTCACAGTCACACCCACACACGTGCATATGCATTCATACCCAAACTCACACTCACGCACATGCACAGACATACACATATACGGGCATGCACATTCCACACTCTCATGTTAACACCACATACACATGCTTACACACACACTCACACCCACACACTAATAACCACACACATACTCTCACACCCATACACACACATACACACAAACTCACAACCACACACAGCCACATGGACACACACACTGACACTCACACTCTTGCACGCACACACACGTGCACAAAAGTATATATATACAGGCACGCTCACACTCACACAAGTACTCACACATACATTCACGTCCACAAACACACAGGCACAGACATGCACACACATGCTCTCACAAGATCACACTTGCACACACATATGCTCGCACATTCACCACCCCCCCCCACATACTTACATAATCTCACATGCACACCCATAAACAGGCACACATGTTCACGCACACACAGCACATGTGTGCGTTTATGATGTAATTGGGAATACGGAGACATGGCTCCAGGGTAACCAAGGCTGGGAACTCAACATCCAGGGATAGTCAATATTCAGGAAGGATAGACAGAAAGGAAAAGGAGGTGGGGTAGCGTTACGGGTTAAAGAGATTAACGCAATAGTAAGGAAGGACATTAGCTTGGATGATGTGGAATCTGTATGGGTAGAGCTGCGAAACATCAAAGGACAGTAAACATTAGTGGGAGTTGTGTGCAGACCACCAAACAGTAGTAGTGAGGTTGGGGATGGAATCAAACAGGAAATTAGGGATGCGTGCAATAAAGGTACAGCAGTTATCAAGGGTGTCTTTAATCTACATAAAGATTGGGCTAACCAAACTGGTAGCAATACGATGGAGGAGGATTTCCTGAAGTGTATTAGGGATGGTTTTCTAGACCAATATATCAAGGAACCAACTAGAGAGCAGGCCATCCTAGACTGGGCAAGAGAGGATTAATTAGCAATCTTGTTGTGCGAGGCCCCTTGGGGAAGAGTGACCATAATATGGTAGAATTCTTCATTAAGATGGAGAGTGACACAGTTAATTCAGAGACTCGGGTCCTGAACTTAAAGAAAGGTAACTTTGATGGAATTGGCTAGAATAGACTGGCGAATGATACTTAAAGGGTTGACGGTAGATAGGCAATGGCAAACATTTAAAGATCACATGGATGAACTTCAACAATTGTACATCCCTGTCTGGAGTAAAAATAAAATGGGGAAGGTGGCTCAACTGTGGCTAATAAGAGAAATTAGGGATAGTGTTAAATCCAAGGAAGAGGCATATAAATTGGCCAGAAAAAGCAGCAAACCTGAGGACTGGGAGACATTTAGAGTTCAGCAGAGGAGGACAAAGGGTTTAATTAGGAGGGGGAAAATAAAGTATGAGAGGAAGCTTGCAGGGAACATAAAAACTGACTGCAAAAGCTTCTATAGATATGTGAAGAGATAAAGATTAGTGAACACTAATGTAGGTCCCTTGCAGTCAGAATCAGGGGAATTCATAGTGGGGAACAAGAAAATGGCAGACTAATTGAACAAATACTTTGGTCTGTCTTCACTAAGGAAGACACAAATAACCTCCTGAAAATACTAGGGGACTGAGGGTCTAGCGAGAAGGAGGAACTGAGGGAAATCCTTATTAGTCAGGAAATGGTGTTAGGGAAATTAATGGGATTGAAGGCTGATAAATTCCCAGGGCCTGATAGCCTGCTCCCAGAGTACTTAAGGAAGTGGTCCTAGAAATAGAAGATGCATTGGTGGTCATTTTCCAACATTCCATGGACTCTGGGTCAGTTCCTGTGGATTGGAGGGTAGCTAATGTAACCCCACTTTTTAAAAAAGGAGGGAGAGAGAAAACAGGGAATTATAGATCGGTTAGCCTGACATCGGTGGTGGGGAAAATGCTGGAATCAATTATTTAAGATGTAATAGCAGCGCATTTGGAAAGCAGTGACATGATAGATCCAAGTCAGCATGGATTTATGAAAGGGAAATCATGCTTGACAAATCTTCTAGAATTTTTTCAGCATGTAACTAGTAGAGTGGATAAGGGAGAACCAGTGGATGTGGTGTATTTGGACTTTCAAAAGGCTTTTGACAAGGTACCACACAAGAGATTGGTGTGCAAAATTAAGGCACATGGTATTGGGGTAATGTATTGACGTGGATAGAGAACTGGTTGGCAGACAGGAAGCAAAGAGTGGGAATAAATGGGTCCTTTTCAGAATGGCAGGCAGTGACTAGTGGGGCACCACAAGGTTCAATGCTGGGACCCCAGTTATTTACAATATATATTAATGATTTAGACAAAGGAATTGAATGTAATATCTCCAAGTTTGCAGATGACACTAAGCTGGGTGGCAGTGTGAGCTGTGAGGAGGATGCTAAGAGGCTACAGGGTGACTTGGACAGGTTAGGTGAGTGGGCAAATGCATGGCAGATGCAGTATAATGTAGATAAATGTGAGGTTATCCACTTTGGTGGCAAAAACAGGAAGGCAGATTATTATCTGAATGGTGACAGATTAGTAAAAAGGGAGGTGCAACGAGACCTGGGTGTCATGGTATATCAGTCATTGAACATAGGCATGCAGGTACAGCAGGCAGTAAAGAAAGCAAATAGCATGTTGGCCTTCATAGCGAGAGGATTTGAGTATAGGAGCAGGGAGGTCTTACTGCAGTTGTACAGAGCCTTGGTGAGACCACACCTTGAGTATTGTGTGCAGTTTTGGTCTCCTAGTCTGAGGAACGACATCCTAGCTATTGAGAGAGTGCAACGAAGGTTCACCAGACTGATTCCCGGGATGGCAGGACTGACATATGAAGAAAGACTGGATTGACTAGGCTTATATTCACTGGAATTTAGAAGAATGAGAGGGGATCTCATGGAAACATATAAAATTCTGACGGGATTGGACAGGTTAGATGTAGGAAGAATGTTCCTGATGTTGGGGAAGTCCAGAACCAGGGGTCATAGTCTAAGGATAAGGGGTAAGCCATCTTGGACCAAGATGAGGGGAAACCTTTTCACCCAGAGAATTGAGAACCTGTGGAATTCTCTACCACAGAAAGTTGTTGAGGCCAGTTCGTTGGATATATTCAAAAGATGGTTCGATGTGGCCCTAATGGCTAAAGGGATCAAGGGGTATGGAGAGAAAGCAGGAATGGGGTACTGAAGTTGCATGATCAGCCATGATCATATTGAATGATGGTGCAGGCTCGAAGGGCCGAATGGCCTACTCCTGCACCTATTTTCTATGTTTTTATGTTTCTTTCACACGTGCACATGCATATACTCACACACGCGCGCTCTCACACTCACACATATACTCACTCACACATACACACACACCCACACATGCTCTCTTCTCTCTTAGACGGTGCAGTATAATGTAGATAAATGTGAGGTTATCCACTTTGGTGGCAAAAACAGGAAGGCAGATTATTATCTGAATGGTGATAGATTAGTAAAAAGGGGAGGTGCAACGAGACCTGGGTGTCATGGTATATCAGTCATTGAACATAGGCATCTCGTATCGAGGATGACTTGCTTCCACGCCAAAAAGGGATGAGTTCACAGATGTTTCAATATTCCCGGTCCCAACCTACATCCTGAAGGGTGGAAGATTCCTGTGCGTGGATTTTTTTAACGTGTGGTGGCTGTTGCACACCAGCCACCACACGGGCTTGACAGAGCTCGGTCTTGGTCCAGTGGCAAGGGTTAACCAGGACGACTGGAGACCTGCCCTGCTGCACGGACCTAGTGCGCACACATATCGCAGTGTGGGCTGGCCTGTGCTGCCCCCGGGCCCTCGCCTCTTCTGAGCCCCGATCACGTCGCTCTGCAATCTCTCGCCGCTCCTTTGCTCCTGCTGTACTTTCCCACTCTCCAATCATCGACCTGGATTATGGCGACGTCCAATCCAGTCACCCTCTTCACTGCCGTCACCCTCCTGCACCAGCTAGCACTTTACGATTATAATCAGGTTATAATCAGGGATGCTCAAGAAGGCAGAATTAGAGGAGCGCAGATATCTTGACGGGGTGGGGAGGTTGCGGGGTTGGAGGAGACTACAGATATAGGGAGGGGCGAGGTCATGGAGGGATTTGAAAATAAGGATGAGAATTTTGAAATCAAGGCGTTGCTTAACCAGGAGCCAATGTAGGTCAGCAAGCACAGGGGTGATGGGTGAGTGGGACTAGGTGCGAGTTAGGACACGGGTCAGTGAGCACAGGGGGTGATGGGTGACGGGATTCGGTGTGAGTTAGGACAGGGCAGCGAGCACAGGGGGTGATGGGTGAGCAGTACCTGGTGCGAGTTAGGACATGGGCAGCGAGCACAGGGGGTGATGGGTGAGCAGGACTTGGTGCGAGTTAGGACACGGGCAGCGAGCACAGGGGGTGATGGGTGAGTGGGACTTGGTGCGAGTTAGGACATGGGCAGCGAGCACAGGGGCTGATGGGTGAGCAGGACTTGGTGCGAGTTAGGACACGGGCAGCGAGCACAGGGGGTGATGGGTGAGCAGTACCTGGTGCGAGATAGGACATGGGCAGTGAGCACAGGGGCTGATGGGTGAGCAGGACTTGGTGCGAGTTAGGACACGGGCAGCGAGCACAGGGGGTGATGGGTGAGTGGGACTCGGTGCGAGTTAGGACACGGGTCAGTGAGCACAGGGGGTGATGGGTGAGCAGGACTTGGTGCGAGTTAGGACATGGGCAACGAGCACAGGGGGTGATGGGTGAGCAGGACTTGGTGCGAATTAGGACATGGGCAACGAGCACAGAGGGTGATGGGTGAGTGGGACTTGGTGCGAGTTAGGACACGGGCAGCGAGCACAGGGGGTGATGGGTGAGTGAGACTCGGTGTGAGTTGGAGCACGGGCGGCTGAGTTTTGGATCACCTCTAGTTTACGTAGGGCAGAATGTGGGAGGCCAGCCATGCTCTAACACTTACACTCACTCACACTCTCACATGCGCACTGATCCATATTCACATCCACACACACACGCAAATGCGCACACACATGTTGTGATCAGGGCCTGTAGATTGAACACTTCAGAGACCGGACCTCGTCCGGGTGAAATGCGCCCGCACTGTCTCAGTTGCTTTTCAGCCGAGACCAGCTCTGGTCAAGTCGGGTCAGTCTTAATTCAACATCAGGGGCTCAATTTTCCACAAGGGTGATTTTTGGCAGTGTTGAAGAGGTATGTACGATTTTTTAGTGGCCCAAATGCGCCAAAAACAAAAAATCCAAGTTCCGTCGGAATTAACTGTGAATTTGGAGCAGCGCAGATTGGCCTTAAGCTTTGTGGGTGGAGCTTAAGGCCTGTGCCAAAAATGGATGTTGCTAGGGTAACAACGGACACTCAGAAAGGCTGAGGTTAGAAACCAAGTTGCCAAATATAGTAGATTTGTTCACAACACTAACAGGTGGTCAGATCCTCTCAAAACTGAATCTTACGAATGCCTACTTACAGCTTGAACTAGATGAGGAGTCCAAGTCATGTTTGACTATAAATACTCATCTAGGCTTATATCAATTTAATAGGCTACCGTTTGGAGTGTCTTCCGCCCCTGCCATATTCCAAGGGGTGATGAACCAGATTTTGCAAGGTATTGAAGGGGTAGTATGTTATTTGGATGATATATTAATTTCAGCACCAAATAGGCAAATTCATAATAACATATTGAATGAAGTCCTCAAATGGCTAGAGAAGCACAGAGTACGAGTGTCTGCTCGTAAGTGTGAGTTATTTAAAAACTCAGTGGAGTACTTAGGGTACAGAGTAGACAAAGATGGTTTACATCTGACCAAGGAAAAATTGGATGCGATCAGAAATGCATCCACTCTAAGGAATGTCACTGAACTTCATTCATTCTTGGGTCTTTCAAACTATTATGGGAAGTTCCTACCAAATTTGGCTACAGTATTACATCCACTGAATGAACTTTTGAAAAAACAGGTCCATTGGAAGTGGTCAAAAGAATGCGATACAGCATTCAAGGAATGTAAAAACAAATTGGTAGAGAGCACCATGTTAGTCCACTATGACATATCTAAGGAGATTAAACTAGTATGTGATGCCTCTCCATATGGAGTTGGGGCTGTAATCTCTCATGTATCATGTAGTGGGGAGGAGAGACCAATTGCTTTTGCTTCACGCGCTCTCAGTGTCAGTGAGAGTAATTTTGCGCAAATTGAAAGGGAAGCTTTGGCATTAATTTTTGGGGTCAAGAAGTTTCACAAATACTTGTATGGTCATAAGTTTATCATCATTACAGACCATAAGCCCCTAACAGCAATATTCCATCCAAAGTCCCCAGTTCCAACATTAGCTGCAGCCCGAAAGCAGTGATGGGCTTTGATTTTGTCAGCATATACATATGATATTGAATACAGACGATCAGCTGATCACAGTAATGCTGATGCAATGTCTAGATTGCCTTCCCCATCACAAGTTACACCCAATAGGGAAGAAGTGTTTTATTTTTCATACATTGATGAACTGCCAGTCACAGCTGAAGAGATTGGTAGAGCAACCAAACGTGACCCAGTGATGTTAAAGGTGTATGAGTATATTGTAAATGGATGGCCAAACCAGGTAACAGACAAAGATACACATCCATTCTTCATTCGTAGGAATGAATTATCAGTCGATAAAGATTGTATCATGTGAGGTGCAAGAGTAGTTATACCAAATAAATTCAGGTCCAAATTATTAGGAGACCTCCATGACCAGCACCTGGGAATGTGCTTGACCAAGAGTTTTGCACGCAGTTATTTATGGTGGCCAGGTCTTGATAAAGATATAGAGTACATCGTGAGTCAGTGTATGACATGTCAATAGGTAAGCAAGCAACCACCACCAGTACCATTACAGCCATGGAAATGGCCTCCCAGGGTGTGGCAAAGGCTACATATTGATTTTGCTGAGTTAGATGGACAACAATTGTTCATTGTAATTGATAGCCATTCGAAGTGGGTTGAGGTGTTTCCAATGTGGAAAATAACAACAAGTAAAACATTGGACATTTTACGAAAATTATTTTCTGCATTTGGCCTCCTTGAAGAAATTGTTTCGGATAATGGACCACAATTTTGTTCAGAAGAATTTGCACAATTCACAAGCAAAAATGGTGTGAAACATACCAAGGTTCCACCATACCATTCTGCTTCGAATGGTGCAGCAGAGCGCACTGTACAAATTGTCCAATGTGCCCTCATAAAACAAATGTTAGATCCAAATCCAAGAAAACGGCAGTTGTCATTGGATCACAAATTGGCTTATTTTTTGATTACATATCGAAATACTCCTCATACAACTACTGGTATAACGCCAGCAGAGTTGTTTCTCAAACAACAGCCACGAACCAGATTCTCATTGTTAAAGCCAAATTTGGCACAGTCCGTAGAAGAGACACAAATTAGACAAAAAGAGAATCATGATAAAGGGAGACTAAAAGAGAGAAGAGTGAAATTAAACCAGAAGGTGAGAGTGAAGAACCATCACCATAAATGGTTAAAGTGGTTACCAGGAAGAGTGGTTAAGATATATGGTCCTCGCACATATTTGGTAAAGATGTTTGATAATGGACAGGTTAGGTTTGTCCATATTGATCATATTTTACCTACAGACATGGAAGGAGTTGAAGGTGGGAATTCTTCAATGATGTCTGACTCATCAGATAGTTTTGATATACCAGTCGCAAATCCTAAATCCAATGTACTGGAAACAAATCCAGGAGAGAATCTGAATGAAAGTCTGAGTCCGAGTCAGGAAAACAAAGAGCCTGAAGTTAGAGTGAGTGCAAATGAAAATCAAGGAAATTCCGTGGAGGAAAATGTTCCTCAGGATGAGCCTCAAATGAGTGTGAAATCAACACCATGTTTGGAAGGTTCTGTTTGAGAGCGAAGGTATCCTCTTTGAAACAGAAAACAAGTCGTAAAGTTAAATTTGTAAATATGTATAAAAATGAAGTTATGTATGATGTTTGTTATGTGGCTTTTTCATTAAGGAGGGAGAAGTGTGATGTCTGTAAGTGCTGTAAGCTTGTAATGCTTGTAGCTTCATACTGTGGATGTGGACGTATTGTGTACTGCAGCTGCAGAGTTATAATAAACAGACAGGCAGCTTGCGGTAGCTTCCGGACAGAGAGCCTGCCATCTTAAGAGCTGTGTGTGTGTGCTCTGAGAAGATATCACAATGAACATGGCTGTTCATGCAACTTCAGTTCCCCATTCCTGCTTTCTCTCCATACCCCTTGATCCCTTTAGCTGCAAGGGCCATATCTAACTCCCTTTTGAATATATCTAAAGAACTGGCATCAACAACTCTCTGCGGTAGAGAATTCCACAGGTTCACCACTCTCTGAATGAAGAAGTTTCTCTTCATCTCGGTCCTAAATGGCTTACCCCTTATCCTTAGACTGTGACCCCTGGTTCTGGACTTCCCCAACATCAGGGACATTCTTCCTGCATCTAACCTGTCCAATCCCGTCATAATTTTATATGTTTCTATGAGAGCCCCTCTCATTCTTCTAAATTCCATTGAATATAAGCCTAGTCGATCCAGTCTTTCTTCATATGTCAGTCCTGCCATCCCGGGAATCAGTCTGGTGAACCTTCGCTGCACTCCCTCAATAGCAAGAATGTCCTTCCTCAGATTAGGAGACCAAAACTATACACAATATTCAAGGTGTGGCCTCACCAAGGCTCTGTACAACTGCAGTAAGACCTCCCTGCTCCTATACTCAAATCCCCTAGCTATCAAGGCCAACATACCATTTGCCTTCTTCACCGCCTGCTGTACCTGAATGCCAACTTTCAATGACTGATGTACCATGACACCCAGGTCTCGTTGCACCTCCCCGTTTACTAATCTATCACCATTCAAATAATAATCTGCCTTCCTGTTTTTGCCACCAAAGTGGATAACCTCACATTTATCTACATTATACTGCATCTGCCATGTATTTGCCCACTCACCTAACCTGTCCAAGACACCCTGCAGCCTCTTAGCATCCTCCTCACAGCTCACACCGCCACCCAGCTTAGTGTCATCTGCCACCTTGGAGATATTACATTCAATTCCTTTGTCTAAATCATTAATGTTTATTATAAATAACTGGGGTGCCACTAGTAACTGCCTGCCATTCTGAAAAGATCTGCTGGGGAGACAGAGCTGATGTCAGCCACCTCATCTGAATCCTTGGCTGGAATCGAATACTGACTGGCCTTCAGCCCACCACCAACCAACGCACAATAATGAGGCTGAATTCATATTAGTGTCAGAGAGGGGAACAAATCATGTTCTCTTCACATAATGAGCCTTTGGATGGTACGTTTCACATTCCAGGCATCTGGAGTGCAAAGATTGCAATTGTTCGATGCATTATTCATGGACAACGTTTGAATATCTGATAATTAAATGACAATTAATTATTGCAGTCTATTTTATTTGCCCGAGAATGAATCCAAGGCACTTGTTATTTTGGGAGACTTGAATTGCAGTTTGCGCGGGGGGGAGGAGGGACAGAGGGAGCGGGGGGGGCATTTTGAAGTTTAGCATTTGCTGTATACATATATAGTAAACACCTCAAATCATTGGAGAAATACCACCAACGATGTCTCCGCAAGATCCCCTGGGAGGACAGACGCACCAACGTTAGCGTCCTCGATCAGGCCAACATCCCCAGCATCGAAGCACTGACCACACTCGACCAGCTCCGTGGGGCGGGCCACATTGTCCACATGCCCGACACAAGACTCCCAAAGCAAGCGCTCTACTCTGAACTCCTACATGGCAAGCGAGCCAAAGGTGGGCACCCTCAAAGCCTCCCTGATAAAATGCAACATCCCCACCGACACCTGGAAGTCCCTGGCCAAATATCGCCCTAAGTGGAGGAGGTGCATCCGGGAAAGCACTGAGCACCTCGAGTCTCATCGCCGAGAGCATGCAGAAAATAAGTGCAGGCAGCGGAAGGAGCGTGCAGCAAACCAGTCCCACCCTTTCCTTCAACCACTGTCTGTTCCACCTGTGACAGAGACTGTAATTCCAGAATTGGACTGTTCAGTCAACGAAGAACTCACTTTTAGAGTGGAAGCAAGTCTTCCTCGATTTCGAGGGACTGCCTATAATGATGATGATTGTGATCCGTTCGATCTAGAAGGAAAGCAGGAATGGGCGCAACATATTTGCAATAAGGAAACCGACCAAAGTTAATGTTCTGGGCAACGTTATATTTTAGTCAAGTGGAGGATGATTCGTTCATTATTCCTGCTCTTCAAGTGCCATTGTTTCGCCCAAAGGCAATAGAACTGTGAGCTAAGTTGGCAGCTATCAGCCGTGTCTCAGTGGGTAGCACTTTCGCCTCGGAGGTTTGCTGTGTTCAAGCCCCCCTCCAGACACTTTGGGCCCAAGTTTCAGCAGGTGATTAGAAAGGCGCACCTCCATCAGTTATGTTGGCTGTTTAGGAAAAAAAGCACAGCGAAAACCTACCTTGGAATTCTCGTCGCTCCTCCAACGCTGTAGGACCGTGGCGTGGTGCGTCCGAAGCTGAGGGGGCCGGAGAAAGCGCCGTGCTGTGTCCACGCAGCCAGCAGGGGTGCTGGGCTAGGGCCCAGTGTGGTTTGCATTGTCGGCAGCATTGCACATGTGCGTTGTAGTGTGCGCGCATGCGCAATGGGTCTTCGACCTTGGCAATCGGCCATTTAACGAGAGAACGTGGCACTCTGTTAAAGCGAGCTGTGTGATTTTTGGGTGCAGGAAGGGAAGGAGTGAAAAGTCTTCAGCTGATTCTTGGAGTGCAAAGGAGTTCTGCAAAGGTGCTGCATAGGTGCATGCAAGGTAAGGATTGTGCGTTTTTAAAAATCACTCAGTGTGAATCTAGTGCAGCAATGCAAGAATGTGCAGAGAACGAAGAATTTCTTGCATGGAGACACTAGTTAATGTCATTGAGGGAAGATGGCAGGAGCTGGACACCAGCAACAGAGGCCGCACAAGGATGGGACCCAAAGAAATCAAGAAACGCTGGGACTTAGTTGTAGAAGAATACTGCAGAGTGGTGAATACCAGGAGATCTGGGAGCCAGTATAAAATGAAATGGCAGGACCTTGGTCAAGTAGTTAGTGTAAGTAATATCTTCCTTTTCTCAACGGAATTGCAATTGTAAATGTGACCAGCTGTATATGTCTCACCCAGCAGAAAGGCACCCTCTCTCTTCCCCCATATCGACCCCCCTCTCTCCCCCCCTCCCTCTCTTTCTTCCTCCCCCCCTCTCTTTCCTTCCCCCCCTCTCTTTCCTTCCCCCCCTCTCTTTCCTCCCCCCTCTCTTTCCTTCCCCCCCCTCTCTTCCCCCCCATCACCACCCCCCCATGAGGCAGTGCACATGCACCAAGATGTGGATGAGAGCTGGGTGCAGCCTTTCCTTGCTGCTGTTGTTGTCATTGTTGATGCCACTGTTGTAACTGTTTTCAAATTGAAATTTTTTACTAAGTTTTGTAACTTTATAAGTATTTCAGTGATCTTAGAGTTTTTCAGTGATCTTAGAGTGTAAATGTTCTCATATTTAATAAGTTGTTTAAATTTACTGCATTAAAAGTTATCTTAAGGTTTTTCAGTGATCTTGTTCACAAATTGAAATTGTTTACTAAGTTTTGTAACTTTAAAACTTTATAAGTATTTGGAGTTTTTAAGTGATCTTAAAGAGTCATATCAAATTAAATTTTGAGACAAGAATGATTTTATTGCACTCAACATTGCAAACGTTTCAATAAAGTTTATTATACATTAAAACTGAATCATGGTCCACTATCATATCACCACACAACATGTAGGAACACCTGCAAAAAATAAACATCCCTCACCTTCAGTCATGCCTGCCTCCCACACCTAGCCATGACCGAGGGGCGTGCTGGTGTGGCGTGTCGTGGCTCGCAGATCTCTCCTGCTTCAGTGGGATGCGTGTCCATGGGCCGAGGAAGCCAGCGACCGATTGCCCTACAGTATCTGAGACGCACGGATTGGTCCTGCTGCTGGCTGCAAGGGGTTGGGTTGGGGGCTGCGGGGGGAGGGTGAAGAGTGGTGTTGGGGGTGTAGGCGTGAGGAGGGACACACGGAGCGAAGGGTTGGGGGTGGGGGTTGGGGGGGTGAGGGGGGAGAGTGCTGTTGGAGGGGTAGGAGACAGTGGTGGGTTACACCACATTACTCTAACAGTCAGTCCCTGACAAAGGCACATTAATACCAAACAGTTAGTTCTTACAAATGAGAGATAATCTAGTCCGAGGTGAGTTATTCAAGTAATAGGTTGGACTAATGGGATATGATATTTTCCGAAGGATCAATTTAGCCACAATTAGGTGTTGATGTGTCTGCCTCAGCCGGGAGTCTACACTTGCTTATTTATAAAAAGAGAAATGACTGTCCTCACTGATAGAGAATTCAAACAGGCTGCATTTAGACTGACTGTGAAAATTCACAGACCCCAAGTCAAGGCTGCTACGTGCAGTTCAGCATGTTGCATTAAGTCATCAATCAACTTGACATTTTAGGACTTTGGGTAGCGAGCCAATTAAAAGGTTAAAAGACTATTAATTGAGCCAATAAGGTCAAAGAAGGCGAGTTCTTTTCTGTAAATTGATCCAGGTATAAGTACAGCCATTTTGACCATGTGGTCTCAGAAGGACAAAGACCTGGCTTAAAGCCAAGAGCTTGTTGCTGTCTGCCAAGAAATAAAGTGACATTAAAACTACAATCGGAGTTCGTATTTCATTGGAAATTAAGAGATCTAACACTCATTCAGCAGATATAAGGCAAAATATCATCACAAGAGGTTTTAGGCCATTTTAAGTGATGTGCTTAACGCTTTAGTCCTTTGTGTTTAATGCTTCCCACCCCCTGTCTCTGGCTGTGCCTGCACTGAACTTTTTCAGAACTTACAAAAGTGGACACTTACTCCATTCTAAGTTAGTTTGGAGTAACTTTTCGCAGTTCAAACTTGCAAAACAGGCGTAAGTGGCTGGTCATACCCCCTTTTCAAAAAAAAACTGAACTAAAATGAAACGAAACTAACTCATTGAAACTAAATGTGGAGAATTGTAATTTCTAGGATACTCAAAAAAAAACTATTTGCTCCAAAAAAATAGAATCAAATTCAGTTGAAACTTAGGCCCCAGGTCTTTATTTCTCGAGCACATGCCCGGGTGAGGTCTAGATGTCTCTTCCCATCTTCTCAATCAAATACAATTCTGCTACCAGTTAAATAGGGATTACATTGTGTTTGTTCTGGGAGGTTTCGTGTACATACAGATAATATCTTTAAATTAATCTCACAATGGTTTTGATGGTCTGTGGGCCGAGTAATTAGCTGGTTTCGCCGCACAATGAAAGTCTCCCTCCAATTCTTATCACCAGTTGTGTTCTCTGATCTCCCTGTCTGAGCATGTCTCTGCTGCCAAGCTTTTCCTAACTGTCTCGTTTATTTAATTGTAATACATTTAGCAGCTAGTTTCTCTACACAATCGGTGAAGATCACTACACAGACTTTTCTCTGGCTGTACCTGTGGATCCTTCCCTTTTGCTGAAGGCATTCTTTAATCTGCCTTTGTGTCTTACATTTAGCTTACTTGACATCTTTTCCCATCATTCTCTTCTTAAAGCTATGCACCCACTAATTTCTTACCTCAACAAGCCCCCCTTTTTGGCCATGGCAAACCCCTGTTTACACATGGTGCCAAAATTACCTTGTATTTTCCTTTCAGGCCACGGTGATCAGTCGGGCCTATCCAGTGCCATAGATCTAACCCCATTACTCTCACAGGCTGATACCCTGGTATTACTGCTAACTTTAACTTTTCCCACCCATTTACATGTGGCGAACATACTGTCTCTATACCAACAAGATTTCCTCTAGAGCTCCCTTCTCCTTCCCTTGCGTTATCATCTTGGTTCCCACGGCAATTACCTTTTCCAGATGTCGAGCCTTTTGCTGTTTCTGTAATATATGTGTTATACAAAGGAGATACACCACAACCAGCAGCTGAATTACCACTAACACTTGAGATATTATTCTTATCCGCGGATGAACCTGCACATTCAGCCCCCAGTCCCATAAGTCATCTCACCACATTGTGGTCTTGATGTTTCTTATCTTGTCTCCGCTGTCCTCTTTCTGTTGTTGCAGGGTGTAAAACACCTTCTGAGAGTCCATGATTGTCCTTCACAATTCGACCACTTCTTCTGGTCGAAGGGATATTCTGTACCTCAAACTGTTGATGTAGTTAGAGAGTTCTCCTTCGATTTCTCCTGATGCCTGGATCAATATGGATTGTCGCTTGTGGATATTGATCAGCTCTTCTTGTCCAACCCTCACTGGTATTTCTGGGGTGAAACAGAAGGTTGGGCTGGGGAACTTACATGTCTGATCTGTGCACTCAAAAGTTTCCTGGTTAGTGGTCACTCAGTATTCTCCCTTGTCCACATGCGGCCCGAGTGTGCGAGGGGTGGGCCCCAATTGCTCCCATGGTACAATTTGTTTCTCTCTCCCTTACATTAAATCCGTATGCTGCCCTTAGCTCGAAACTTATTTTATGGGCAAATCGTTATTCCCTGGTGAGTCGTACACCCTTCCAACTTAATCCCTATCAGACTGTCTGCATATTCCACTGCGTAAGGTAAATATCTCCTGGTACATTATATGAGTCTTGTCCCTAATAATCCCTATATTTTGAACCCCATATATTTTCCGAGGTAGCGATTCTGGTACAATTACTGGTATTGCCAATATCAATCCTAACACACTGCCGCCACTCATTTTACATTCAGTTAAGGTGGGGTATACCCACACCACTCCCCTGAGTTACCACCCTGGGATTACTTCTCCCTGACGAGACAAGTTGGCCAGTTGCTCATTACTGATCCACAAGGGTAGCTGGCACTTCTGTATTTGGGCTATGTTTTCCTGGTCTGTTCTACCACCCAATTTCCACACCTGCCACACACGTCATTTCATGTGGCTTTATCAGAGGCTTCATGATCCTCCTTAATGGCCAGATTGACAGGCTAAGCCTGCGCTTCCACCTTTAATTTCAGTCCCTCTGATGGGTATCAGTACTTTTTAGCTCTATAGTTTAATTGAGGAAAAGAGTGTTTGAAGACCAGGCTCTCAAATCTGCCACCAACCTCATGGTCTACAGGGCTGTAGTAATACCCGCCCTCCTATATGGCTTAGAGACATGGACCATGTACAGTAGACACCTCTAGTCGCTGGAGAAATACCACCAACGATGCCTCCACAAGATCCTACAAATCCCCTGGGAGGACAGATGCACCAACATTAGCATCCTCGACCAGGCCAACATCCCCAACGTTGAAGCACTGACCACACTTGATCAGCTCTGCTGTGCAGGCCACATTGTTCGCATGCCCGACACGAGACTCCCAAAGCAAGCACTCTACTCAGAACTCCTTCATGGCAAACGAGCCAAAGGTGGGCAGCAGAAACTTTACAAAGACACCCTCAAAGCCTACCCGATAAAGTGCAACATCCCCACTGACACCTGGGAGTCCCTGGCCAAAGACTGCCCTAAGTGGAGGAAGTGCATCTAGGAGGGCGCTGAGCACCTCGAGTCTCATCGCCGATAGCATGCAGAAATCAAGTGCAGGCAGCGGAAAGAGCGTGCAGCAAACCTGTTCCACCCACCCCTTCCCTCAACGACTATCTGACCCACCTGGGACAGGGACTGTGGTTCTCGTATTGGACTGTTCAGCCACCTCAGAACTCATGTTAAGAGTGGAAGCAAGTCTTCCTCGATTCCGAGGGACTGCCTATGATGAGGATTATAGTTTCATTAAAAGATCAGTTTCGCTTTAGAGTATTTATATTAGTGCCTTGAAGAAAGTGTATATCACTCTACTGAATGACATTAACCCATTTCCTGTTGTGCTGTGGTCAAATAGCTGAGCATGCCTGAGACCCGTTCTTCACCGTGCATTTCCGCATGTTAGTTGCCTCATACGCAACATCTCACATATGCACATTTATCCATTGTCCCCAAATCATGCTGCACTTGACATCAGATACCAGCCAGTCCTCGGCTTTTCAGTTATCTGATCAAACGATACGTCTTCTCATCTCTCCCTGCTTGGTTCCAACGTTTAGGCTCCTGGCCAGAATATGATGTACACTTTCCTCATTGTTCAGTACAGGCAAAGACACACACACCTCCAAGAGAACCCTGTCAATCAGTGACTCTTACCTACGCTGTCCTGACTTTCAGTATAATTTAAATTGATAACCAATTTAAAAACCCTTTCATGAACCATGCCTAGGTGCTTTATGTTACTCAGGGATTCACTCCCACATTTCTCCCTAACCCCTGCTTGAGTTCCTGAATGGGATGAATTAGAAAGAGTGTTTGAGGGACCATTTACATCACTGCATTTAGGTCCCTAATCCAGATCAGTCAAATCCGACCCGAGAAATAAGCCCATGCTGTTCCTGCCGCTGATGGGCTTTAAGTGTCTATTGAGCCTATTTTTTTCAACAGTTTTAAAATGCATCACTGCACAGAGGTCTCGACACAAAGAGGAATATCAGTGACGTTGTATAACAGTGGGTAGATGGAGACAGCCTATGCTAATAAAACTGAAAATCTGTGGCCTAGACAGAAAGCTGCTGAAGAGAAGAAATCGTAACATTTTCATTTGGCCTATACAAACAGCAACTGAAGTGGGCAGTGGCCAGAGTATTGCATGGCATTCACACCATTCTCCTCGAGGTCTCAACCTTAAGTGAAATTCACCCACAATCACCTACGAGAAATGATTCAGAAAATGTCCCATTAAATACATAAGAACATAAGAAATAGGAGCAGGAGTAGGCCATACGGCCCCTCGAGCCTGCTCCGCCATTTAATACGATCATGGCTGATCCGATCATGGACTCAGCTCCACTTCCACACCCGTTCCCCATAACCCCTTATCCCCTTATCGCTCAAGAAACTGTCTATTTCTGTCTTAAATTTATTCAATGTCCCAGCTTCCACAACTCTCTGAGGCAGCGAATTCCACAGATTTACAACCCTCTGAGAGAAGAAATTTCTCCTCGTCTCAGTTTTAAATGGGATGGCCCCTGATTCTAAGATCATGCCCCCTAGTTCTAGTCTCCCCCATCAGTGGAAACATCCCCTCTGCATCCACCTTGTCAAACCCCCTCATAATCTTATACGTTTTGATAAGATCACCTCTCATTCTTCTGAATTCCAATGACTAGAGGCCAAACCTACTCAACCTTTCCTCATAAGTTAAATCCCTCAACCCCGGAAACAAACCAGTGTACCTTCTCTGAACTGCCTCCAAAGCAAGTATATCCTTTCTTAAATATGGAAACCAAAACTGCACGCAGTATTCCAGGTGTGGCCTCTCCAATATCCTGTACAGCTGTAGCAAGACTTCCCTGCTTTTATACTCCATCCCCTTTGCAATAAAGGCCAAGATTCCATTGGCCTTCCTGATCACTTGCTGTACCTGCATACTAACCTTTTGTGTTTCATGCGCAAGTACCCCCAGGTCCTGCTGTACTGCGACACTTTGCAATCTTTCTCCATTTAAATAATAACTTGCTCTTTGATTTTTTTCTGCCAAAGTACATGACCTCACACTTTCCCACATTATACTCCATCTGCAAAATATTTGCCCACTCATTTAGCCTGTCTATCACTTACCCTGCCATGTTATGAGCCCTGTTGCAATGTGATTGCATTACCGTATAAGCTCTTAATGAACTTAAAATATTGTCATTCCAGACAGCAGTCCAGTCTGCAAGAACACAACAGACACCACCTTTCCCCCCACACCCCCCCCCCTCCCAAATACTTTTAAACACATTTTAAATGGAACCACATAGACTGGACCTTTTCCAAAAAAAGTTTGAATTATCTCCTTAAATTTATGAGAAATTTCTCTTCCCGAGTGCTTGAGCAGCAACTCATATCAACTTAGCTAGTCAGTTTTAATTTCATAATAAGTTATGTCCAACCTTTGTGATTTAACAAACATAAGGTATCTGCACTGCATTTGGATGGAAGTTCTTTATATTCCCTGTCTAGTGTTGTGGAAGATAACACTTGACTCTAAATCATTCATTTCAAGCATTTAAAAAAATAGGCTTCAGTTCAATTTTGTCATCATGCTGTGACATTTGAGATACATCATTGTAGAAAAATGTAATTCAAACTCTTGAACATTCCTGGAGCTATTCTCCTTTGATCCAGCAAAAGTTCAAGTTCGGTAACACCATGAAGTCACTTTCATATTAAACAACTGCTCTCGCTAACCTTGTACCATCAGCACTACTGCTTAGAAGAAAAAAACAGAAACTCCATTGTGGCTTTCCTGTCAGTCCAATGGATTAATTCTTCAATTCTGATCCCTTTTCTGTCACTGAGGGAAACATCTACTAAAATTTTTGAAAAGTGCTAAAAATATTTACATTCAACTCTGCAAAAAGGTGTTGCTTTCTGAAGTCTTTTTTTTCACATTTTAAAAGCTCGACAAACACATAACAATGGTACCAACAATCTGTGAAGCAACACCATGCGTATCAACAGCATTTATTACAATCATTCTGCACTCCACGCATTATAGCAGTCCCTCCCTTTTTCTCCCCTGGTCACACCTTCTTGAAATTGGTCCGAAATTTTATTTTAAAAATACCAATATATGTGATTGCCTCACGTCCAGAACTAGAGGTTTTTCACACAATTTAACCAAACCAGAATTTCACTATGGCCATAATACAAATCTGGTTTTAATAGGTTAATTAACCTCAACAAATCCAAATTAATTAAAATCAATATCATAACCTAACCAGTGCAAGTTGGAAAAAAGCTACAGACGCACCAAGACAAATAAACACGCACATGCTTTTAACTTTACCATTCACACTGGAACATCACACACAATACATTCCATGACTATTCAAGCATCCATAATAGAAAATTCTATGTTTTATTTTTCTCGGCACTAAAGCTAGAAGCTTAAGTGTTGCGTTCACCTTCTCTACTTTTTTCGTTTTCTAAACAAGCAGTTTAAGCAGTTAAACGGTAAACACAATGCTTCCCTGCCATGCTTGGTACTCCCTTTTTGGATCCCACAGGGTCCTTCTGCCCACCTTGTTTCACCGCAACGATCAATCCCCGCCTTACTCTTCCTCCCCCAAGGTTTTGTTGCATGATCTCACAAAAAGCTTTAATATTTTGACTTCGGGTGCATCCCTGAGCATTCGTCCAAGTCCCATCTCTCGGGACTGCCGATAACGCCTCCCAAGTTGTTTTTGGGCACATATTATTAATTATTCCATTGCACATTATTGCACACACCGCCATATTATGCAGTTGTACCACGGACTCCAAGTTATTTCAGAAGTCCCTATTTGGCGATTCCCTGGCCAACTTTTCTAGTCTCTTCATTATCAACAAAGATGGTACTCTTCTACTACATATGGGTCTGCGTTGCCCTTCTGCGGAACTCGCCTCATCACTACCAGGGCTGCTCTTAACAGGGCCGTGCCATTCTCTCTCTCTCCCTGGAGAGCGTGGGCTTAACCCTATAATCCTCCATTGTATCCGGGGGGCTCTTCCTCCCTTATTTGCCAATCAAATTTACTACCTTTATTTTTCCATACCATCTGCTCTATCTGATCAGTCAACTGCTCGGCTTCCTGTTCCAACTGATTTATTCGTGCCTCCTTTTTTTTTGATTCTATCCTTAAATCCTGTATCTGTGTTTGTAATAGTGTCCGCACCTCACTGGCCTCAATGGTTTGTTCAGTGGCTTCTCCCAGACACTTGGCAGTGCATTCGCAACACTGGCACAAGATTATTTTGATGGTATCAGCCTTGCTTTGGAAGCAGTTCAGAGAAGGTTCACTGTTGATTCCGGGGATGAGGGGGTTGACTTATGAGGAAACGTTGAGGAGGTTCGGCCTCTACTCATTGGGATTCAGAAGAATGAGAGGTGATCCTATCGAGAAATATAAGATTATGAGGGGGCTTGATAAGGTGGATGCAGAAAGGATGTTTCCACTGATGGGGGAGACAAGAACTAGGGGGCATAATCAGAATAAGGGGCCGCCCATTTAAAACTGAGATGAAGAGGAAGTTCTTCTCTTGGAGGGTTGTAAATCTGTGGAATTCGCTGCCTCAGAGAGCTGTGGAAGCTGGGACATTGAATAAATTTAAGACAGAGACAGACAGTTTCTTAACCGATAAGGGATTAAGGGGTTACGGGGAGCGGGCAGGGAAGTGGACCTGAGTCCATGATCGGATAAGCCATGATCTTATTGAATGGCGGATCAAGCTCGAGGGGCCATATGGCCTACTTCTGCTCCTATTTCTTATGTTTTTATGTTCTTATGATGCTACCTTTCTTTAGCTGATCCCAAAATGCTCCATGTTGGGATGGTGTCCAGTCCAGATCCCACTCCAACTTCTTCATTGTAGTCTTGGTCTTATACTCTTTTCCTAGGGTCTTGGTTGGACTTTCGCCCCCTTTACATTTACCCTTTTCTGCCATTTTGCTAGTTAACTCTACCGTGCCTGGTGTCTTTTTGCACCCAACTAAGTGCGTCCACATACTGCCTGAATGGCTGCCTTCCCCGACCGCTCTTATCCTATATTTCCATAATGCGTCCGCACCTAACAAACACTTATTTAGGCTCTAATAACTATTAAAAAAATGACTGCTTACACTAATGATCGGTCCGCTCAGGTCATCAGCTTGGAAATCCTACCGGCTGCGCCATCTGTTGAGGTAACACTTCAGAGACCGGGCCCAATGAAGGAATGCAAAATTCACAAGAAACCCCCGCTGTGTTTGGACTCATTCGAAAGGAAATTTAATTTGGGACTATCTACCGAAAAGTTTGGAACTCTAAAGTGTTTATGGAAGAAACTACGAACTTTAATAGAATTTTTGATTTTAAAAGACAAACTCAAGGCTGTGGGCAGACCTACGGAGCGAGCAAGAGGCAGTCTAATTAAGTAAAGCTACCTGCGTATGAGGACTAAGTTAACCTGTCTGGAAGAATGAGTACTTGAAAATCCTTCTCCACAAGAGACATTAACATCACAAAATCACCCAGAGGTAGCTCCCCATCAACATGGGTCTGGATAACCATTTCAGCATATACATCACAAAGAGGCCCAATCCAGCCTGTATGCAAAAGACTAAGTACAAAAGGACTTTGCAATTACCAAACTAACATTTCCATCAGGAAACAGTTTTCGAACATCAACCCACGCAAGACATATCAACTTTTAACGAGCCCGACAAGATATTACAAAGAAGAACAAAGCCCGCCAAAATTATACAAAGGATTTTGAAGATATTTGGCGCTCAAATTAGAACACTGAAATCGTATAACTGGCCACTGTTTTCAACAGAGGTTAGAGAGCGAGGTGGTTGCTAGGTAGCTACAAGGCTGCCACTATCTCATCAAGGCAAGGAGAGAAACCAACGTGACAGTTGTAAACTAACTTCTCCAGCCTCGAAGTCCTGAAGGAAGGAAGAGCATCACCATCGCAGCAGTGACCGACCACAGTCAACGTGGTATCAAGGGAAAAGACAACCGCGATCCACCATTAACTATCAAAAGGATTGGAAAGCATAAGTCCCTGCCTGCCCTGGAGTCTAACCTAGCTAGAATTAGGTATTGGGAGGTGGGAGGTATAATTTCACTGCAACCCCCTTTGAATGTATAGTGTATGCTACTTTATTAGATGATTTTAAGTTTGACCTTGTACCTTTCCTTGTACTGTCCTTTATTAGAGTGATTGTAAGTTTGGCCTTGTATTTTCTACAAGAGTAATAAGCCTGTATTACCTTGACTGTAATAAAAACAAAGTTCTTATCATCAAACCAGTGTCCTCTGCACTTTTGTTATCCCGCCCCTAAATAAATCCAGAGTACAGAACCCAAGGGAGTGGGAGCGATTCGAACCGCTCAAGTTGGTCAGAAAGGAACCTGACCCCCTCATAGAGACCAACCCCCCTCCCCTTACAAAATGGCGACCACGGCAGGACTCTGGTACAAGGGGTGTGATGTGGAGAGTGCTGGTTTGGGGCAAAGAACCAAAATGGAAGAGAGGATTTCCTCCTATGTGTATAAGAAAGTGAATGTCACTAAAGAATGGGTGCTTAGTCTATTGCATGCTGAGCGTCCAGCTGACCCTGCAGCCCAGTGGACAGCAAGCAAAGATCACAAAGAAGCAATAGAGAAGGCAATCTGGTTGGTCTGTCTACAGTGACAGGTACAACTCCTAGATAGAATGAATGAAACATTACAGTCAGAGTTATGGGAATGCGCAGAGAACTACCAGGAAAGGGTTATGTCAGAAGAAAGATTATCAGGAGAACTCTGTAAACTAAAACAGGAAAGGACCCAAATAATGGAAAGGTTTAAAAACAGTCCGGACTATTTTCAATGTCAGGTTACTGAGGCCAAAAGTAATGAAAAGTCACTGAGGGAGGAAAGCACTCGTCTCACCCGACAAGTAAAAGAGCTCCAAGAAAGATTAAAAGATGTGCAAGCAGCGTATAAAGTAGCTAGCACTAATGGGTTTGAATCGGGAGACCACGGTCCCTGCCAGCAACAAATTAAAAGTTTAAACCTTGCTCTGTCCAAGGCAAAAGGCATGGTATGCCAAATAAGCCCGGGTACGCCCCAGGTAAACCTGGAAGAGAAGGAGGAAGCTACCTGACCACTACCTATGAATACCAATGACTACACCGGTGCAGCAGCAGGACGGGCAAATCAGTTGCGGGGCGGACAGGGATAGTGAACCACCACCACCTGTAGCACCGAGTTTCAGCTCAGCTTGGCCGCAGGGAAGAGAGGGAGGCGAGCCAGAACAGGGAGAGCCAGAACCAGGGCCAATGTGCCCGGTCTGGCAACAGAAGTTTGGCCCGCCCACCAGTGTCGGGGGTCCAGAACCCCTGGAAAGTCAGTTTATGGTCCCCCACACTTCCCACTAGCTTAGGGCTATGATAAGCCACCTGGGAAAGCTAACTCCAAAGGGAGACCCCTCGGTTCACTTTGTGGAAGTGGAACAGGCAGGGGACATTAATGGGTGTGATGATGCAGAAATGGCAAAGATGCTTCTCCTATCTCTAGACAGCAAACTGTACCAGTCCCTCTCTACTGAGAGCAAAAGAGGACAGAAAACACTTGCTGCCATCCAGAAAAACATTTTAGGAGCTATGGACTGCAATGGTGGGAGTCTCTTCTCTCGAGTAGAGAAAACGGTGTAGCTCACAGGAGAAACCCCACAGGCTTTCACAGACCGATTGTGGCCAGTGTACAAAAGCGCCTGTAGTGGGGATATAGACAGAGATCACTTAAACCCGAACGAATTAGCACACTGGCTCCGAAGCCTAGTAGCTAACAGTTTACCCATAATAAGAAGCAAGGCTGAGGCCTGGTTCGACCCCAGAGATCCCCAAGCTACAGAACAGGGAGTGCTTAGGCAACTGACCCTAACTTACAGAAACGGCAGAGGGACAGAAGAGCACCCACAAAAGGGAAGGGTTCACGAAATCCGACCTAGCCAAGATAAGAGGGAATGGTGCCACGAGGGGGGCAACTCCTCCAATACAAAACGTACCTGCTTCGGGTGTGGAAAGAGTGGGCACTGGAGAAGGGATTGTAAAAATCCTTGAAAGAATAGCGGAGGAGAGTTCTCCAGCCCCAGCCAAAAGGGCCGAGACAGATAAGCCAGTCCCTCCCCACTTGTTGGATACCTTTTTAACTGCGCTCCGAGCCATGATAGATGGCCCTGGGAAGGTAGCCACCACCAGCGGTACTGAGATCACATCCGCCCCCTCCCAACCAAAACCGTGACTAGGACAGGCACAGCCTGTCCACCTGTGTGCCCTCTAATATGATGCATGGGGGAGACCGACCGTACAGATGGAGGTGGAAAAGGTGAAAGGGACTTACCTGCTGGACACCGGTACCTTGTCTATGCAGCGAATCCCGCCGCCTCACCTCTGTCTAACGGGGTCCCCTACAGCTTGGTGGTTTTCACAGGCACTGAACAGACCAGCTCATTCTCTGTCTCCATTCATTTAGGTACACTCCACATTAAGTGGACTTGTGTCCTGATTAAGTGGGAGCAGGAAGGGAGGGGGATCCTGGGGGCTGACTTCATCCAAGGCCATGGGATCCTAGTGGATTTAAGAAACCACTATCTTTGGGGGTCAGTCTGTACGGGACAGGAGAGTGGGGTGATGGTTATCCCGGGAAAACAGGGAAAAGGGACAGTGTGCACCATGAAACCAAAGGAGGGTTACGACCTTGAATCACTGGTCAGTAACACCCCTGTAGAATATCAAGAATATGTGAGGAAAAACCTTGCACGAACACGACTGCGGGAGAATAAACGGGGTCGAGGTTAGCATAGATGGGGACCCCATCACCCGACCACAGAAACAGTACAACTTCCCCAAGGAGGCAAAGGCAGACATGGATATAGCCTTGGGTTCTCTGGTTAAACAGGGGGTATTGAGACCAATAGCTACCTAGGTGAACTCTCCATTGTGGCCAGTTAAGAAACCGAACAACTCCTGGAGAGCCACGGTGGACTATCGAGTACTCAACAGTAACATCCCCGCCTGTGCACCCACTGTTGCTGCTGTCGCTGACCTCATTGGAAGTATCCCAGCCTCCGCGACCACCTTCACGCTGCTGGATATTTCCAACGGGTTCTGGTCCATACCTTTAAGAAGGGAAAATCAGTACAAGTTTACCTTTACCTTTAAAGGGCAGAAATACACTTGGAACTGTCTCCCTCAGAGCTTCCACAACAGCCCCAGTAATTTCCATCAGTGTATGGCCAACAGTTTAAAGAGTTTCAGCAGACCCCAGCAGTTGGTGCAGTATGTGGATGACCTGCTCCTGTTCACCAATGAGGGGGAGGAGCATGATCCACTGCTGGCTGAACTGCTGGAGCTGCTGAAAGAAGAAGGGTTTAAAGTAAACTCCAAGAGGGCACAGATTGACCTGAAGGAAGTAAAATTCCTGGGACTGGCTGTGCGTGATGGGGGGAGAGCCATAGACAAAGCTAGAAGGGAAGCAGTGCAGAATCTACCCGCCCCCAACACAGTAACAGGAGTAAGATCTTTTCTAGGGCTAACCGGGTACTGCAGAGATTTCATTGAGGATTATGCAGCCACCGCAGCCCCTCTGCTCCGACTCCTACACAAGGGAGTGGAGTGGGAATGCGAGGCAGCATTTATCCAACTCAAGAAAGACCAGCTCTAGGGGCCATATATGGGGGTAAAGAGTTTTTCCTGGAGGTAGCAGCCAGTGGGGACAGCCTGAGCGCAGTAGAAACATAGAAACATAGAAAATAGGTGCAGGAGTAGATCATTCGGCCCTTCGAGCCTGCACCGCCATTCAATGAGTTCATGGCTGAACATGCAACTTCAGTACCCCATTCCTGCTTTCTCGCCATACCCCTTGATCCCCCTAGTAGTAAGGACTACATCTAACTCCTTTTTGAATATATTTAGTGAATTGGCCTCAACAACTTTCTGTGGTAGAGAATTCCACAGGTTCACCACTCTCTGGGTGAAGAAGTTTCTCCTCATCTCGGTCCTAAATGGCTTACCCCTTATCCTTAGACTGTGACCCCTGGTTCTGGACTTCCCCAACATCGGGACCATTCTTCCTGCATCTAACCTGTCTAAACCCGTCAGAATTTTAAACGTTTCTATGAGATCCCCTCTCATTCTTCTGAACTCCAGTGAATACAAGCCCAGTTGATCCAGTCTTTCTTGATAGGTCAGTCCCACCATCCCGGGAATCAGTCTGGTGAACCTTCGCTGCACTCCCTCAATAGCAAGAATGTCCTTCCTCAAGTTAGGAGACCAAAACTGTACACAATACTCCAGGTGTGGCCTCACCAAGGCCCTGTACAACTGTAATAACACCTCCCTGCCTCTGTAATCAAATCCCCTCACTATGCAGGCCAACATGTCATTTGCTTTCTTAACCGCCTGCTGTACCTGCATGCCAACCTTCAATGACTGATGTACCATGACACCCAGGTCTCGTTGCACCTCCCTTTTCCTAATCTGTCTCCATTCAGATAATAGTCTGTCTCTCTGTTTTTACCACCAAAGTGGATAACCTCACATTTATTCACATTATACTTCATCTGCCATGCATTTGCCCACTCACCTAACCTATCCAAGTCACTCTGCAGCCTCATAGCATCCTCCTCGCAGCTCACACTGCCACCCAACTTAGTGTCATCCGCAAACTTGGAGATACTACATTTAATCGCCTCATCTAAATCATTAATGTACAATGTAAACAGCTGGGGCCCCAGCACAGAACCTTGCGGTACCCCACTAGTCACTGCCTGCCATTCTGAAAAGTACCCATTAACTCCTACTCTTTGCTTTCTGTCTGCCAACCAGTTCTCAATCCACGTCCGCACACTACCCCAATCCCATGTGCTTTAACTTTGCACATTAATCTCTTGTGTGGGACCTTGTCGAAGGCCTTCTGAAAGTCCAAATACACCACATCAACTGGTTCTCCCTTGTCCACTCTACTGGAAACATCCTCAAAAAATTCCAGAAGATTTGTCAAGCATGATTTCCCTTTCACAAATCCATGCTGACTTGGACCCATCATGTCACCTCTTTCCAAATGCGCTGCTATGACATCCTTAATAATTGATTCCATCATTTTACCCACTACCGATGTCAGGCTGACCGGTCTATAATTCCCTGTTTTCTCTCTCCCTCTTTTTTTTAAAAAGTGGGTTACATTGGCTACCCTCCACTCCATAGGAACTGATCCAGAGTCTATGGAATGTTGGAAAATGACTGTCAATGCATCCGCTATTTCCAAGGCCACCTCCTTAAGTACTCTGGGATGCAGACCATCAGGCTCTGGGGATTTATCAGCCTTCAATCCCATCAATTTCCCCAACACAATTTCCTGACTAATAAGTTTCTCCTTCTTACCAGACGCTCTGACCCCTTTTATATCCGGAAGGTTGTTTGTGTCCTCCTTAGTGAATACCGAACCAAAGTACTTGTTCAATTGGTCTGCCATTTCTTTGTTCCCCATTATGACTTCAACTGATTCTGACTGCAGGGGACTTACGTTTGTCTTTACTAACCTTTTTCTCTTTACATATCTATAGAAGCTTTTGCAGTCCGTCTTAATTTATTTTCCCTGCCCTAATCAAACCCTTTGTCTTCCTCTGCTGAGTTCTAAATTTCTCCCAGTCCTCGGGTTCGCTGCTATTTCTGGCCAATTTGTATGCCACTTCCTTGGCTTTAATACTATCCCTGATTTCCCTTGATAGCCACGGTTGAGCCACCTTCCCTTTTTTATTTTTATGCCAGACAGGGATGTACAATTGTTCTAGTTCATCCATGCGGTCTCTAAATGTCTGCCATTGCCCATCCACAGTCAACCCCTTAAGTAGCATTCGCCAATCTATCCTAGCCAATTCACGCCTCATACCTTCAAAGTTACCCTTCTTTAAGTTCTGGACCATGGTCTCTGAATTAACTGTTTCATTCTCCATCCTAATGTAGAATTCCACCATATTATGGTCACTCTTCTCCAAGGGGCCTCGCACAACGAGATTGCAAATTAATTCTCTCTCATTACACAACACCCAGTCTAAGATGGCCTCCTCCCTAGTTGGTTCCTCGACACATTGGTCTAGAAAACCATTTCTTATGCACTCCAGGAAATCCTCCTCCACCGTATTGCTTCCAGTTTGGTTAGCCCCATCGCTATGCATATTAAAGTCACCCATGATAACTGCTGCACCTTTATTGCATGCACCCCTAATTTTCTGTTTGATGCCCTCCCCAACATCACTACTACTGCTTGGAGGTCTGTACACAACTCCCACTAATGTTTTTTGCTCTTTGGTGTTCTGCAGCTCTACCCATATAGATTCCACATCATCCAAGCTAATGTCCTTCCTAACTATTGCATTAATCTCCTCCTTAACCAGCAATGCTACCCAACCTCCGTTTCCTTTTATTCTATCCTTCCTGAATGTTGAATACCCTTGGATGTTGAGTTCCCAGCCCTGATCATCCTGGAGTCACGTCTCTGTAATCCCAATCACATCATATCTGTCAACATCTATTTGCACAGTTAATTCATCCACCTTATTACAGATACTCCTTGCATTAAGACACAAAGCCTCCAGGCTTGTTTTTTTTAACACCCTTTGTCCTTTTAGAATTATGATGTAGTGTGGCCCTTTTTGTTTCTTGCCTTTGTTTACTCGGCCTTCCACTATTGCTTTTTACCTTTCTACCATCTGTTTCTGACTCCATATTACTTCTCCCTGTCTCGCTGCATCAGTTCCCATCCCCCTGCCATATTAGTTTAAACACTCCCGAACTGCATTAGCAAATGTTACCCCCAGGACATCAGTTCCAGTCCTGCCCAGTGCAGACCGTTCCTTTTGTACAGGTCCCACTTCCCCCAGAACTGGTTCCAATGTCCCAGGAATTTGAATCCCTCCCTCTTGCACCACTGCTCAAGTCATGTATTTATTCTAACTATCCTGCTCCCTCTACTCTGATTAGCACGTGGCACTGGTAGCAATCCAGAGATTACTACCTTTGAGATCCTACGTTTTAATTTAACTCCTAGCTCCCTAAATTCAGCTTGTAGGGCCTCTTCCTGCTTCTTACCTACATCGTTGGTACCTACATGTACCACGACAACTGGCTGTTCACCCTCCCTCTCCAGAATGCTCTGCAGCCGCTCTGAGACATCCTTGACCCTTGCACCAGGGAGGTAACATACCATCCTGGAGTCTTGGTTGCGGCCGCAGAAACTCCTATCTGTTCCCCTTACAATAAAGTCCCCTATCACTATAGCTCTCCCACTCTTTTTCCCGCCCTCTGTGCAGCAGAGCCACCCATGGTGCCATGAACCTGGCTGCTGGTGCCTTCCCCTGGTATATCATCTCCCCCAACAGTATCCAAAACGGTATATCTGTTTTGGAGGGAGATGACCGCAGGGGACTCCTGCACTATCTTCCTGCTCTTGCCTTGTCTCTTGGTCACCCATTCACTATCTGTCCTAACCCTTACCTACGGTGTGACCAACTCACTAAATGTGCTATCCACAACATTCTCAGCATCGCGCATGCTCCAGAGTGAGTCCATCCGCAGCTCCAGTGCCGTCATGCGGTCTGTCAGGAGCTGCAGCTGGACACACTTCCTGCACACATAGTAGTCAGGAGTGTCCCTGATTTCCCACATAGCACAGGAGGAGCATGACACGGGTCTGAGCTCTCCTGCCATGACTTAACCCTTAAATTAATTTACTTACTAAAATTTACTTAAACACCAAACAGCTACTTAGTAGTTCGCTGCCAATTAAACCAATCTAAAAGTCAGTCTAAAAGAGAGTTATACTTACCAGTCGAAAAGCCAACCACTTACCAGCTTGGCTGTGACATCACCTTTCAATTTCACACCCCTCTATCTTTGTCTGCAGCTGGTTGGGCTGGTCTCTGGGCCTCCGTCTCCTACTCTCACACTCCTTATCAGCTGCTCTAGTGCCAGCACTGGTAGGAAAAATAAGACAAAACAGCACCTGCCACCCCCACTTGCCATTAAAACTCACCCACTTATCAAACTCACGTTTGCCACTCTATGTTGCTGCACTCCGTGCTCTGCACGAACTGCCTCTTTTTAAACTGTATCTAGGTCAGATGACTCACTGCTGGTCAGTTGTTTACAGAACTGGTTTTAACTAGCTGCTAACTGCTCCCACTGCTCCAAGAGAGGCACAGCCGGCTGAGACCAGTGGTCTACTCCTCCAGGACACTCACGAATGTGGAAAAGGGATACTCCAACTGTGAGAGGCACCTCCTGGCCACTCACTGGGCTGTGAAAAGATCACTGATCTTCACAGGGGGGTCCCCTATCACACACCTTACCCATCATACACCCACACAAATGCTCCTGGATGGGAGAATCAAGGACGGGACACTGAGCAGTGCCCGCATTGCTCGCTGGACCCTGCTCCTCTCCCAAATGGACCTAAGGGTAAAGGGACTCTGCGAGCCAAGACTTGCAGCCAACATGATTTATCCAGGGACAGCCCACCGGTGTGCCGTAGAAAGGGTATAGGAAATTGACATAGGCTTTCGGGCTGGGTTACACTCCACAGGCCGAGAGATCTAAGTGGACGGTTCAAGCACGGTATCTGTGGGTGAACGACTCACAGGCTGAGGAGTTTATGACCCCGAGGCAGGCATTGCCCTGGCGATTAAACTCCCCAGTACTATGAGCGCCCAGCACGCTGAACTGTCTGCGGTGGTGTATGTAGTCACACACCCCGAAGAATTCCCTACCCCATACACAATTTTCTCAGACAGTATGTTCACATGCAATTCCTGTACAGAGTACCTGGCTATTTGGTCCCGCCGCGGATACACATCTGCAAACGGGAGACTCCTGGCAATTAAGCCCCTACTGGAAAAGATCATGAAAGCCATTGGGGAGGAAGGGAATATCTACATACATAAGGTGAAGGCACATTCCACCACAGAACCCCATAGTGAGGGAAACCAGCAGGCTGACATGTTAGCCAAGCAGGGGGCCCACATGGGCAAGCTCTGGGATCCGTACAACCCAGAACCCATTGCAGCAGGCAGGGGCAGGATGGGACAGCAGGGAAGGCAGGCATAGCTTTGCCCCTGGACCTAAAAACGGTTCAGACCCAAGACCCCGTCCTCAAAACTGACCTGAACACGCTAGCGAAAGAGGAAAGGATAGGCGGCCCATACGGCCCATCAAAGAAGGCATGCTGTTCAGGGGGGAGCAATGGGTAGTACCGCAACAACACCGGAGAGAATTCCTCCAGCTGGCCCACGAGGGTCCCGGAGCAGGACACCCCGGACCTGAGATCACTTGGCAACGAGTGGAACAGGCAGGGTGGTGGCCAGGACTTAGGGAAGATGTCCACGAGTTCTCTGTCTGGCTAGCTGTCTGGTGTGCGCGGCCAACAACCCCGACCCCCAGAAAAGAAAGGTGTCTATGGGACATATCAGGAGGGTAGAGGGACTCTGGCAGTCGATCCAAATCGATTACATCGGGCCCCTACCCACTGCCCAGAGAGGCTACAAGTACTGCCTAGTATTAGTGGATGTATTCACTAAATGGGTGGAAGCCTTCACATGCCGAACAGCCACTGCCTTGGGAACAGCCAGGATCCTGGTCAGAGAAGTGTTCTCCTGCTGGGGACTACCACAATACGTGGAATCTGACCAAGGGAGTCATTTCACCGGGCAGGTGATACAGGAGACCCTTAAGGTACTCGGCATCAAAGGGAAATGGCATGTCGCCCACAACCCGCTGTCATCCAGGCCTGTGGAGCGTTTCAACCGTACCATCAAAGAAAGGCTGCGCAAAGAGATAGGGGACTCACCCAAAGGGTGGGTAGAGGTCCTACCACTAGTCCTCATGGGGATCCGGGCCAGCCATTCAAAGAGCACGGGATACTCCCCGTACGAGTTCATGACCGGCAGAGCCATGCAAACCCCTAACCATGTGTTAGCCCCGGTGCTCACGGAAGGTCAGCTTAGGGAAGCGAACCAGGACAGCTTTGTCAGGAATCTATTTTGAACACCTTAAACAGATTCACTGTCAGGCTGCTAACAACATGGGAAAACAGCATCGGAGCAACTGACTGCTGCTAGAACCCTGCAAGCACCACGAGTGGGAGATAGGGGACCAGGTTATTGTGAGAAACTACGCTAGAGTAGGGGTCTTTGAGGCACTGTACATGGGACCGTACCACATTGTCGACAAGGCAAGCCCCATGGTCTATGCCATAAAATTGCCCCGCCGAACAAAGTGGTTCCACATAAATCAGTGCAAACTTTTCAACCCAGGGGCAGCAGCTAAACGTAAGCAACAGCCAAAACCTGTAAACCGCACTAAAGACGGACCCCCAGCCAACAGCCCCCGACTGTGGGGGCAGCAGCTAAACGTAAGCAACAGCCAAAAACTGTAAACCGCACTAAAGACAGGGACCCCCAGCCAACAGCCCCCGACTGTGGAAATCCCACAAGGGACGTGGCAGACCCACAGACTGTACCTAGAGGGGCGGTGGACTGTGTTACCGGAGGAACTGTCCCACCAATCATTTGGGACTCAGACGCACCTCCAGCAGCCGGAGCCTTAAGAAGGACTCCCCGCACACCGCGGCCAAAGACACCGTGGTCACCAGCGCTCCAATTTAAATGGTTCAGCCCCAGGGGAGGGACCAGCTGCAAAAGAGCACCTAAGGTCAGAGACAGCCCGCGAGCAGGGACACCCAGCAGGTAGCCTCGGGCAACAAGGGACCCCCAGAAGAGATAGCGGTGGACCAGCCACCAAGTGGGAGTCCCCAGCCCGTAGCCTTTGACCAGGCAGAACCCACGGGAAGAAAGGAACCAGGCAGCCACCCCCAAAGGAGCGGTGTGCTGCAGCAGCGGAGGGGACATTTCCCCCGATAGTGTGGGACTCAAACCCATGTCCGGTCAGGGTGCAGACCGATCTATTACCTACCTCGCTGGACACCCAGCGGGAGAAGAAGAAAGAGAGAAGGCAAGAATTAACCTGGCCACCCGGAGACGGGTGGCAGATGTAAATATATAGTACCATGTGAATTATGTTTCGTAATAAGTTAACGTAGTGTAAGTTTGTGTGATGATAAGTATATATGTATTAGTTAACTAGGGTAAGGAAAAGAATCTACCTGTGCAGCTGTTAAAAGAAGCACAGCCCGTGTATCACCCGGGAGTAAGGAGAATCTACCGGTATAGTGATTAAGAAAGCACCAGTGAGATAACAAGCAAAACGGCTGTGAGATAAAAGTAAGCAACAGAAATCAGTCCACAAGGATCTGAATAAGACTGCCAGTCAATTAAGACTATGAGTCCAAATTTGGAACTCGGTCACCTTTGTCAAGCCAGAGAGCTTTCTCAGGGCTAGACAATCTGTTTTATGTGCCCCTACAGGAAAGAGGTCAACATGAGAAGGATCCTGTTCCAGCACGCCCTGATAGGGATGAGTAGCAGTGACCGAGGAGATGTGGAAGAATCCCTCATTTACGGGTGTTCAGGAGGAAGAGTACCGATCGTAACTGCCAGGGGTGGCCCCCAAGACGTGGAAGAACTCGCTGTTTACGCCCACGAGGGAAGATGGCCAGGGTGGCTGGGATCTAACTCTACCCGCTACTCCAGCCAGGAAGGCTTTACCTACGGAGAGGCCTCAGTTCCATGCCCCCGGTTATGGATCATCGTTGCCCGAGTCAGTGTTACAGAGGGAAAGTGTGTGTGTTTGACTTGCAAAGGAAACATTAACTGGGAAGATGGTGGTGGCTCAGAAAACTCAGCAAGGATGCATGGGACCAGGAATCGGTCTGGGAAAGACTTGGTAATGAAAAGTATCGCACCATCACGGGGGCACGGGGAGGAGTAAAAGTGTGTTGAGACAAATGGTGGGAATCCGAACAAGGAATTTATGTTTGCATGTGGTGATCAGAGAGTATTTGTCCCGCAGGCATATCGATCGCCTTCGCCAGGCAATGGCAAGATACAGGATCCTCTATAATAAATAGCCTAGATGACATAGAGCTGCAAACACAGATAAATGGTTAAAAGAACCAATTAAGAAAAATCCTAAAACAGGAGAATACCATAGTAGGTTCAGAACTACACGAGGACCAGGTTATGACTGTCCATTTAAAAGAAATAGTGGCTGAGCTGAAAAAACATGCACAGTCAGTCAATGCACTCATACGGGAGGATAGAAACGCTTCAGACCAGGCTGCACAGAACGAGGTGTGCGTATTGTATGGGGCATGGTTGTTGGGCGAGGGCTGCAACAACCTGGAGGATTTAAGACAAGGTGTAGTCCCCTCTTGGATCAGGAACAAGCACCTCGTAGCGGTCCACCCGTACAGCAATTCACTATGCCTGTGCCAGCTCCCCCTAGCCTCTGAAGCCTACCCTGTCCCAGTAGACTGTGGGAAATCTAACCACACTATTATGGGAATCGTACTAAAGATGCCGGTCATGGGTGGGACAGCCCGACCCGCACCGGTATACCAGGTGGAAAACATTGGAGTTATTCAGGGAAGTGCACACATTCGTTTTGTAGCGATCCCACCCTATGTCATAAAGTGGGAACACGCTGTAACGGGTACTGACCTCTCCGGGTGCCGGAGCCAGGGTGTACACGTAATACTGTATCCCCAGTACTTAACTGCCCATTCAAAGTCACAGTGTGGGTTTAAAGCTGCTGGCGCATAGCCTATTAACTGCACCATGGAGGTAATGACACAAGACCATGTCCCTCCACAGGTAGCATACATAGAGGGTGGGACATATTGTGTCACCACCAGTGCGCCCCACTACCAACATGGACACTTCTGGTAAGTGACAGCAGTTTTTGCTTCAAACCTGAGGCATCAGTTCAAGTGGCCCAGGAACGGATTGTCCCCATTCCTGAACCCTCCACTGTTCATCTCACAGTGAAGGAAAACATTACAAACCTGCAGGATTATGTTGTAAATTTTGGCTATGCAATTCCCCCTCTACTCGAACATCTTACCGCTCTGCTAAAAGCTGTAATTATCTCACAAAAACACTTCTACACTCTAGAACAGAAAATAATTGAGATAGGGAAAAAGATTCTCGAGATCACCATTCCGTTTTGGTGGGACCTTTTCAGAAATATCGAGGTCCCAGTCTGGATCCGAATCACTTCCCACACTTCAGTAATTTGTCAACTCGCGATTATACTTTACTTATGGTGTTTCACTTGTCGAGTGAAAGGCAGAGGCCGTCAGGTCAGGCACCAAAGGGGTGCTATACGCTCCTTGGCTGAACTTGGGAATCACGCAGGGAGTGGTGACACCATACTACCATGTTTAATTTGTGTTTGATTTCACCTGCTGTAAACCGCAACATCGCGAGTGTTGTAAGAGTGTTACTTAAATGTTTTGACTATGTACCTTTATTTTACTGAACTTAAAATGTGTTTGACTATGGACCTTTATGCTATTTGAGAATGTGTTACTATGTGTTTTTATTTTACTTTACTTAAAGTTGTGTATGACTCAACCGTCATTTTGCTGTGAAAACCGAGTAAAAGAGGGACATCATACCCCCTCCATGCTATAACCAAATTGTAATGACTGTATTCGCCTGTATATTGCATTGCATTTCAACGGAGGATGCAGGGTAATGATTAGCTAGTATAAATGCAGGGAAGGTTGACTCTCGGGAGCAGGATTTTGCTTACCTTGATTGACACTCAAGAGTGTGGAGTGTCAACAGGGGGGAATGAAGGAATGCAAAATTCACAAGAAACCCCCGCTGTGTTTGGACTCATTCGAAAGGAAATTTAATTTGGGACTATCTACCAAAAAGTTTGGAACTCTAAAGTGCTTATGGAAGAAACTACGAATCTTAATAGAATTTTGGATTTTAAAAGACAAACTCAAGGCTGTGGGCAGAATTACGGAACTAGCAAGAGACAGTCTAATTAAGTAAAGCTACCTAGGTGTGAGAACTGAGTTAACCTGTCTGGAAGAATGAGTATTTGAAAATCCTTCTCCACAAGAGACATTAACATCACAGTATCACCCAGCGATGGCTCCCCATCAACATGGGTCTGGACAAACCATTTCAGCATATACATCACAAAGAGGCCCAATCCAGCCTGTATGCAAAAGACTAAGCACAAAAGGACATTGCAATTACCAAACTAATATTTCCATCAGGAAACAGTTCTCGAACATCAACCCACCCAAGACATATCAACTTTTAACGAGCCCGACAAGATATTACAAAGAAGAACCAAGCCCGCCAAAATTATACAAAGGATTTTTGAAGAGATTTGGCGCTCAGATTAGAACAATGAAATCGTATAACTGGCCATTGTTTTCAACAGAGGTTAGAGAGAGGTGGTTGCTAGGTAGCTACAAGGCTGCCACTACCTCACCAAGACAAGGAGAGAAACCAATGCGACAGTTGTAAACTAACTTCTCCAGCCTCGAAGTCCTGAAGTCCTGAAGGAAGGAAGAACATCACCATCGCAGCAGTGACCGACCACAGTCAACGTGGTATCAAGGGAAAAACAACCGCGATCTACCGTTAACTATCAAAAGGATTGGTAAGCATAAGTCCCTGCCTGCCCTGGAATCTAACCTAGCTAGAATTAGGTATTGGGAGGTGGGAGGTATAATTTTAGTGCAACCCCCTCTGAATGTGGAGTGTAAGGTACTTTATTAGAGTGATTTTAAGTTTGACCTTGTATCTTTCCTTGCATAGTTCTTTAATAGAGTGATTATAAGTCTGACCTTGTATCTTTCCTTGTATTGTTCTTTAATAGAGTGATTGTAAGTTTGGCCTTGTATTTTCTTACTAGAGTAATAAGCCTGTATTACCTTGACTGTAATAAAAACAAAGTTCTTTGCATCAAACCAGTGTCTCTGCACTTTTGTCACACCTCACCCCAAATAAATCCAGAGTACAGAACCCAATGGAGTGGGAGTGATTCGAACCACTCAAGTTGATCAGAAGGGAACCTGACCCCCTCATAGAGACCACCACACCCCCATTACACCCCATCCGGGTGAAATGCACCCGCACTCAGTTGCTTTTCAGCCGAGACCACCTCTGGTTCTTCTAATGAGTCAAGTCGGGTAGGTCTTAATTCAACATCAGCTCTTTATTTCTCGAGCACATGCCCAGGAAAGGGCTAGATGTCTCTTCCCATCTTCTCCATCAAATACAATTCTGCTACCAGTTATATAGGGATTATATTGTGCTTGTTCTGGGAGGTTTCTTCTGCAATTACATAATGTCTTTAAATTAATCTCACAATGGTTTTGATGTTTCTTGGGCCCCATAATCCGGGGTCGGTTAGCTGGTTTCCCTGCACAATGAAAGTCTCCCTCCCATTCTTATCACGAGTTGTGTTGTCTGATCTCCCTGTCTGTGCATGTCTCTGCTGCTAAGCTTATCCTAAATGCCTCGTTTATTTAATCTTCCTCACTGCAATGCTCCACCTCACACTCAACAAGTTCCCTGCTCGAGTGGAACTAAACTACAGAACCAACCTTCGTCATCTCCAGGCCAGATCCAAGACCATCCCATCCTCTGTCGTCGAACTACAGTACATGGATGGCGCCTGCGCCTGTGCACATTCAGAGGCTGAACTCCAAGCCATCGTCAACATCTTCACTGAGGCGTACGAAAGCATGGGCCTTACACTAAACATCCACAAGACAAAGGTCTCCACCAACCTGACCCCGTCACACAGCACTGCCCCCTAGTCATCCAGATCCACGGCGTGGCCCTGGACAACGTGGACCATTTTCCATACCTCGGGAGCCTATTATCAACAAGGTCAGACATCGACAATGAGGTTCAACACCACCTCCAGTGCACCAGCGCAGCCTTCGACCGCCTGAGGAAGAGAGTGTTCGAAGATCAGGCCCTCAAATCTGGCACCAAGCTTATGGTCTACAAGGCTGTAGTGATACCCGCCCTCCTCTATGGCTCAGAGACATGGACCATTTTCAGTAGACACCTCAAATCGCTGGAGAAATACCACCTGCAAGATCCTGCAAATCCCCTGGGAGGACAGACGCACCAACAACGTGTCCTCGATCAGGCCAACATCCCCAGCATCGAAGCACTGACCACACTCCGTTGAGCGGGCCACATCATCTGCATGTCCGACACGAGACTCCCAAAGCAAGCGCTCTACTCGGAACTCCTACACGGCAAGTGAGCCCCAGGTGGGCAGGGGAAACATTTCAAGGGCACCCTCAAAGCCTCCCTGATAAAGTGCAACATCCCCACTGACACCTGGGAGTCCCTGGCCAAAGACCGCCCTAAGTGGAGGAAGTGCAACCGGGAGGGCGCTGAGCACCTCGAGTCTCATCGCCGAGAGCATGCAGAAACCAAGCGCAGGCAGCGGAAAGAACGAACGGCAAACCAGTCCCACCCTCCCTTTCCCTCAACCACTGTCTGTCCCACCTGCGACAGAGACTGTAATTCCCCCATATTGGACTGTTCAGTCACCTGAGAACTCACTTTTAGATTGGAAGCAAGTCTTCCTCGATTTCGAGGGACTGCCTATAATGATGATTATTTAATTGTAATGCATTTAGCATCCAGTTTCTCTACACAATCAGTGACAGGTTTTTTTCTGGTGTACCTGTGGATCCTTCTCTTTTGCCTAATCGGCCTTTGTGTCTTAGGTTTAGCTTACTTGACATCTTTTCCCTTCTTAAAGCTATGCACCTATTAATTTCTTACCTGGCTAATTTCCCTCTTCCTAGCCTGAAGGCACTGAGCCAGTTATTGTTGCACCATTCTGTTAACCGTGAAGAAAATGTAGATACAGTAAACTGTGATTGCAATTCTGGTGAAATTAGTCTGAACTCCAAACCACAAACACATGTACTTCCTGTCCTTATGGGAAGCTGATGAAATAAGGTTACTGATCAACCTGATACATCATGGAATGACAGCATTATAACTGACACCTGCCACACTAAGTCAGCCGCACCCAGCATATCCATACTGACAATGGCCAAACTTGAAACTAATCGCAACTAATTGAGGAAATTAAAAATCTTCAAACTTTGGAAAACAAAAAGATATTTTAACACAACTCCATGTTAACTGCTGAATTCAGAACATAGTACAAGGAACCATATTTATACCTGTGCTAGAATTGGACAGTACCAGATTCTGTTTAGGTGTTTACGGTTTTATTAACCAACATGCAGCATTCATTGTCTAACCCATGTCAGTCTCGTCTGAGTGGTAGCACTCTCTCTGAGTCAGACACTTACACCAACAATCCAGTGCGCAGGAGGGCGGTAGATTAAGACGATGGATGTAACGAGAGTTTCTATTGGTTAAACGTGAAGGAGAGCACCGACTTTGGAGCAAGAGAAAAAACTGATTGGCTAATTAGAATCATACAATGCAGAAGGAGGCCATTTGTCTGTGACGGCTCTTTGAATTTGCCCCTTTTTAAAATTCTGTGATCACGTAGTACCTATCAGAAACACGAGGTCACCCTCAGTATCGCTCTGAGCTGCCAGAGCTTCGTTTCCCCATTCCTTCTCCCTCGTTCATTGGCCCAGAAATCCCAGCCACCCCAGGACCGTACGGGGTGTGCACGGGGTGTGCACGGAGTGTGCACGGGGTGTGTACAGGGTGTGTACGCGTTGTGTACGGAGTGTGTACGGAGTGTGTACGGGGTGTGTACGGAGTGTGTACGGGGTGTGTACAGGGTGTGTACAAGGTGTGTACGCATTGTGTACGGAGTGTGTACGGAGTGTGTACGGGGTGTGTACACGGGGTGTGTACGGAGTGTGTACGCGTTGTGTACGGGGTGTGTACGGAGTGTGTACGGGGTGTGTACGGAGTGTGTACGGGGTGTGCACGGGGTGTGTACAGAGTGTGTACGGACCTGGAAAGACATCGCAAAAGCTGGTTTTCAGCGCACAATGCACATGCACTGAAAATGGGCTTTTCTGATCTGTCATGCTGGAGCAGGAGCTCGACACATTCTCCGTATCTCGAGAGCGAGGACATTTGCTTGGGCAGGATTGCGGGATTTACCCATATCTTGCCTGGCAAATGTCCTCAAAACTCTTGTGTCTGATAGAAGCAGGCGCATAGCCAAGTATTACAGGCATAAGAGTTTTAAAACACACAGAAACATTGTAAAATAACATTTTAAAAACATAGGTTATTGTTAAAAAGCCTCCCCACTGTGGTAAGTTTATTTTAAACCATAATTAAAAAAACTTTTTTAAAAATCGGAAAAATATATATTTTTTAAATCCATAAATAATTTTTAATTTAAATTAATAAAAATATGTTGTGCAGTTTTTCTCTATTTTATTATTGATTATGTGTGTTTTGGGGGCTGTTCCTTATTCATAATAATGGAAATTCCAACTTACGGAGTTCCCATTATTATGAATGAAAACATACTTTACCTGATTGGTTGCCCAGAACCATGTGACTCCAGCTCTAGGCCTGCGCACGTCCTGACGTGCACGCGCTGCGACGCGCGGTCAGGAGAGGCCTCCGGACTGGGAACTCACGTGGGCACAGCAGCTTCAGGTAGGCGCGCATCTTTTTTCCGGAATCCAGTCAAACGCCCGCGGGAAGGAGAAACAGCCATTGTCTCCTTCTGCGAGCGTACACGGAAGCAGTTCTGTACGCCTTTTCATCGATTGACAAGAGGTTACATCTGGATTTTGATTGGTTTCAGCGACGAAGCAACGAGAAATATGATTGGTTTAACTAGGGATAGCGCAATTTTGGTGCACACCTTGAAACCTTCTCGCAGAACCTGAATGGGGCAGGGGAGCATGGGATCTGGGGTACAGATACACACATCACTAAAAGTAGTGACACAGGTTAATAAGGCCCTAAAAAAGAAAACAAATCTCTGGGGTTGATTTCTAGAGGGGTAGAATTGAAAAGTAGAGCAGTTATGCTAAACCTGTATTGAACATAAGAACATAAGAATTAGGAGCAGTCGGCCATATGGCCCTTTGAGCCTGCTCTGCCATTCAATAAGATCTTGGCTGATTTTTGACTTCAACTCCACTTTCCCACCCGATCGCCATATCCCTTGATCCTCCGAGAGTCGAAAAATCTATCTCAGCCTTGAATATACTCAACGACTCAGCATCCACAGCTCTCTGGGGCAGAGATTTCCAAAGATTCACCATCCTCTGAGTGAAGAAATTCCACCTCATCTCAGTCCTAAATGGCTGACCCCTTATTTTGAGACTATGAATCCTGGTTCTAGACTCTCCAGCCCAGGGAAACAACCTCTCAGCATCTACCCTGTCAATGCCCTTCAGAATCTTGTATGTTTCATTGAGATCACCTCTCATTCTTCTAAACTCCAGAGAGTATAGGCCCACTCTACACAATCTCTGCTCATAGGATACCCCTCTCATCCCATTGAACCTTGGTTAGACCACACTTGGAGTACTGTGAACAGTTCTGATCTGCATATTATAAAAATAATATGCTAGAATGATACCAAATCTGAGAGGATGTATTCATCGGGGAAGTCTGAATGGGCTGGGGCTCTCAGCTTTAGAAAAGACAAGACTGAGGGAAGAGGTCAGATAGAGATCTTTAAGATGGGAGACCAAAACTAGAGTTCATAAATATAACATAGTCACTAATAAATCCAATGGGGAATTCAGGAGCAACTTCTTTACCCAGAGAGCAGCGAGAATGTGGAACTTGCAGGGAATGTTGAGGTGCATAGCATAGATGCATTTAAGGAGGAGGCTTGTGTGGAGGATAAATATTGGCACAGACATGTTGTGTGGAGTGCCTGGTTTCTGTGCTGTACACTCGATATAATGCAGTACGACAGTAGCACACGGTGGAAAGATAGAAAGAAAGAGATAGAGAAGGAGAGAGAGAAATAAAGAAAGACAATGAAGTACTTTTGAAGTAAAAACAGAAAATGCTGGAAATACTCAGCAGGTCAGCGAGCATCTGCAGAGAGAGCTCAAGTCTCATTTCCCAGACCATCACTGACCTCATCTCCTCTGAAGAACTTCCCTCCGCGGCCTCCACCCTCGTAGTTCCCCAACCCCGCACAGCCCACTTCCACCTCCTTCCCACGATCCTCAAATCATCATCATCATAGGCAATCCCGCGGAATCGAGGAAGACTTGCTTCCAATCTAAAAGTGAGTTCTCAGGTGGCTGAACAGTCCAATACGGGAATTACAGTCCCTGTCACAGGTGGGACGGATAGTCGTTGAGGGAAGGGGTGGGTAGGATAGGTTTGCCGCACGCTCTTTCCGCTGCCTGCACTTGATTTCTGCATGCTCTCGGCGACGAGATTCAAGGTGCTCAGCGCCCTCCCGGATACACTTCCTCCACTTAGGGGTCTTTGGCCAGGGACTTCCAGGTGTCAGTGGGGATGTTGCATTTTATCAGAGAGGCTTTGAGGGTGTCCTTGTAACGTTTCTCCTGCCCACCTGGGGATCGCTTGCCGTAAAGGAGTTCCGAGTAGAGCGCCTGCTTTGGGAGTCTTGTGTCGGGCATGCGAACAATGTGGCCCACCCAAGCTAGCTGGTCGAGTGTGGTCAGTGCTTCAATGCTGGGGATGTTGGCCTGGACGAGGACGCTAACGTTGGTGTGTCTGTCCTCCCAGGGGATTTGCAGGATCTTGTGGAGACATCATTGGTGGTATTTCTCCAGCGATTTGAGGTGTTTACTATACATGGTCCACGTCTCTGAGCCATACAGAAGGGCGGGGCCACAAACAGGACTGCCCTGGTAGACCCATCGTTTCAGCCTGTTTTTGCCCCATGGAACTGATTTATTCCTAGCTCGACTCTTTTTTCTCCGCTTGTCCAGTCTCGTCCTACCTACATCTGTGACTCTTCCGACACCCTTGGTTATTTTAGCCATGTCTAGTTTCCTGGCCCTAACTGCCTCCTTTTCACCATGGTGTCAATTCCCTCTACACTTCCATCCCCCACCAGAATGGCCAGAGGGCCCTCTGTTTCTTCCTTGAACAGAGACCTAACCACTCCCCATCCACCACCACACTCCTTCGCCTGGCTGAACTTGTTCTCACACTGAACATCTCCTTTGACTCCGCTCACACCATCCAAATAAAATAAGTATATGGATGCTAGCTATACCTGCCTTTTCGTGAGATATGTGGAACATTCCTTTCTCTGGTACATTAATGACTGTTTCAGTGCCATTTCCTGCTCTCTCCTCGAACTGAACAATTTCATTAACAATTTCTACCTTTTCATCGCCTTCACATGGTCCATCTCCGACTCTTCATTTCCCTTCCTAGACTTCTCTGTCTCCATTTCAGGGAATTGGCTATCGGCCAATATCTACTCTAAGCCCAGTTATTCCCATAGCTACCTTAACTATGCTTCCTCTCATCGTGCTTCCTGAAATGACTCTATTCCATTCTCCCAGTTTCTCTGTCGTTATGCCAGCTTCCATATCAGTGTTTTCAATATGCCTTAATTTTTCCTCAACCGAGGATTCCCCTCCACTGTGGTTGGCAGCGCCCTCGACTGTGTGTGTTTCATTTCACGCCTTTCAGCTCTCACCCCTTCCCCTCCCTCCCAGAATGGCGATAGGGTTCCCCTTGACCTCATCTTCCACCCCACATTCACCGAATCATCCTCTGCCATTTTCGTCACCTCCAGCATGATGCCTTCACCAAACACACCTTCCACTCGCCTCCCCTTTAGAAAGGAACCGCTCCCGCCGCGACACCCTGACCTATTCCTCAATCACCCCATCACCCCTCCCTTTCCCACGGCACCTTCCCGTGCAAGCACAGGAGATGCAAAACTTGCCCTTTTACCTCCTCCCTTCCCACTGTCCAGGGCCCCAAATACTCCGTCCAGGAGAAACAGCGATTTACTTCTTGCAATTAAGTATGCTGTGTTCGCTGCTCACGATGTGGTCTCCTCTACATTGGGGAGACCAGACGCACATCGGGTGACCGCTTTGCAGAATATCCTTTGTTCAGTCCGCAAGCGTGACCCTGAGCTTCCGGTCGTTTGACATTTTAATTCTCTGCCCTCCCACTCTGACCGTGGCCTCCGACACTGTTCTAATGAAGCTCAACATAAGCTCAAGGAACAGCACCTCATCGTGTGATTAGACTTTTTACAGCTGGATGCAACATTCATTTCAACAATTTCAGATCATAACAATTATCAGGACACACCCAGGCGAAAGACAGACGGACGTTTGCAGGCCATCACGAGTGAGTATATTTTAAATACCATTCATAAATCCGATGTAATCCACCGCAAAACGTGTCGGTCGCCTGGGGTGTCTGAACTTGTGAGAAAGGTCTGTAATAGTGTAAAAGACTTGAGGATAGTTAAGAGGTCACAATAGCAATTATCAAAGTAGGATTGGCTTTATAGGTTTGTAATTGTAGACCCTAGGTTCGAGGGAACCAGGTTAAAGGGGACAATGAACCGATAGAGGGGTAGACGTACCAAAACATAGATGGCGGGCAAAGATATGCTAGATTAGGTGCCGGGAGGTTCGCTGAGAAGGTATTTTGCCGACGACCATAAAAAAATTGATAGTTACTATGTTAAGTGACGGATGGGATCCCAAAGAAGACCCCGCAAAACAGAAATTATGGTGGGAGAAAGGCAAATAAACAGACGGCCAAAGCAGGTTTGATGGTGGTCAGTCAATGTTTGCAATATAAGGCCATGGCCAGGTCTCAATTAGAGGAATTGCGCAAATTAAGAGTAGGAGATAGAGTGGGTAGATCGAAGAAGAATATAACACTGACACAGAAGCTTCAGCTTTTGTGCCGAGGAAGAGAAAGATAAGCTTTTTGAATGAAAGTGGTTATGTGGAAGTTTTCTTGACCGTAGAATATTTGAGGTGGGGGTTAGTGAATTTTCCACTTGTCTGAAAGCTGGTCTTTTAAAAGAGAAATGGTGCATCTGTATCTTTGTTTTAGCTCCACTCACTTTTCCGGGCAGTGAGCTGAAAGTTTTTAACCCTTTGTAGTGTTGTCCTAGATGTGGGAAGTTGATGAAATGTGAAGAAGTTGAATAGCGTACCTAGAATTGAATGACACTTTAAGTTAGAAACACAGATGTGGTTCTATTTTGATAAGTTACGGAGCTAGGAAATGCACAAAGGATGGGTTTGTTTAACAAAATAGAAAACTTCAATTAAAAATGTGTGGCTCATTTTAAATCAATTAGAATCGTAATCAAAATGTTGTCTTTTCAATTTGGCTATTGCAGGCTGAGACGCCCAATTACTTGTGTAAAAAAAACACGTAATCATTGCTTACATTGAAAGATAATAAACTTAGTCTATGAGTGAGATAAAGAAAGGAGAAGGGAGAGTGTAATGTCTTTTAAAAAAAGCCTGCGTGGGTTTCTCAGGCTACAGGCTGGGGAAGCTCCGCCCTCATTTCCTTTGTGTAGGATCTTATTTTAAATGATGTGAGAGCTTCTAGTTCAGTAAAAGAGATTTAAATAAAAAGGTTTGCAGTACAGTATTTGAATTGAGATTTTGAAATATTCTTCTTGATAAACATTTTGGTTGTATTGGAAAATCTTGGGTTTGGAAACCTTTGTAAAATAAATAATACTAAACAGTTTAAAAAAAAACCTAAAAGTTTGGAAACAATCTAAAAATGCCATTTTCTCTGATGAGAGACAGAAATGCACGGGGACCGAATGAGACCCATAGCTTACTATTCAACCCAACAAGCACCAGTAGCCGTGGGCTTGTCCAGATGTGTGGCTGCAGTAGATTGCGCCACATGGGCAGTCAAGGTCAGCAAACCTGTCGTGATGACAGGCGAAATTGTCCTACACACCAAACACACTCTGGTAGAAATGTTGAATACTGGAAAGCTCAGGGCCATCTCCAATGTCCGCCGAGCAAAGTGGGAAGCCGTTTTACTGCCCCACGATGAATCAGTAAAGATAGTCAGAGACACTGGGGAAAACCCGGCAGAAGGAATCCTCACTAGGGGGGAAGCCCCATGGTGTAACGCATTAGAATGGGAATGTAAGTGAGGTAGCTCTCGAAAACCCAGACCTCACATTGTATGTGGACACACCCCGACTGTACGTCGACGGCCACCCACGTACGGGATAGGCGGTATTAAACCAGCATCTCGAGGTAGTGATGTAGGGAGCACTGGACAGAAGCCTTTTGGCCCAAGTAGCAGAATTAACCGCACTGACGGAAGCCTTATTACTGGCAGAGGGAAAGACAGTGAATATATATACAGATGGCAGATATTTAAAGGTATCCTTGTACACAAATCACAGAAAATTAACATGCCTTTCTTGCAACGGGATTGGAATGAAGTATTAATGAAGTAATGGTGATCCCTTAGTACTGCCCCTCTGACACTGCCGCACTCCCTCAATACGTCCCCTCCAAAAGTGCAACGATCCCTCAGCAGTGCCCCTCCAACAGTGCAGCATGCCCTCAGTACTGCTCCTCCGACATTGCAGTGCTCCCTCAGGACTGTCCCTTCGACAGTGCGGCACTCCCTCAATACTGCCTCTCAGACAGTGTGGCATTCCCTCAGTACTGCCCTTCCAACAGTGCAGTGCTCCCTCAGGACTGTCCCTTCGACAGTGCCCCACTCCCTCAATACTGCTTCTCAGACAGTGCAGCACTCCCTCAGTACTGCCCCTCCAACAGCGCAGAGCTCCCTCAGTACTGCCCCTCCGACGGTGCAGCGATCCTGCAGTCATCATCATAGGTGGTCCCTCGGAATCAAGGAAGACTTGCTTCCACTCCTGAAGTGAGTTCTTTGGTGGCTGAACAGTCCAATACGAGACTGTCACAGGTGGGACAGATAGTCGCTGAGGGAAAGGGAGGGTGGCATAGGTTTGCCACACGCTCGTTCCGCTGCCTGCGCTTGATTTCTGCATGCTCTTGGCGACGAGACTCGAGGTGCTCAGCGCCCTCCCGGATGCACTTCCTCCACTTAGGGCGGTCTTGGGCCAGGGACTCCCAGGTGTCGGTGGGGATGTTGCACTTTATCAGGGAGGCTTTGAGGGTGTCCTTGTAATGTTTCCACTGCCCACCTTTGGCTCGTTTGCCGTGAAGATGTTCCGAGTAGAGTGCTTGCTTTGGGAGTCTCGTGTCTGGCATGTGAACTATGTGGCCTGCCCAGCGGAGCTGATCGAGTGTGGTCAGTGCTTCAATACTGGAGATGTTGGCCTGGATGAGGACACTGATGATGGTGCATCTGTCCTCCCAGGGGATTTGTAGGATCTTGCAGGACTGCCCCACTCCCTCAGTACTGCCCCTCCGACAGTGCAGCACTCCCTCAGTACTGCCCCTCCGACAGTGCAGCAGTACCTCAGTACTGCACCTCCGACAGTGCAGAGCACCCTCAGTACTGTCCCTCCGACAGTGCAGTGCACCCTCAATACTGCTCCTCTGACAGTGCGGCGCTCCCTCAGTAATGCCCCTCTGACAGTGCAGTGCACCTTCAGTACTTTTCCTCTGACAGTGCGGCGCTCCCTCAGTACTGCCCCTCCGACAGTGCAGCGTTCCCTCAGTACTGTCCCTCCAACAGTGCAGTGCTCCCTCAGTATTGCCCCTCTGACAGTGCGGCGCTCCCTCAGTACTGCCCCTCCGACAGTGCGGCGCTCCCTCAATAATGCCCCTCGGACAGTGCAGCGGTCCCTCAATAATGCCCTTCTGACAGTGCGGCGCTCCCTCAGTACTGTCCCTCTGACAGTGCGGCGCTCCCTCAGTACTGCCCCTCTGACAGTGCGAAGCTCCCTCAGTACTGCCCCTCCGACAGTGCAGTGCACCCTCAATACTGCCCTTCTGACAGTGCGGCGCTCTCTCAGTAGTGCCCCTCCGACAGTGCGGCGCTCCCTCAGTACTGCCCCTCTGACAGTGCAGCACTCCCTCAGTAATGCTGCTCTGACAGTGCAGTGTACCCTCAGTACAGTCCCTCTGACAGTGCAGCGCTCCCTCAATAATGCCCCTCGGACAGTGCAGCGCTCCCTCAGTACTGTCCCTCTGACAGTGCAGCGTTCCCTCAGTACTGCCCCTCCGACAGTGCAGCGCTCCCTCAATAATGCCCCTCGGACAGTGCAGTGCTCCCTCAGTAATGCCCCTCGGACAGTGCAGCGGTCCCTCAGTACTGCCCCTCCGACAGTGCAGCGTTCCCTCAGTACTGTCCCTCCAACAGTGCAGCGCTCCCTCAATACTGCCCCTCTGACAGTGCAGCGCTCCCTCAGTACTGCCCCTCCGACAGTGCAGCGCTCCCTCAGTACTGCCCCTTTGACAGTGCAGAGCTCCCTCAGTACTGTCCCTCTGACAGTGCGGCGCTCCCTCAGTACTGCCCCTCTGACAGTGCGAAGCTCCCTCAGTACTGCCCCTCCGACAGTGCAGTGCACCCTCAATACTGCCCTTCTGACAGTGCGGCGCTCTCTCAGTAGTGCCCCTCCGACAGTGCGGCGCTCCCTCAGTACTGCCCCTCTGACAGTGCAGCACTCCCTCAGCACTGTCCCTCCGACAGTGCGGCGCTCCCTCAGTACTGCCCCTCTGGCAGTGCAGCACTCCCTCAGTACTGCCCCTCTGACAGTGCAGCGCTCCCTCAGTACTGCCCCTCTGACAGTGCGGCACTCCCTCAGTACTGCCCCTCTGGCAGTGCAGCGCTCCCTCAGTACTGCCCTCTGACAGTGCAGCGCTCCCTCAGTACTGCCCCTCTGTCAGTGCGGCACTCCCTCAATACTGCCCTTCTGACAGTGCGGCGCTCCCTCAGTACTGTCCCTCTGACAGTGCGGTGCTCCCTCAATAATGCCCTTCTGACAGTGCGGCGCTCCCTCAGTACTGTCCCACTGACAGTGCAGCACTCCCTCAGTAATGCTGCTCTGACAGTGCAGTGTACCCTCAGTACAGTCCCTCTGACAGTGCAGTGCTCCCTCAATAATGCCCCTCGGACAGTGCAGCGCTCCCTCAGTACTGTCCCTCTGACAGTGCAGCGTTCCCTCAGTACTGCCCCTCCGACAGTGCAGCGCTCCCTCAATAATGCCCCTCGGACAGTGCAGTGCTCCCTCAGTAATGCCCCTCGGACAGTGCAGCGGTCCCTCAGTACTGCCCCTCCGACAGTGCAGCGTTCCCTCAGTACTGTCCCTCCAACAGTGCAGCGCTCCCTCAATACTGCCCCTCTGACAGTGCAGCGCTCCCTCAGTACTGCCCCTCCGACAGTGCAGCGCTCCCTCAGTACTGCCCCTTTGACAGTGCAGAGCTCCCTCAGTACTGTCCCTCTGACAGTGCGGCGCTCCATCAGTACTGCCCCTCTGACAGTGCGAAGCTCCCTCAGTACTGCCCCTCCGACAGTGCAGTGCACCCTCAATACTGCCCTTCTGACAGTGCGGCGCTCTCTCAGTAGTGCCCCTCCGACAGTGCGGCGCTCCCTCAGTACTGCCCCTCTGACAGTGCAGCACTCCCTCAGCACTGTCCCTCTGACAGTGCAGCGCTCCCTCAGTACTGCCCCTCTGTCAGTGCGGCACTCCCTCAATACTGCCCTTCTGACAGTGCGGCGCTCCCTCAGTACTGTCCCTCTGACAGTGCGGTGCTCCCTCAATAATGCCCTTCTGACAGTGCGGTGCTCCCTCAGTACTGTCCCACTGACAGTGCAGCACTCCCTCAGTAATGCTGCTCTGACAGTGCAGTGTACCCTCAGTACAGTCCCTCTGACAGTGCAGCGCTCCCTCAATAATGCCCCTCGGACAGTGCAGCGCTCCCTCAGTACTGTCCCTCTGACAGTGCAGCGTTCCCTCAGTACTGCCCCTCCGACAGTGCAGCGCTCCCTCAGTACTGTCCCTCTGACAGTGCGGCGCTCCCTCAGTACTGTCCCTCTGACAGTGCAGCGTTCCCTCAGTACTGCCCCTCCGACAGTGCAGCGCTCCCTCAGTACTGTCCCTCCAACAGTGCAACGCTCCCTCAATACTGCCCCTCTGACAGTGCAGCGCTCCCTCAGTACTGTCCCTCTGACAGTGCGGCGCTCCCTCAGTAATGCTGCTCTGACAGTGCAGTGTACCCTCAGTACTGTCCCGCTGACAGTGCAGCGCTCTCTCAATAATGCCCCTCGGACAGTGCAGCGCTCCCTCAATAATGCCCTTCTGACAGTGCGGCGCTCCCTCAGTACTGCCCCTCCAACAGTGCAGCGTTCCCTCAGTACTGTCCCTCCAACAGTGCAGCGCTCCCTCAATACTGCCCCTCTGACAGTGCAGCGCTCCCTCAGTACTGCCCCTCCGACAGTGCAGCGCTCCCTCAATAATGCCCCTCGGACAGTGCAGTGCTCCCTCAGTACTGCCCCTCTGTCAGTGCGGCACTCCCTCAATACTGCCCTTCTGACAGTGCGGCGCTCCCTCAGTACTGTCCCTCTGACAGTGCGGTGCTCCCTCAATAATGCCCTTCTGACAGTGCGGCGCTCCCTCAGTACTGTCCCACTGACAGTGCAGCACTCCCTCAGTAATGCTGCTCTGACAGTGCAGTGTACCCTCAGTACAGTCCCTCTGACAGTGCAGTGCTCCCTCAATAATGCCCCTCGGACAGTGCAGCGCTCCCTCAGTACTGTCCCTCTGACAGTGCAGCGTTCCCTCAGTACTGCCCCTCCGACAGTGCAGCGCTCCCTCAATAATGCCCCTCGGACAGTGCAGTGCTCCCTCAGTAATGCCCCTCGGACAGTGCAGCGGTCCCTCAGTACTGCCCCTCCGACAGTGCAGCGTTCCCTCAGTACTGTCCCTCCAACAGTGCAGCGCTCCCTCAATACTGCCCCTCTGACAGTGCAGCGCTCCCTCAGTACTGCCCCTCCGACAGTGCAGCGCTCCCTCAGTACTGCCCCTTTGACAGTGCAGAGCTCCCTCAGTACTGTCCCTCTGACAGTGCGGCGCTCCATCAGTACTGCCCCTCTGACAGTGCGAAGCTCCCTCAGTACTGCCCCTCCGACAGTGCAGTGCACCCTCAATACTGCCCTTCTGACAGTGCGGCGCTCTCTCAGTAGTGCCCCTCCGACAGTGCGGCGCTCCCTCAGTACTGCCCCTCTGACAGTGCAGCACTCCCTCAGCACTGTCCCTCTGACAGTGCAGCGCTCCCTCAGTACTGCCCCTCTGTCAGTGCGGCACTCCCTCAATACTGCCCTTCTGACAGTGCGGCGCTCCCTCAGTACTGTCCCTCTGACAGTGCGGTGCTCCCTCAATAATGCCCTTCTGACAGTGCGGTGCTCCCTCAGTACTGTCCCACTGACAGTGCAGCACTCCCTCAGTAATGCTGCTCTGACAGTGCAGTGTACCCTCAGTACAGTCCCTCTGACAGTGCAGCGCTCCCTCAATAATGCCCCTCGGACAGTGCAGCGCTCCCTCAGTACTGTCCCTCTGACAGTGCAGCGTTCCCTCAGTACTGCCCCTCCGACAGTGCAGCGCTCCCTCAGTACTGTCCCTCTGACAGTGCGGCGCTCCCTCAGTACTGTCCCTCTGACAGTGCAGCGTTCCCTCAGTACTGCCCCTCCGACAGTGCAGCGCTCCCTCAGTACTGTCCCTCCAACAGTGCAACGCTCCCTCAATACTGCCCCTCTGACAGTGCAGCGCTCCCTCAGTACTGTCCCTCTGACAGTGCGGCGCTCCCTCAGTAATGCTGCTCTGACAGTGCAGTGTACCCTCAGTACTGTCCCGCTGACAGTGCAGCGCTCTCTCAATAATGCCCCTCGGACAGTGCAGCGCTCCCTCAATAATGCCCTTCTGACAGTGCGGCGCTCCCTCAGTACTGCCCCTCCAACAGTGCAGCGTTCCCTCAGTACTGTCCCTCCAACAGTGCAGCGCTCCCTCAATACTGCCCCTCTGACAGTGCAGCGCTCCCTCAGTACTGCCCCTCCGACAGTGCAGCGCTCCCTCAATAATGCCCCTCGGACAGTGCAGTGCTCCCTCAGTACTGCCCTTCTGACAGTGCGGCGCTCCCTCAGTACTGCCCCTTTGACAGTGCAGAGCTCCCTCAATAATGCCCCTCGGACAGTGCAGCACTCCCTCAATAATGCCCTTCTGACAGTGCGGCGCTCCCTCAGTACTGTTCCACTGACAGTGCAGCACTCCCTCAGTAATGCTGCTCTGACAGTGCAGCGCTCCCTCAGTACTGTCCCTCTGATAGTGCGGCGCTCCCTCAGTACTGTCCCTCTGACAGTGCGGCGCTCCCTCAGTACTGTCCCTCTGACAGTGCGGCGCTCCCTCAGTACTGTCCCTCTGACAGCGCAGTGCTCCCTCCGTAATGTCCCTCTGACAGTGCGGCGCTCCCTCAGTACTGTCTCTCTGACAGTGCGGTGCTCCCTTCGTAATGTCCCTCTGACAGTGCAGCGCTCCCTCGGTACTGAGTAAAGAATGACTCAGTAAAGCATGACTAAAACAATAATTAAGAAAGAGAAGATGGACTATGAAAGTAAACTAGCTCGAAATATAAAAACAGATAGGAAGAGTTTCTATAGGAATATAAAAAGGAAACCATTGGCTAAAGTAAATGTTGGTCCCTTAGAGGGTGAGACCAGGGTATTAATAATGGGGAACATGGAGATGGCAGAAACTCTGAACAAATATTTTGTTTCCGTCTTTACGGTAGAGGACACTAACAATATCCCAATAGTGGATAGTCAAGGAGCTATAGGGGGGGAGAGGAACTTAACACAATCACTAAGAAGGTGGTACTCAGTAAGTCATCATCATCATAGGCAGTCCCTCGAAGCGAGGATGACTTGCTTCCACACCAAAAAGGGGTGAGTTCACAGGTGTTTCAATGAAGGACCTAATATTCCAGATCCTGAACTACATCTTGCGGCAGGTCGGTTGTAATTTTCCAAAATTCCCTGGATTCTGGCGTGGTCCCAGCAGATTGGAAAACTGCAAATGTAACGCCCCTATTTAAAAAAGGAGGCAGACAAACAGCAGGAATCTATAGACCAGTTAGCCTAACATCTATGGTTGGGAAAATGTTGGAGTCCATTATTAAAGAAGCAGTAGCAGGACATTTGGAAAAGCATAATTCAGTCAGGCAGAGTCAGCATGGATTTATGAAGGGGAAGTCATGTTTGACAAATTTGCTAGAATTCTTTGAGGATGTAACAAACAGGGTGGATAAAGGGGAACCAGTGGATGTGGTGTATTTGGACATCCAGAAGGCATTTGACAAGGTGCCACATAAAAGATTACTGCACAAGATGAAAGTTCACGGAGCTGGGGGGTAATATATTAGCATGGATAGAGGATTGGCTAACTAACAGAAAACAGAGAGTCGGGATAAATGGTTCATTCTCGGGTTGGCAACCAGTAACTAGTGGGGTGTCGCAGGGATCAGTGCTGGGACACCAACTATTTACAATCTATAGTAACAACTTGGAAGAAGGAACTGAGTGTAACGTAGCCAAGTTTGCTAACGATACAAGGATGGGAGGAAAAGCAATGTGTGAGGAGGACACAAAAAACCTGCAAAGGGCACAAATTTGGCAGATGGAGTATAGGCCCCATGTTTCCACATGATTTGCTCCTGATTTTTAGGAGCAACTGGTGTAGAACGGAGTATCTTAGAAATCGGAATTCTCCACATTTAGTTTGCCCCAGTTCTAGTCAGTTAGAACAGTTTCACTTTGGAGCAGAATTATTTTTTCAAAAGGGGGCGTGTCCAGCCACTTACGCCTGATTTCAAAGTTTCGTGAGTGAAAACTTACTCCAAACTAACTTAGAATGGAGTAAGTGAAGATTTTTGCACGCTCGAAAAAACCTTGTCTACACTTTAGAAAATCAGGCGTAGGTTACAAATCAGGCGTAGGGAATGGTGGAGGGGGGGTGTTTAAAGGGAAGTTTACAAACATTAAACACTTCAGTTTTACAAATAAAGAGCCATCATCAATAATAAATGATAAATACATCAATAAATCAACCAATAAATCAATCAAAAAAAATTAATAAGAAAATTTTTTTTTTTAAATCAATAAATAAAACATTTTCTACTTACCGACTGCAGCACCGGGAGCTCTCCAACAGCATGCTGGGATGCCCCCCCCCCCCCAGTGTGTCTCTGTCAGTGTCTCTATCTCTCTGTCTGTCTCTCATTCTCTGTCTGTCAGTGTCTGTGTTTCTGACAACGAGGGGAGGGGGAGGAGGGGGGTAGAGGAAGAGAGGGGGGGAGCAGAGGGAGGGAAGGGGGAGAAGGGGGAGGGATGGGGAGAAGGGAGAGGGGGGGATAAGGGGATAAAGGGGAGAAAGGAGATGGGGGGAGAAGGAGATTGAGGGGGGAAGGAGATTGGGGAGGGGAAGGAGATTGGGGGGGGAGGGAAGGAGATTGGGGGGGGAGGGAAGGGGGGGAAGGGGGGAGGAGATTGGGGGGGGAGAGGGGAGGAGATTGGGGGGGGGGGGGAAGGAGAAGGAGGAGGGAGGCTGAACGGGCCGGCCCAAGACTTCGGGCAGGGCCCGTCCCCAGCACCAGATTTACAGGTAGGTGGCGTTGGGTCAGGTCCGGGGGGTGATGGGAGGGAGGTCGGTTCGGTTTGGGTCAGGAGGAGGGAGGGAGAGGGAGGTCAGGTCGGGGGGAGGGAGGTCAGGTCAGATCCAGTCCGGCGGGGGGTGGGGGAGAGCGGGTTTCGGGTCTGATCCGGAGGCTGGGGGGGGGGGGGGGGGGGGCGGGGAGCAGCGGGTGTCGGGTCCGGTCCGCAGGCGGTGGGGGGAGCAGCGGGTGTCGGGTTTGGTCCGCGGACAGGGGGGGGGAGCAGCGGGTGTCGGGTCCGGTTCGGAGGCGGGGGGGGGGGCGGAGCAGCCGGTGTCGGGTCCGGTCTGGGGGGGTGGGGGAGCGGGTGTCGGGTCTGGTCCGGAGGGCGGGGGGGGGGGGGGGGGTGGGGAGCAGCGGGTGTCGGGTCTGGTCCGGAGGGCGGGGGGGGGGGGGGGTGGGGAGCAGCGGGTGTCGGGTCCAGTCCGCAGGCGGTGGGGGGAGCAGCGGGTGTCGGGTTTGGTCCGCGGACAGGGGGGGGGAGCAGCGGGTGTCGGGTCCGGTTCGGAGGCGGGGGGGGGGGGGCGGAGCAGCCGGTGTCGGGTCCGGTTCGGAGGCGGGGGGGGGGGGGGCGGAGCAGCCGGTGTCGGGTCTGGTCTGGGGGGGTGGAGGAGCGGGTGTCGGGTCCGGTTCGGAGGCGGGGCAGGGTGGGGGGAGCAGCGGGTGTTGGGTCCGGTCCGCAGGCGGGAGGGGGGAGCAGCGGGTGTCGGGTTCGGTTTGCGGACCGGGGGGGGGGTGGGGAGCAGCGGGTGTCGGGTCCGGTTCGGAGGCGGGAGGGGGGAGCAGCGGGTGTCGGGTTCGGTTTGCGGACCGGGGGGGGGGTGGGGAGCAGCGGGTGTCGGGTCCGGTCCGCAGGCGGTGGGGGGGAGCAGCGGGTGTCGGGTTCAGTCCGCAGGCGGGAGGGGGGAGCAGCGGGTGTCGGGTTCGGTTTGCGGACCGGGGGGGGGGGTGGGGAGCAGCGGGTGTCGGGTCCGGTCCGCAGGCGGTGGGGGGGAGCAGCGGGTGTCGGGTTCAGTCCGCAGGCGGGAGGGGGGAGCAGCGGGTGTCGGGTTCGGTTTGCGGACCGGTGGGGGGGGGGGGTAGCAGCGAGTGTCGGGTCCGGTCCGCAGGCGAGGGGGGGAGCAGCGGGTGTCGGGTTCAGTCCACGGACGGGGGGGGGAGCAGCGGGTGTCGGGTTCGGTCCACGGACGGGGGGGGAGCAGCGGGTGTCGGGTTCGGTCTGCGGACGGGGGGGGGAGCAGCGGGTGTCGGGTCCGGTCCGCAGGTGGGCGGGGGAGCAGCGGGTGTCGGGTCCGGTCCGCAGGCGAGGGGGGGAGCAGCGGATGTCGGGTTCGGTCCACGGACGGGGGGGGGAGCAGCGGGTGTCGGGTTCGGTCTGCGGACGGGGGGGGGAGCAGCGGGTGTCGGGTCCGGTCCGCAGGTGGGCGGGGGAGCAGCGGGTGTCGGGTTCGGGCCGCGGACAGGGGGGGGGGGGAGCAGCGGGTGTCGGGTTCGGGCCGCGGACAGGGGGGGGGGAGCAGCGGGTGTCGGGTTCGGTTTGCGGACTGGGGGGGGGGGGAGCAGCGGGTGTCGGGTTCGGTCCGCAGGCGAGGGGGGGAGCAGCGGGTGTCGGGTTCGGTCCGCAGGCGAGGGGGGGAGCAGCGGGTGTCGGGTTCGGTCCGCGGACGGGGGGGGGAGCAGCGGGTGTCGGGTTCGGTCCGCAGGCGAGGGGGGGAGCAGCGGGTGTCGGGTTCGGTCCGCGGACGGGGGGGGGAGCAGCGGGTGTCGGGTTCGGTTTGCGGACTGGGGGGGGGGGGAGCAGCGGGTGTCGGGTTCGGTCCGCAGGCGAGGGGGGGAGCAGCGGGTGTCGGGTTCGGTCCGCGGACGGGGGGGGGAGCAGCGGGTGTCGGGTCCGGTCCGCAGGCGGGGGGGGGAGCAGCGGGTGTCGGGTCCGGTCCGCAGGCGGGGGGGGGAGCAGCGGGTGTCGGGTCCGGTCCGCAGGCGAGGGGGGGAGCAGCGGGTGTCGGGTTCGGTCCGCGGACGGGGGGGGGAGCAGCGGGTGTCGGGTTCGGTTTGCGGACTGGGGGGGGGGGGAGCAGCGGGTGTCGGGTTCGGTCCGCAGGCGAGGGGGGAGCAGCGGGTGTCGGGTTCGGTCCGCGGACGGGGGGGGGAGCAGCGGGTGTCGGGTCCGGTCCGCAGGCGGGGGGGGGAGCAGCGGGTGTCGGGTCCGGTCCGCAGGCGGGGGGGGGAGCAGCGGGTGTCGGGTCCGGTCCGCAGGCGAGGGGGGGAGCAGCGGTTGTCGGGTTCGGTCCACGAACGGGGGAGGGGGAGCAGCGGGTGTCGGGTCCGGTCTGCAGGTGGGCGGGGGAGCAGCGGGTGTCGGGTTCGGGCCGCGGACAGGGGGGGGGGGGAGCAGCGGGTGCCAGGTCCGGTCCGGAGGCAGGTGGGGGCGGGGGGAGGAGCGGGTGTCGGGTCCGGTCCGGAGGCGGGAAGCGGGAGTCGAGTTGGGTCGGGGGGGGGGGAGCAGGAGCTGGCCGTGGGAGGAGCTTTATTCACGCAGCCCCAGTGAGGCCATTGGGCCAGGGCTAGGGGCTGCGTGCTTCGGGCCCCTCCCACACAGTTTCGGGCGCCTGGAGCTACTGCACTTGCGTGCCCACTGTAGTGCGCATGTGCAGAGGTCCCGGCACTGTTTTCAGCGCAGGGAGCTGGCTCCGCCCCGTACAGCTCCTGCTGTGCTGCGCCGAGGGCCAGAGGACCTGCAGGGAGGTGGAGAATCTGGAGGGTTTTTTTAGGCGCACTTTGTGGCGCGAAAAACGGGCGTCCAGGTCGGGACTGCGCCGTTCTCGGCGCGGCTCGAAACTTGGGCCCATAATTTTGGAAAATGTGAGGTTATGCACTTTGGCAGAAAAAATCAAGGAGCAAGTTATTATTTAAATGGAGAAAGATTGCAAAGTACTGCAGTACAGCGGGACCTGGGGGTACTTGTGCATGAAGCACAAAAGGATAGTATGCAGGTACAGCAAGTGATCAGGAAGGCCAGTGGTATCCTGGCCTTTATTGCAAAGGGGATGGAGTATAAAAGCAGGGAAGTCTTGCTACAGTTATACAAATATTGGTGAGGCCACAACTGGAATACTGCGTGCAGTTTTAGTTTCCATATTTAAGAAAGGATATACTTGCTTTGGAGGCAGTTCAGAGAAGGTTCACTAGGTTGATTCTGGAGAAGAGGGGGTTGACTTATGAGGAAAGGCTGTAGGTTGGGCCTCTACTCATTGGAGTTCAGAAGAATGAGAGGTGATTTTATTGAAACATAAGATTATGAGAGGATGTTTCCACTGATAGGGGAAACTAGAACTAGGGGGCATAATCTTAGAATAAGAATAACTGAGATGAAGAGGAATTTCTTCTCTCAGAGGGGTGTAAATCTGTGGAATTCGCTGCCTCAGAGAGCTGTGGAAGCTGGGTCATTGAATATATTTAAGACAGAGATTGACAGTTTCTTAACCGATAAGGGAATAATGGGTTATGGGGAGCAGGTAGGGAAGTGGACCTGAGTCCATGATCAGATCAGCCATGATCTTATTGAATGGCGGAGCAGGCTCGAGGGGCCATATGGCCTACTCCTGCTCCTATTTCTTATCTTCTTGTGTTAATGCCCCTCCGACAGTGCAGCGCTCCCTCAGTAATGCTCCTCCAACAGTGCAGCGCTCCTTCAGTAATGTCCCTCCAACAGTACAGCACTCCCTCAGCACTGCCCCTCCGACAGTGCAGCACTCCCTCAGTACTGCCCCTCCGACAGTGCAGCACTCCCTCAGTACTGCCCCTCCGACAGTGCAGCACTCCCTCAGAAATGTACTGAAATGTCAGCCTAGATTATCTTCTCGAGACTGGAGTGGAACTTGAGCCCATATCCTCTGAATCACAGGTGAGAAAGACTGCTACCCACTAAGCCACGGTTATACATATTTATTTTCAATCATTGCTCTAACCTGTGGTTCCTGTGCAATATCTGGCGTGTATTTCTACATGGATTCCGATTACTGGTACATGTTGAAGAGAAGGATGTGGTTCGTGGTTGTGATGGAACAAATGAGGTCGGCACACAGGATGTGTTGACAAAGTGAAGTTTACAGTGTGATCTGAAGGTGTATAAACAACTTACAGAGAAATGTTTGCCCACTGCCCAGCCTACCCCCTAAATTGTTCCATAGTGTCAGTTCATCGCCCTCCCTTTCTCTGTGAAAGTCCTGCCGAACCCCCACGATCTCTCGGGGATCTCAATCTGCACCCGATTGTAGCCCCTGAACACGAAGGTCTCAGAGGAGCAGAAATGCCAACATTCTGGGGGAGAGGTGACAGAGGGGTCATCACCCTCTCCCACGCAGAAGGATTTCTGCTGCGCAATTGTGAAGCTTTGTTTAATGGTGGCACCGCTGTGGGTCGTGCCCTTGATTCCCGCAAGGTGGCCCTTCAGGTAATTCGAGGCATAGACTACAAAAGCCAGGACATGGAAGAGATTCAGAAGGGGATTGATGAATAGTGAGTGTACCTTATTAATAGATTTAATCGAGCACACAAGCAGGCTGACGAGCAAAGCAAAATAGTTACACGCAAGCTTGGCCGAGATCTTCAACAAGTGAAAGTGATTAGTACAACAGTACAATATTACCCGGTGCTGCTGGGAAGACTATTGACGTCAGGACCCTGCTTCTCTGCCGCAATGTGTGCAGCTTCTTGTATCGTATTTACCTTGCCTTAGCTTTTGTTCATATTATCTTTAGTCCAGCTATTATGAGAGATTGCTAGATTAGTGGATCTAATTAAGAACTTCTCCTCGTCTTGTTAATCACAGCCTGTTCGTCTGTGGCAGTGCTTCAAAGCCAGAGCGTTAGCACTGAGGGCATGCTGCAATGTCGGAGGGGCAGTACTGAGGGAGTGCCGCACTGTCGGTGGGGCAGTACTGAGGGAGTGCCGCACTGTCGGTGGGGCAGTACTGAGGGACTGCTGCACTCTCGACGGGGCAGTACTGAGGGAGTGCCGCATTGTCGGAGGGGCAGTACTGAGGGCATGCTGCAATGTCGAAGGGGCAGTACTGAGGGAGTGCTGCACTGTCGGAGGGGCAGTACTGAGGGAGTGCCGCACTGTCGGTGGGGCAGTACTGAGGGACTGCTGCACTCTCGACGGGGCAGTACTGAGGGAGTGCCGCACTCTCGACGGGGCAGTACTGAGGGAGTGCCGCACTGTCGGAGGGGCAGTACTGAGAGAGTGCTGCACTCTCGGAGGGTCAGTACTGAGGGAGTGCCGCACTGTCGGAGGGGCAGTACTGAGGGAGTGCCGCACTGTCAGTGGGGCAGTACTGAGGGAGTGCCGCACTGTCGGTGGGGCAGTACTGAGGGACTGCTGCACTCTCGATGGGGCAGTACTGAGGGAGCGCTGCACTGTCGGAGGGGCAGTACTGAGGGAGTGCTGTGCTGTCGGAAGGGCGATACTGAGGGAGCGCCGCACTGTTGGAAGGGCGGTACTGCGGGGGCCTTGCATTGTGAGAGGGGCAGTACTGAGGGAGTGCTGCACTGTCTTGGGTGCAGTTTTGAGGCAGCACTGTTAATCCGAGGCTCAGTCTGCCCTCTCAGGCAGATGTAAAAGATCCCATGACACTATTAGAAGAAAAGCAATGGTGTTCTCCCTGGTATCCTGTGCCAAGATTTTCCTTCAACCTAAGAAAGATGGAGTAGAAATTAAAGCGCTGCCTGAAACTTGTCGCACCTACCGCTTCAGATGTGTTTTCACCACCGCTGTGGATGAGTGGGCCTCCTGCGCGAAATTCAGCTCTTTGGTAATTTTTTTGGAGCGGTCCGTAAGTAGGTCATAATGGGGGTGGAAGTGCGGCGGTGAGCACTCCAGAGGGGCGGAAGTGGAGGCGTGGCGGAGTCTCAGCCGCTGTCAGTCATTAGCCTGGTGTCTGTGCGCTGTGATATATTCATAGAGCACAGCACACACAGCTTCCAATATGGCAGGCAGCTCTCTCGGAAGCCTCCGGAAACTGTCTGGTTCTGTTTATTATTAACTCTGCAGTTGCAGTACACAATACGTCCACATCCACAGTGTGAAGCTACAAACATTACAAGCTTACAGACATTACACTTCTCCCTCCTTAATGAAGAAGCCATCATAACAAACATCATAATAACTTTCATGTTTATACATAACACAGGATATAAACTTAGTTTTTTTTCCCATATTTACAAATTTAACTTTACCACTTGTTTTCTGTTTCGAAGAGGACACCTTCGCTCTCGAACAGAACCTTCCAAACATGGTGTTGATTTAACACTCATTCAAGGCTCATCCTGAGGAACATTTTCCTCCACGGAATTTCCTTGATTTTCATTTGAACTCACTCTAACTTCAGGCTCTTTGTTTTCCTGACTCGGACTCAGACTTTCATTCTGATTCTCTCCTGGATTTGTTTCCAGTACATTGGTTTTAGGATTTGCTACTGGTGTATCAAAACTATCTGATGAGTCAGAAATAATTGAATCATTCCCACCTTCAACTCCTTCCATGTCTGTAGGTAAAATATGATCAATATGAACAAACCTAACCTGTCCATTATCAAACATCTTTACCAAATATGTGCGAGGACCACATATCTTCACCACTCTTCCTGGTAACCGTTTTAACCATTTATGGTGATGGTTCTTCACTCTCACCTTCTGGTTTAATTTCACACTTCTCTCTTTTACTCTACCTCTATCATGATTCTCTTTCTGTCTTAATTGTGTCTCTTCTACAGACTGTGCCAAATTTGGCTTTAACAACGAGAATCTGATTCGTGGCTGTTGTTTGAGAAACAACTCTGCTGGTATTCTACCAGTAGTTTTATGAGGAGTATTTCGATATGTAATCAAAAAATTAGCCAATTTGTGAACCAATGACAACTGTCATTTCCTTGGATTTGGATCTAACATTTGTTTTATGAGGGCACGTTTTACAATTTGTACAGTGCACTCTGCTGCAACATTCGAAGCAGGATGGTATGGTGGAACCTTGGTATGTTTCACACAGTTTTTGCTCGTGAATTGTGCAAATTCTTCTGAACGAAATTGTGGTCCATTATCAGAAACCATTTCTTCGGGGAGGCCAAATGAAGAAAATAATTTTTGTAAAATGTCCAATGTTTTACGTTGTTATTTTCCACATTGAAAACACCTCAACCCATTTCGAATGGCTATCAATCACAATGAACAATTGTTGTCCTTATAACTCAGCAAAATCAATATGTAGCCTTTGCCATTCACTGGGAGGCCATTTCCATGGCTGTAATGGTACTGGTGATGGTTGCTTGCTTACCGATTGACATGTCGTACACTGATTCACGATGTACTCTATATCTTTATCAAGACCTGGCCACCATAAATAACTGCGTGCAAAACTCTTGGTCAAGCACATTCCCAGGTGCTGGTCATGGAGGTCTCCTAATAATTTGGTATAACCACTCTTGCACCCCACATGATACAATCTTTATCGACTGATACTTCATTCCTACAAATGAAGAATGGATGTGTATCTTTGTCTGTTACCTGGTTTGGCCAGCCATTTACAATATACTCATACACCTTTGACATCACTGGGTCATGTTTGGTTGCTCTACCAATCTCTTCAGCTGTGATTGGCAGTTCATCAATGTATGAAAAATAAAACACTTCTTCCCTATTGGGTGTAACTTGTGATGGGGAAGGCAATCTAGACATTGCATCAGCATTACTGTGATCAGCTGATCGTCTGTATTCAATATCATTTGTATATGCTGACAAAATCAAAGCCCATCTCTGCATTCGGGCTGCAGCTAATGTTGAAACTGGGGACTTTGGATGGAATATTGCTGTTTGGGGCTTATGGTCTGTAACGATGGTAAACTTACGACTATACAAGTATTTGTGAAACTTCTTGACCCCAAAAATGAATGCCAAAGCTTCCCTTTCAATTTGCGCATAATTACTCTCACTGGCACTGAGAGTGCATGAAGCAAAAGCAATTGGTCTCTCCTCCCCACTACGTGATACATGAGAGATTACTGCCCCAACTCCATACGGAGAGGCATCACATGCTAGCTTAATCTCCTGAGATATGTCATAGTGAACTAACATGGTGCTCTCTACCAATTTGCTTTTACATTCCTTGAATGCTGTATCGCATTCTTTTGACCACTTCCAATGAACCTGTTTTTTCAAAAGTTTATTCAGTGGATGTAATACTGTAGCCAAATTTGGTAGGAACTTCCCATAATAGTTCAAAAGACCCAAGAATGAACGAAGTTCAGTGACATTCCTGGGAGTGGGTGCATTTCTGATCGGATCCAATTTTTCCATGGTTGGATGTAAACCATCTTTGTCTACTATGTACCCTAAGTACTCCACTGAGTTTTTAAATAACTCACACTTACGAGCAGACACTCGTACTCTGTGCTTCTCTAGCCGTTTGAGGACTTCATTCAATATGTTATTATGAATTTGCCTATTTGGTGCTGAAATTAGTATGTCATCCAAATAACATACGATCCCTTCAATACCTTGTAAAATCTGGTTCATCACCACTTGGAATATGGCAGGGGCGGAAGACACTCCAAACGGTAGCCTATTAAATTGATATAGGCCTAGATGAGTATTTATAGTCAAACATGACTTGGACTCCTCATCTAGTTCAAGCTGTAAGTAGGCATTCGTAAGATTCAGTTTTCAGAAGATCTGACCACCTGTCAGTGTTGTGACCAAATCTTCTATATTCGGCAATGTATTGGGGACATTACCCTCTCGAACCTGGTTTACGGTTACTTTATAATCACCACACAATCTTACCTTACCATCGGACTTAGGTACAACAACAATGGGTGCAGCCCAATTACATCGATCTATCTTACAAATAATGTTCTCAGTCTCTAGTCTTTTGAGTTCTTGCTCAACTTTCTCCTTGAGTGCATATGGTACAGAACGTGGCTTGTAGTAAACCGATCTAGCGTCCTTCTGTACCATGACACTTGTCTTGAAGCCTTGGATCGGACTGCCCGTTTCGCAGAACACCTTCGGATACTTCTTGATAACCTCATCCATTGATGAAAATCTCGCTTCCACACAGAAAATCTTACTCCAATCCAGCTTCAGTGAGCTCAACCAATTTCTTCCTAATAAGGCATGCTTGTCTCCTTTCACTACTATTAGAGGCAAGTTATGAAATTGATCTTTATATTTCACCGGTACGGTAATACGACCTACCACAGGAATTTTCTCTCCCGAGTAACCTCGCAGCTCTATCTTGGATTTCTCCAGTTGGAAATCACGCAATTTGTCGAGGTACAGCGACTCCGGTACTACACTCACGGATGCAGCCGTGTCAATTTCCATTGGTATCTTGAATCCCGCAATATCGATGTGGATTTTGATGCTTTCCGAATCACTGTTCGTTAACCTCGTGCTCCTGATAATGTGCAACTCTAACATCTCCTCCTCCTGTTGTTGTTCTTCCATGCTATGTAGTCTCTTGGGATTTTTACTCATAACTTGGAACGCTGGACTCATAGCTTTGGAAGCTGGTTTACCCTTCAGTCGGCATGCCTTCGCAAGATGCCCAGTCTTCCTGCAGAAGAAAAACTCTGCCTTCACATAGGGACAGCTTTGAACAATGTGTTGTCCCAGGCACCTATAGCATGACTTCGACGCTCTGTTAGAATTTCAGTTTCTGAGACTTTGGGCCCCCACCGTCTTTTACCTTGAACCTGCAGGTGATTTACCGTGGTTGACTGACGACCGTAATTATGACTTAATTCTCGGGAATATTGTTTGGCCATGCCCATCGACCTCGCTGTCTGACAAGCAATCTCAAAAGTCAAGTCATCCATCGTCAAAAACTTCCTTTTGATCGCCCCACAAACAAAACGGTCCCGCAATGTGCAGTTTTGAAAGTTTCCAAAATTACAGTGCATCGATAGCTTTTTTTAATGCTATGATGTAATCACTGATACTTTCATCAGCATTTTGATTCCGAATCCAGAAACGATAGCTTTCAGCAATTTCTAATGGTTTGGGGTTATAGTGCTGCTCCAGCTTCGTTAAAATCTCTTTAAGCGTTGTGTCCTTTGGCTCGTCAGGCACAAGCATATTTACAAGGGTTTCGTATAATGCCGGACCCACCTCCGATAAGAAGATCGCTTTCTTACATTCCAACACAGCCCAGTTCTGGACTGCATTGTCTGGAACTTCGATTATGTTATTTGCAGTTAAATACATTTATAGCCGATCTACATATGCTTTAAAACGTTCCCGGTCATGTCTATACTCCCCCAAATGTCCGATTATACCAGCCATTATAATTTCTAGCTGTTCACACCGTGTGCTGTATTTTATCTCGGATTTTGTAGCTTTTTCCAAAAACAGATACTTCCAAAGTCTCTCTGTTGGCTGGCTGAATCTTTCCCCAACAAAATTTAAGCTTTAAATCATCCGAAAAATCCCATGTCGCCGCCAAATGTGATATATTCACAGAGCACAAGCACACACAGCTTCCAACATGGCAGGCAGCTCTCTCGGAAGTCTCCGGAAATCTGCCCGGTTCTGTTTATTATTAACCCTGCAATTGCAGTACACAATACGTCCACATCCACAGTGTGGAGCTACAAACATTACAAGCTGACAGACATTCACCGGGTATCTGTTATTCTATATATAACCGCGCCCCCACCTCCTCACCGCGAACCCCTCAATTAGATTCCAGCCTGTAACTCAGTCCCTGGTATCCGTTATTCTATATATAAACCCCCGAACCCCTCGATTAGATTCCAGCCTGTAACTCACAACCTGGTATCTGTTATTCTCTATATAAATCCCCAAATCCCTCGATTAGATTCCAGCCTGTAACTCACTCCCGGGTATCTGTTATTCTATATATTACCCCAGCCCCCACCCTCCACACCCCTCGATTAGAATCCAGCCTGTACCTCATTCCCGGGTATCCGTTATTCTAAATATAACTCCACCCCCGAACCCCTCGCTTATATTCCACCCTGTAACTCACTCCAGGGTACCCATTATTTGAGAAATAAACCGCCCGAACCCATCGATTAGATTCCAGCCTGTAACTCACCCCCGGGTATCTGTTATTCTATATATAAAACCCCCGAACCCCTCGATTACAATCCAGCCTGAAACTCACTCCTGGGTATCGGTAATTCTATGTAAAAACTCCCCCGAACCACTCGATTGGTTTCCAGCCTGTAACTCACTCCCGGTTATCTGTTATTCTATAGATAAACCCCCATACCCCTCGATTAGAATCCAGCCTGTAACTCACTCCCAGCTATCTGTTATTCAATACATAAACTCCCCCAAACCCCTCGATTAGTTTCCAGCCTGTAACTCACTCCCAGTTATCTGTTATTCTATATATAAACCCCCGTACCCCTCGATTAGAATCCAACCTGTAACTCACTCCCGGCTATCTGTTATTCTATATACAAACTCCCCCGAACCCCTCGATTAGGTTCCAACCTGTAACTCACTCTCGGCTATCTGTTATTCTATATATAAACTCCCCCGAACCCTTCGATTAGGTTCCAGCCTGTAACTCACATCCGGGTATCCGTTATGCTATATATAACTCCACCCCCAAACCCCTCGATTAGATTCCAGCCTGTAACTCACTCCCGGGTATCCATTATTCTACATATAACTCCACCCCCGAACCCCTCGATTAGATTCCAGCCTGTAACTCACCCCCGGGTATCGGTAATTCTATGTAAAAACTCCCCCGAACCACTCGATTAGATTCCAGGCTGTTACTCACTCCCGGCTATCTGTTATTCTATATATAAACTCCCCCGAACCCCTCGATTAGGTTCCAGCCTGTAACTCACTCCCGGGTATCTGTTATTATATATATAAACCCCCGCACCCCTCGATTAGATTCCAGCCTGTAACTCACTCCCGGGTATCTGTTATTCTATATATAAACCCCCGCACCCCTCGATTAGATTCCAGCCTGTAACTCACTCCCGGGTACCTATTATTCTATATTTACCACCCCCCACCGGCTGGCCCCCCAAACCCCTCGATTTAATTCCTGCCTGTTCCTCACTCCCGGGTATCTGTTATTCTATGTATAATCCCCCCGAACTCCTCGATTAGATTTCAGCCTGTAACTCACCCCCAGGTATCTGTTATTCTATATATAAATCCCCCGAACCCCTCGATTAGACTTCAGTCTATAACTTATTCCCGGGTGTCTGATATTCTATATATAAACTAGCTGAACCCCTAGATTAGATTCCAGCCTGTAACTCAATCCAGGGTATCTGTTATTCTATATATAACACCCGCCGAATGCCTCGATTAGATTCCAGCCTATAACTCACTCCCGGGTATCCGTTATTCTATATATAAACCCCCAAACTCCTTGATTAGATTCCAGTATGGAACTCACTCGCAGGTATCCGTTATTCTATATATAACACCCCCTGAACTCCTCGATTAGATTCGAGCCTGTAACTAACTCCCGGGTATCTGCTATTCTATATACAAACCCTCCTGATCCTGTCGATTAGATCCCAGCCTGTAACTTACCCCTGGGTATCCATTATTCTATATATAAACCCCCTGACCCCCTCGAATAGAATCCATCCTGAAACTCACTACTAGTTACCTCTTTTTCTATATATACCCCCAGCCGCCCTCCCGAACCCCTCGATTAGATTCCTGCCTGTTACTCACACCCGGGTATCTGCTATTCTATATATAATCTCCCCTCCACTGAACTCCTTGATTAGATTCCAGCCTGTAACTCACTCCCGGGTAGCTGTTATTCTAAACATAATCCCCCAAACCCCTCGATTAAATTCCAGTCTGTACATCTCACCCGGGTATTCGTTATTCTATTTATAAACACCCAAACACCTCGCTTAGATTCCAGCCTGTAACTCACCCCAGGTATCTGTTACTCTATATATAATCCCCCCGAACCCTTCGATTAGATTTCAACCTATAACTCATTCCCGGGTGTCTGTTATTCTATGTATAAACGACCCGAACCCTCGATTAGATTCCAGCCTGTAACGCACTCCCGGATATTTGTTATTCCAGATATAAACTCCAGAACCCCTCGATTAGATTCCAGCCTGTAAAACACTCCCGGGTATCTGTTATTCTATATATCAACTCCCCCGAACCCCTCAATTAGATTCCAGCCTGTAACTCACTCCCGGGTATCTGTTATTCTACATTTCAACCCCCTGCCGAACCCCTCGATTAGATTCTAACCTGGAACTCACTCCCGGGTGACTGTTATTGTATATAAAATGCATAACGAACCCCTCAATTAGATTCCAGCCTGTAACTCACTCCCAGGTATCCGTTATTCTATATATAAACCCCCAGAATCCCTCGATTAGATTCCAGCCTGTAACTCACTCCCGGGTATCAGTTATTCTCAATATTACTACCCGAACACCTCGCTTAGATTCCAGTCTGTAATTCGCACCCGGGTATCCATTATTCTCAATATAAACCCCCGAACCCCTCGATTAGATTCCAGCCTGTAATTCACTCTTGGGTATCTGTTATTCTATGTATAATCCCCCCCCCCGAACTCCTCGATTAGATTCCAGCCTGTTACTCACTCCCGGGTACTGTTATTCTAAATCTAAACCACCGAACCCCTCGCTTAGATTCCAGTCTGTAACTCACCCCCGGGTATATGTTATTCTATACATAAACTAGCTGAACCCCTCGATTGGATTCCAGCATGTAACTCACTCCCGTGTATCTGTTATTCTATATATAAACTCCCCGAAGCCCTCAGTTAGATTCCAGCCTGTAACTCATTCCCGGGTATCTTTTATTCGATATATAAACCCCCCGAACCCCTAGATTAGATTCTAGCATGTACCTCACTTCTGGGTATCTGTTATTCTATATATAAACCACAACGAACCCCCTCGATTAGATTCCAGCCTGTAACTCACTCCTGGGTATCTGTTATTTTATATATAACACCCCCACCGAACCCCTCGATTAGATTCCAGCCTGTAACTCACCCCTGGGCACCGCTTTTCTATGTATAAACCACCTGAACCCCTCAATTAGATTCCAGCTTGTAACTCACTCCCGAGTATCTGTTATTCTATATATAAATCCCCAGAATTCCTCAATTAGATTCCAGCCTGTAACTCACTCACGGGTATCCGTTATTCTCAATATTAATACCCAAATACTTCACTTAAATTCCAGTCTGTAATTCGCTCCCGGGTATCCGTTATTCTCAATATAAACCCCCGAACCCCTCGATTAGATTCCAGCCTGTAATTCACTCCCGGGTATCTGTTATTCTATGTATAATCCCCCCCAAACTCCTCGATTAGATTCCAGCCTGTTACTCACTCCCAGGTATCTGTTATTCTAAATATAAACCCCCGAACTCCTCGCTTAGAGTCCCACCTGTAACTCACCCCCGGGTATATGTTATTCTATATATAAACTAGCTGAACTCCTAGATTAGATTCCAGCCTGTAACTCACACCTGGGTATATGTTATTCTATATATAAACTCCCCGAAGCCCTCAGTTAGATTCTAGCTGTAACTCATTCCCGGGTATCTTTTATTTGATATATAAACCTCCGAAACCTTCGATTAGATTCCAGCCTGTAACTCACCCCCGGGTATCCGTTATTCTGTGTAAAAACCCTCAAACCCCCCGATTATATTCCAGCCCGTAACTCACTCCCGGGTATCTATTATTCTATATATAAACCCCCAGAACCCCTCGATAGATTCCCGCCTGTAACTCACTCCTGGGTAGCTGTTAGTTTAGATATAAACCACAACGAACCTCTCAATTAGATTTCAGCCTGTAATTCACTCCCAGGTATCCGTTATTCTATCGATAAATCCCCAAACACTTCGATTAGATCCCAGCCTGTAACTCACTCCCGGGTATCCGTTATTCGATATTTAAACCCCCAGAAACCCTCAATTAGATTCCAGCATGTAACTCACTCCTGGGTATCCGTTATTTTCTATATAAACCCTCGAATCCCTGATTAGATTCCAGCTTGTATCTCACTCCTGGATATCTGTTATTCTAAATATAAAGCCCCCAACCCCTGGCTTAGATTCCAGATTGTAACTCACCCCCGGGTATCTGTTATTCTATATATAAAGCTCCGAAACCCTCGAATAGATTCCAGCCTGTAACTCACCCCCGGGTATCTGTTATTCTATATATAAAGCTCCGAAACCCTCGAATAGATTCCAGCCTGTAACTCACCCCCGGGTATCTGTTATTCTATATATAAATAGCTGAACCCCAAGATTAGATTCCAGCCTGTAACTCAGTCCTGGGTATCTGTTATTCTATATATAAACTGCCCCGAAGCCCTCAATTAGATTCCAGCCTGTAACTCACTCCTGGGTATCTGTTATTCTATGTATAATCCCCGCCGAAATCCTCGATTAGATTCCAGCCTGTTACTCACACCCGGGTATCTGTTATTCTAAATATAAAGCCCCCAACCCCTGGCTTAGATTCCAGATTGTAACTCACCCCCGGGTATCTGTTATTCTATATATAAAGCTCCGAAACCCTCGAATAGATTCCAGCCTGTAACTCACCCCCGGGTATCTGTTATTCTATATATAAAGCTCCGAAACCCTCGAATAGATTCCAGCCTGTAACTCACCCCCGGGTATCTGTTATTCTATATATAAATAGCTGAACCCCAAGATTAGATTCCAGCCTGTAACTCAGTCCTGGGTATCTGTTATTCTATATATAAACTGCCCCGAACCCCTCAATTAGATTCCAGCCTGTAACTCACTCCTGGGTATCTGTTATTCTATGTATAATCCCCCCCGAAATCTTCGATTAGATTCCAGCCTGTTACTCACTCCCGGGTATCTGTTATTCTAAATATAAACCCCCGAACCCCTGGCTTAGATTCCAGCCTGTAACTGACCCCCGGGTATCCGTTATTCTATGCAAAAACGCTCGAACACCTCGATTATATTCCAACCTCAAACTCACTCCCAGGTACATATTATTCTATATATAAACCCCGCGAAACCCTCGATTAGATTCCAGCCTGTACCTCATTTCCGGATATCCATTATTCTATATATAACTCCCCCACCGAACCCCTCGATTAGATTCCAGCCTGTAACTTACCCCTGGGTACCGTTATTCTATGTATAAACCGCCTGAACCCCTCAATTGGATTCCAGCCTGTAACTCACTCCCGGGTATCTGTTATTCTATATATAAACCCCCAGAATCCCTCGATTAGATTCCAGCCTGTAACTCACTCCCGGGTATTAGTTATTCTCAATATTAATACCCGAATACTTCACTTAGATTCCAGTCTGTAATTCGCTCCCGGGTATCCGTTATTCTCAATATAAACCCCCGAACCCCTCGATTAGATTCCAGCCTGTAACTCACTCTCGGGTATCTGTTATTCTATGTATAATCCCCCCACGAACTTCTCGATTAGATTCCAGCCTGTTACTCACTCCCAATATCTGTTATTCTAAATATAAACCCCCGAACCCCTCGCTTAGATTCCAGCCTGTAACTCACCCCCGGGTATATGTTATTCTATACATAAACTAGCTGAACCCCTCGATTAGGTTCCAGCATGTAACTCACTCCCGTGTACCTGTTATTCTATATATAAACTCCCCGAAGCCCTGAGTTAGATTCCAGCCTGTAACTCATTCCCGGATATCTTTTATTCGATATATAAACCTCCGAAACCCTCGATTAGATTCCAGCCTGTAACTCATCCCCGGGTATCCGTTATTCTGTGTAAAAACCCTCGAACCCCTCAATTAGATTCCAACCTGTAACTCACTCCCGGGTACCTATTATTCTATATATAAACCCCGCGAAACCCTCGATTAGATTCCAGCCTGTAACTCACTCCTGGGTATCTGTTATTCTATATATAAACTGCCCCGAACCCCTCGATTAGATTCCAGCCTGTAACTCACTCCTGGGTATCTGTTATTCTATGTATAATCCCCCCCGAAATCCTCGATTAGATTCCAGCCTGTTACTCACTCCCGGGTATCTGTTATTCTAAATATAAACCCCGAACCCCTGGCTTAGATACCAGCCTGTAACTGACCCCCGGGTATCCGTTATCTTATGTATAAACCGCCTGAACCCCTCAATTGGATTCCAGCCTGTAACTCACTCCGGGTATCTGTTATTCTAAATATAAACCCCCAGAATCCCTCGATTAGATTCCAGCCTGTAACTCACTCCCAGGTATCAGTTATTCTCAATATTAATACCCGAATACTTCACTTAGATTCCAGTCTTTAATTCGATCCCGGGTATCCATTATTCTCAATATAAACCCCCGAATCCCTCGATTAGATTCCAGCCTGTAATTCACTCCCGGGTATCTGTTATTCTATGTATAATCCCCCCCGAACTCCTCGATTAGATTCCAGCCTGTTACACACTCCCGGGTATCTGTTATTCTAAATATAAACCCCCGAACCCCTCGCTTAGATTCCCACCTGTAAGTCACCCCTGGGTATATGTTATTCTATATATAAACTAGCTGAACCCCTAGAATTGATTCCAGCCTGTAACTCACTCCCGGGTATCTGTTATTCTATATATAAACTCCCCGAAGCCCTCAGTTAGATTCTAGCCTGTAACTCATTCCCGGGTATCTTTTATTTGATATATAAACCTCCAAAATCCTCGATTAGATTCCAGCCTGTAACTCACCCCCGGGTATCCGTTATTCTGTGTAAAAACCCTCAAATCCCTCGATTATATTCCAGCCTGTAACTCACTCCCGGGTTTCTGTTATACTATATATAAATCCCCGGAACCCCTAGATTAGATTCTAGCATGTACCTCACTCCCGGGTATCTGTTATTCTATATATAAACCTCAACGAACCCCTCGATAGATTCTCGCCTGTAACTCCCGGGTATCTGTTATTTTAGATATAAACCACAACGAACCCCTCGATTAGATTTCAGCCTGTAACTCACTCCCAGGTATCCATTATTTTATAGATAAATACCCAAACACTTCGATTCGATCCCAGCCTATAACTCACTCCCGGGTATCCGTTATTCGATATTTAAACCCCCAGAATCCCTCAATTAGATTCCAGCCTGTATCTCACTCCTGGGTATCTGTTATTCTATATATAAACCCCCTGTACACCTCGATTAGACATCAGCCGATAACTCTTTCCTGGGTGTCTGATATTCTATATATAAACTAACTGAACCCCTAGATGCGATTCCAGCCTGTAACTCACTCCCGGGCATCTGTTATTCTATATTTAACTCCCCCGAACCCCTCGATTAGATTCCAGCCTGCAACTCACTCCTGGGTATCTTTTATTCTATATATAAACCTCCGAACTCCTCGATTTTATTCCAACCTGTAACTCACTCCCGGGTACCTAGTATGCGATATATAAACCCCCTGAACCCCTCGATTAGAATCCAGCCTGTAACTCACTCCCGGGTATCTGTTATTCTATATATAAATCTGCGAACACCTCAATTAGATTCCAGCCTGTAACTCACTCCCGGGTATCGGTTATTCTGTATATAAATCCCCAAACACCTCGATTAGATTCCAGCCTGTAACTCACTGCCGGGATTCTGTTATTCTATATATAAACCCCCCCCTAAACCCCTCGATTAGATTCCAGCCTGTAACTCACTCCCGATTATTTGTTATTCTATATATAATCCCCTTGAACCCCTCAATTAGATTCTAGCCTGTAACTCACTCCCGGGTAGCCGTTTTTCTATATATAAATACCCCGAATCACTCGATTAGATTCCAGCCTGTAACTCACTCCCGGTTATCCGTTATTCTATATATAAACACCGAACCCCTCGATTAGATTGCAGCCCTTAACTCACTCCAGGGTATCCGTTATTCTATATATAAACCCCCGAACCCCTCGATTAGATTCCAGCCTGTAACTCACTCCCGGGTATCTGTTATTCGATATATAAACCCCCTGAACCCACGATTAGATTCTAGCCTGTAACTCACTCCGGTTATCTGTTATTCTATATATAAACCCTCCGAACCCCTCGATTAGATTCCAGCCGGTAAATCGCTGCCGGATATCTGTTATTCTATATTTAAACCCACGAACCCCTCGATTTGGTTCCAGCCTGTAACTCGCTCCCAGGTACCTCTTATTCTATATATAACACTATTGTGTTCCTAACACAGAAGAGGCTGCAAACAGACAGGTTAAAGTAACAGTAATCTCAGTCTTTAATAAGACACTCCAGAGTGAGGAACAGGCCTTTGGGGCCGGCTTATATACAGTGCTCCCAGCGGATGCTGGGATCCCTTGGGACTTCAGAGGATGAGCCCCCTGGTGGCAGAACATGGAAGTGCATGCTTTACAGATACACATCACTTCACCCCTCAAAGTCAAAGTGAAAACTATTTACAAGGTGAGGCGGTCGGGAGCCTTTCTTTCCCTGGTGGACCGCCTCGGTACAAATGTCTGTTCTGGTGTGTTGGCTGTGCCCTTGCTGGGCTGGCGTATTGTTGGCCCTGCAGGGCCGCAAGGTGAGCCTGGCCTTGCTGGGCTGTTGGGCGTGATGGGTTCGATTTCCTGGTCCGGCGTGGTGTCGTTGATCCATTGGGTGTGTGTTGTGGGTTCGAAAAAGATGGTGCCTGCTGTGGGTTGTTCAGGGCAGTCTGTGAACCGCGGCCTCGTTTGGTCCAGGTGCTTTCTGCAAATTTGTCCATTGTCTAGTTTGACCACAAACACCCTACTCTCTTCTTTAGCTATCACCGGGCCCGCGATCCACTTGGGATCATGTCCATAGTTTAGCACATACACAGGGTCATTCAGATCAATTTCCCGTGACACAGTGGCGCGACCATCGTTTACATTTTGTTGCTGCCGCCTGCTCTCTACCTGATCATGCAGGTTGAGGTGAACCAGTGAGAGTCTGGTTTTAAGTGTCCTTTTCATGAGTAGCTCAGCCGGGGACACCCCTGTGAGCGAATGGGATCTCGTGCGGTGGCTGAGCAGTACTTGGGATAGGCGGGTTTGGAGTGAGCCTTTTGTGACTTGTTTAAGGCTCTGTTTGATGGTTTGTATTGCCCTCTCCACGTGCCTATTGGAGGCTGGTTTAAACAGGGCCGAGGTGACATGTTTGATCCCATTGCGGGTCATGAATTCTTTAAATTCGGCACTGGTAAAACATGGCCCGTTGTCACTGACGTATGTCAGGCAGGCCATGGGTGGCAAACATGGTCCTCAGGCTTTCAATGGTGGCGGTGGCAGTGCTTCCCGACATTATTTCACATTCAATCCACTTTGAAAAAGCATCCACCACCACCAGGAACATTTTACCGAAAAACGGGCCCACATAGTCGACATGGATCCTCGACCATGGTCTGGAGGGCCAGAACCACAAACTTAGTGGTGCCTCTCTGGGCGCGTTGCTCAACTGAGCACATACGCTGCATTGCCGTACACAGGACTCTAATTCAGAGTCGATACCGGGCCACCACACGTGGGATCTGGCTATCGCTTTCATCATTACTGTACCCGGGTGTGTGCTGTGGAGATCTGAGATTAACGTCTCCCTGCCCTTTTTTGGTAGCACTACGCGGTTACCCCACAACAGGCAGTCTGCCTGAATGGACAGCTCGTCCTTTCGCCGCTGGAATGGCTGGATTAGCTCTTGCATTTCAACGGGGATGCTGGCCCAGCTCCCATGCAGTACACAGTTTTTTACTTGGGACAGCAGAGGATCTTGGCTGGTCCAAGTCCTAAACTGGTGGGCCGTGACAGGTGATTTATCATTTTCAAACGCTTCCATGACCATCAACAAGTCTACGGGCTGCGCCACCATCAACAAGTTTGCAGGCTGTGCCACCATCAACAAATTTGCAGGCTGCGTCATTTCCACCCCCGTGGTGGGCAATGGTAGCCGACTGAGAGCATTCGCACAGTTCTCGGTGCCTGGCCTGTGGCGGATGGTATAGTTATACGCTGATAGCGCGAGTGCCCACCTTTGTATGCGGGCAGAGGCATTAGTATTTATCCCCTTGTTTTCAGTGAACAGGGATATGAGGGGCTTGTGATCGGTTTCCAGCTCAAATTTGAGGCCAAACAGGTACTGATGCATTTTCTTTACCCCGAACACACATGCTAATGCCTCTTTCTCAATCATGCTGTAGGCCCTCTCGGCCTTAGACAAGCTCCTGGAAGCATAGGCGACAGGTTGCAACTTTCCCGCAATGTTAGATTGTTGTAATACACACCCGACTCCGTACGATGACTCATCACCTGCGAACACAAGTCTTTTACATGGGTATACAATACAAGCAGCTTGTTGGAGCATAGAATGTTTCTGGTTTTCTCAAAAGCAATTACTTGTTTTTTTTCCCCATACCTAGTTTTCACCTTTGCGCAATAACACATGTAGGGGCTCTAAAAGGATGCCTAACCCCAGTAGGAAGTTACCAAAATAGTTGAGGAGTCCCAGGAACGACTGCAGCTCCGTGACGTTCTGTGGCCTGGGCGCTTTCCTGATAGCCTCTGTCTTGGCGTCTGTGGGCCGAATGCCTTCCGCCGCGATCTTTCTCCCCAAAAGCTCCACTTCTGTTGCCATGAAGACGCATTTCGACCTCTTCAGCCGCAGCCCTAGGCGATCCAGTCGCTGGAGGACCTCCTCCAGGTTTTGTAGGTGCTCGGCGGCGTCCCGACCCGTGACCAATATGTTGTCCTGAAAGACCACCATGTGTGGTACCGACTTGAGTAGGCTCTCTATGTTTCTCTGGAAGATCGCTGCAGTCGACCGAATTCCAAACGGGCATCTGTTGTAGATGAACAGTCCCTCGTGCGTGTTGATGCAGGTGAGGCTCTTCGAAGACTCCTCCAGCTCCTGCGTCATGTCGGCAGAAGTCAGGTCGAGCTTGGTGAACGTCTTGCCTCTTGCCAGCGTCGCAAATAGGTCGTCTGCCTTAGGTAGCGGATATTGGTCCTGTAGCGAGAAACGATTAATAGTTACTTTATAATCGCCGCAAATCCTGACCGTGCCATCAGTTTTGAGTACTGGAACAATCGGGCTGGCCCACTCGCTGAATTCCACTGGGGAGGTGATGCCCTCGCATTGCAGCCTGTCCAGTTCAATTTCCACTCTCTCCCCCACCATGTGAGGTGCCGCTCGCGCCTTGTGGTGAATGGGTCGTGCCTCTGGGACCAAGTAGATCCGCACCTTCAATGCGGAAAAGTTTCCAATGCCTGGCTCAAAAAGGGAAGGAAATTTGTTAAGAACCTGGGTACATGAGGCCTCATCGACATGTGATAGTGCTCGGATGTCATCCCAGTTCCAGTGGATTTTGCCCAGCCAGCTCCTTCCAAGCAGTGTGGGGCCATCACCCGGGACAATCCAGAGTGGCAGTTCGTGCACCGTGCCCTCGTATGTGACCTTGACCATGGCGCTGCCCAGGACAGTGATAAGTTCTTTGGTGTACATTCTCAGTTTCGTGTGGATGGGGCTCAGGGCTGGTCTGAATGCCTTGTTGCACCACAGTCTCTCAAACATCTTTTACTTATGATGGATTGGCTAGCACCAGTGTCTAGTTCCATGGCTACGGGTAAGCCATTCAATTTTACATTTAGCATTATAGGTGGACATTTCATCGAAAGTATGTGCGCCCCGTGTACTTCAGCATCTGCCTTCTCTCTCTGAGGCTCGAAATTGCTTTGATCCACCATGGACCGATCTTCCTCTGCCACGTGGTGGTTAGCAGGTTTTGCAGAGCTTGCAGCTCGTTTGCAAGCTCGTTGGAGGTGCCCCATTGTTCCACAGCTCTTGCAAACATACCCTTTTGTTGTCGGAAGTAGGCACCTGCAGAATATATCAAAACATGAGGCATTAGGCACCTGCTAAATATATCTAACCTCATATAAGTTTAAAGTGGCCACACATAAAATGGCTGCCCAGGCATGATGGGAAATCAGGTAGTCAAGCTGTGAACTATTGACTGAGCAATGACCGAGCAATAACCCTGTGAGGCCCACTGCCAGGAATGCCTTGGATACAAGATAACTATAACAAACCATTATAACTCCACACAGCAGAGCCCCGAGAAATAGAGATAAGGGGGGCCTACATCACATAACGAGGGCATGAATCAGCCCGAGCTGACAAGAACCGAATATGTAACTCTAATAAGGAGGCTACCCAAAGACAGCACCCAAGGACAGTAAGATAAGGGAGACCCAGGCCATGTTACAAGACACATGAGTCATCCCTAGCAACACACCCCTTAGCAACACATCTCTTGGCAACACATGAGCCACTTTACGTTTAGAGACTAACGCTATTGGTCTAATGTAACTGTAGTAAACTGTTGTATGTAATTGTAGTAAACTGTTGTAAAACATATAAAGATCCATGAAACCCTTTGTTCAGCGGAGAGAAGCCTGGATACAGTCCTGAGACTTCCTCCCCGCTAAGCATTAATAAAGGCAGCATCGGCATTTGTACCGACTCTGAGTGTTGAGTGATTCTTCTGAGAAAACATTCATGCTAACAGTGGCGTAGTCGACGGGATTTCCTGGAGTCGCTGGACGCCCTTGGAAAAACCCGGGTGAGTATAAAAAACAATTTTTAAGTATAAAGGGTGCGGAAGGTGGAGCTGGTTGATCGACACAAGGAGACGGTCTAATATCTCAAGCGCCTAGCCTGAGCCTAAATTAAGAGGACTTTTGTCCCACGTGACGGCCAGGAACCAAGTCGGCGTAGGGAACACACTTAGACCGTGGGATCGTGATACCGAGAGACATCTTCCAGACCCAGTAGTGTAATTTGAAATACCCCGGGGTAGAACCAAGCGGTGTACAGCGGCTAACGGAATCCAAACCTGTGAACAGGGTTGGACCAACAGGCTGAGCGGTGGTAGGTAGTCGTTAAGGATACGTAGAGCACTGCGGGAATTGCTTAAACGCGTTTTAAGAATTGTGTAAGTTTGTGTAACAGCAGAACTTGTGACCTGACAGTAGCTAGGAGATGGTCTACTCCAAGTTGCGCTAGGAAGGAAGCGGACCTCTGAGAGTAGATTCCTAACGGTACTAGTCCTACCCAGGAATGGCCATGAAAACAAGTAAACTCGAGTGGGGATCAGAAGGGTCCCTTACCCGCCATCTGGCGGAAAAACAAAAGAAACTAATCAAGAAAATGATTAGAGCAGGGTGGGACCTGCAAGCAGCCCAACGGGAATGGTGGGTGAAGGAACGGAAAAAAAAACAATACCAGTAGTCCACTACAAAAGTTATGTGAGGAATTATTTAGATAAAACTACGAATTCCCTGAAAGGTCATGGATCCAAAAAATTAATAGGAAAGAAGAGAGACTGTTGTAAATGTCTGGTCGTTGAGTGAGAGTCCCTGTGTGATTTTGTGACTGCGGAATGAATTTTTCTGAAAGCCTGGTTGGAAGAGGAATGCAAGTGTCTGTTTATTTTAGTTAACCCTTTGTAGTGTTGTCCTGTATGTGGGAAGTTTTAAGACATTTAAGTTAGAAACGCAGGTGTGGATTTATTCGGATGATAGGTTACGGAGCTAGGAAAGTAAACAAATGTATAAAGGATAGGTTTGTTGAGCAAAAGATTTATTTGACACGCTCACTTACTTGCCGAAAGAAAACATGCAATGATTGATTGGGTTGAAAGACATAAATTTAGTCTCGGAATGAGATAAAGAATGCTTTAAAAAAAAGAGCTTCTAGCAAAAAAAAAAGTTTTAAATAAAGATTGAAATTACAAAGTTTGAATTGGGATTTTGAGATATTTAGAGAAGGCACAGAAAATACTGAGGTGGATTCAAAAAAAAAATTATTAAATTAAATCTGATCAGGTCAAACTCCTGGGCGAGTGGCGAGCTATCTGTGAAGGTGTAAAAGGAACTTTTGGAAAATGTTAAAAACAGCAAGCTTTAGTAACGACTTTGAAACTGGAGCATTTTGAGATAACGAAAGGCAGCACTCAAACTCTCAAAGCTGGACTCCATTCCAGTTATGGAGAAAAAGAAATAGATAAAGACGCCACTTTGAAAGTAAACAAATGATTTTAAATTAACAACTTTATGGAGTCACGAACCCTCCGTGTAAAATACAAAACCTAATTTGAAGAAAGAAAAAAAAAGATGTAATGGACTAAAGGGAAAAAGACATAACTTACTAAATACTAGTTGATGTTTGCTGTGAAAAAGATATTGGTTTAATTAGAAGGAAAAAAAATTGGAAGAGGTAAAAAACACTATACATGGATTCGAATTTTAAATTATGAGAAAGTTTCAATGCAGTTTGAAAAGATTTCCAAAATGGACAGTGTTTATCAAGAAAAGTCCCGAACAGTCTAAACAAGCAGGAGGGTTTTGAAGATAACGAGGAGAAAGAGAGAAATTTAAAAAAAAAAATTTAATTTCAGTAAACAAAATTGCTATTGTATGTGTGGTCTTGTTTTAAAACAATTTTTAAAAAAAATTCTTTGGCAAGTACTTGAATTAGAAGTTAAGAAAACATTGGAGTTTACTCTAATGATTTATGCTGTTTTTAACGGATTCCTAATTTCGAAGCCAGTTTTGAAGGCACAAAGACTTTTTTTTTTCAGATGATTACATGAAGTCACATAATGACATCAGGTCTTCTTACAAACCTGGAAAGTAGTTAACCCTTTCCATTGACAGCCGTTTTATACTGAACATTATTAATTTGGATTTCTTAATAGAAAAAAACTCACCTAACAGAGGAAACAAAAATAAAAACAGAACTAGCTTATGTAATAATACTTGCCTGATACAATAAAGAAATAGATACTCAATAAAACAAATTGAAGAGTTAAAAGCTAAGATAAACAGGCTGGAAGAGATAACGGGACTAGACGGATAGTGCAGTGCGCAGCCATAGCACCATCACCTCTGACAATAGAGCCAATGTACCTCACGGTGGGTAGGTGTAGTCCACAAACCCAACCTAACGGTAAAGCAGACAGCGATGTTTGGAGGAATAGCTTTGGCCTTGGTCATAGGAGTTTGGGTAATATTTAAGTGGGTAAAGACACGGGCGCACGCCCTACAGATTCAGCTCGAAATGGTTCGATTGTAACCTTGTGCTTCTGATTTTGCAGGGTGACAGGGACACTCGTAGAGCAAAAAAACTTAACCCCTGGTGACGACCAGGCCGTCTGTTTAAAATTACAGATAATACTTACCGGAATTGGAATACGAACGGCGCTACTCGTAATATGGATAGCCCTGCGACATGCACGTACCCTGGGCAACACCGACGGACAGCAGAGCACGCTGGAAATAAACAACTACATGAACTATGGAGTCTTGTTTAATTTAACGGATGGAATGTGCATCCCAGCAGCCAAGGTTTTTAATGCATGGTTACAAGTGAATCCTAATAAGAATCCTAATAAGAATAAGAGTATGTGTACAGTGCTCCACGGGTATAAGGAACAGCTGCATTAAACGGAGGGATGTCAAAGGGCCTGATGAATGTACTTTCGGCATAATTTGCGCGCCTCCGGGACAATCCCAGCAATCAGTCATCTGCAAAAAGGGAATGGGGCTGTGTGGGTACTACGAGGAGGTGGGGGCGGCTGCAATATCATTGTATATATGTTTCTCACCCCCTCCGACACCGCGCCCCATAAGAACCACTACATTGCCCGAGGAACTGCCTTGTCCCATAACTACTAAGGGACCAGAAAATGAGATTGTAATGTACAACGAAGGGGAATTATTGTATGATAATGTTAAACATGAAATTGTGCCTGTCCTGATCAATATTTCAGGCATCCAGATGCCGGAATACTGTACAGAACAGTCAAGGAAAATGTACAATGTATTAAGTAAAGTTGTAATGCAGCAGGCTGCCGATGCAATGGGTGCCAGTAGGTTCCAGGGACAGGGGTTAGCCCCCAGGATGAAGAGGGAAATAGTTAATGATGTTGCTACCGTTTTCAATACAGGGACCTCCGTAGTGAACTCGATAGACATACAAGGATTAAATGAGAGGGTGGAACAGCTTAGAGGGGTGATGAAGGGGTTATTGGAGAGGGTGGAGCAAAACCAGGAAGACCAAGCCAACCTAGGAAAGGAGGGTGCCGAAATCCAGTTGGATGGCATCTCAGTCCTGGAAGCTCACGCCAAAACCATCAATCACCTCATTGATAGAGAAAAAGAAGATACAGGGAAAGCAAAGACAGGGGCAACTCTGTCACGCTTATGGTCTGTGGATGGTGGGACAGATCCGCCACAATCTCGACCAGATCCAACGCGGGGAAGTACCCGATTGGATAGACAGTTCACATCTGGCTCAGTTGGCTAACCAGAGGGGGACATTGGATAATTGTACTCTGAAGGGACTGACCCGAGTATACCCAGCAATTCCAGATTGCCAGATGGGTAGGACTACCGGGATAGAGATAGTCCTGATGATCCCAAAAGCCACGCCGGACTCAGGGCCGTTCCCCCTATACCAACTAGAGAATATCGGAATAATACGGGAAAATGTACTACCTGACAACCACCTCTGCCGTTCGTCGAAACAACATACTTACCGGGATTTCCCTAGCAGATTGCAAGCAAAAGGGGGGAGATCACAGTATGCCCTCACCCGGTGGGCCGAGGTGAGCTAGACGAGTGCGGATTTAACCGAACCGATGGGTGTGTACTAGAAATAGTGTCCACACACAGGCACTTCGCGAGGGCAGGCTACGGAGGGAAGGGAAGATACTGCGTCTCTACCACAGAGCGTTCATACCAGTATAATGACCTGCAGTGCCCTATACCACAGCCAAAATTTTGCTTTACACCACTACGACCTGTCGCGATCGGGCAAGCGCATATCACCCAGGTTAGGTGCCAGAAGCCTGAAGTTATTGAGGTAACTGATCAGCTCCATGATCATTTGCAGGATTATGACGAGCCAGATCAGGTCCCTATCCCACATCTAACCGAAGTATTACGAGAATTGAGGCTCAGAGTGGGTCAATCCGTAAAGTTATATCACCAACTGCAAACTAAAATCAAAGTACTGGAAGAAGATATCGATGTAGACTTACAAAGTCAGAGTTGGTGGAGAAATGTCTGGGACTGGGGAATAAATTTCACACATACTGGTCGGGATACAATTGATCTTAGCGATAACATGGGGCATAATGGCCTGCCAGGCATGCAGACACCACGCACAGCGAAGAGGGACAAATCACCGTTCCCCGGATACTAAACAAGCCTGTTTGATAAGGGGGCAGGAGGATTTGGCCTTTGCCAATTTGATTTAAGCAACCGGGACTCCTGAAACCGCGTGACTGGCCAGCACGTTGAGGCAGGGAGTACCGGGCCGTGCACAAAATCTAATAAAGGTAGAACGGTCGGTTAAAAGGGGACTAGGACTAGTCCCTTTACCGAAAGGGGGAATTGTTGTAGGAGGTAGGCACCTGCAGAATATATCAAAACACGAGGCATTAGGCACCTGCTAAATATATCTAACCTCATATAAGTTTAAAGTGGCCACACATAAAATGGCTGCCCAGGCATGATGGGAAATCAGGTAGTCAAGCTGTGAACTATTGACTGAGCAATGACCGAGCAATAACCCTGTGAGGCCCACTGCCAGGAATGCCTTGGATACAAGATAACTATAACAAACCATTATAACTCCACACAGCAGAGCCCCGAGAAATAGAGATAAGAGGGGCCTACATCACAAACGAGGGCATGAATCAGTCCGAGCTGACAAGAACCGAATATGTAACTCTAATAATGAGGCTACCCAATGCCAGCATCCAAGGACAGTAAGATAAGAGAGGCCCAGGCCATGTTACAAGACACATGAGTCATCCCTAGCAACACACCCCTTAGCAACACATCTCTTGGCAACACATGAGCCACTTTACGTTTAGAGACTAACGCTATTGGTCTAATGTAACTGTAGTAAACTATTGTAAAACATATAAAGATCCATGAAACCCTTTGTTCAGCGGAGAGAAGCCTGGATACAGTCCTGAGACTTCCTCCCAGCTAAGCGTTAATAAAGGCCGCATCGGCATTAGAACCGACTCTGAGTGTTGAGTGATTCTTCTGAGAAAACATTCACGCTAACACTTTGAACTGGCATGAATAGGCTGAATGGAAGCCTCCACAGCACCAACAAGGTGTGAATTGCCTTGCATTCATCCTTTGTTGGGAACTCTGAGTCCTCTGGGTCACCTGAGGCCTGCTGGCAGTTGCAGACTCCTGGTTTCTGCCCTGTACATTTCTGCTCGCAAACACAGTTCCAGTTAATTTATGAACATTGCTAGCACTTGTGTGCTGAGAGATTTGTTTGGTGTTATCACTGGTGGACATAAACACCTGTGCTATAGCAATGGCCTAACTGAGGGTCAGTGTCTCTACAGTCAAAAGTTTTCATAGGATGGTCTCATGGCCAATGCCCAGTACAAAAATGCCTCTGAGCATTTGCTCCAGGTAGCCATCAAACTCACATTGTCCTGCAAGTCGCCTTAGCTCGGCGACGTAGCTCGCCACTTCCTGATCTTCAGATCGCTGGCACATGTACAATCGATACCTCGCCATCCATACACTCTCCCTTGGGTTAAGATGCTCCAGAACCAGTGTACACAGCTCCTCATACGACTTATCTGTGGGTTCACCGGAGCCTGAAGATTCTTCATGAGGCTGTCGGTCGGTGTCCCGCAGACTGTGAGGAGGACCTCTCTCCTTTTTGCAGCACTTCCTTCTCCGTCCAGCTCCTTGGCTACAAAGTACTGGTCTAGCCGTTCGACATAGGCTTCCCAGTCCTCACCCTCTGAGAACTTCTCCAGGATGCCCACAATTTGCTGCACCTTTGCATTGGATTCATATTCTCATCGCCAGTTATTGTGTTCCTAACACAGATGAGGCTGCACACAGGGAGGTTAAAGTAACAGTGACCTCAGTCTTTAATAAGATACTCCAGAGTGAGGAACAGGCCTTAGGAGCCGGCTTATGTACAGTGCTCCCAAGGGAGGCTGGGATCCCTTGGGACTTCAGGGGATGAGCCCCCTGGTGGCAGAACATGGGAGTGCATGCTTTACATATACACAACAAACACCACCCGCCAAACCCCTCGATCAGATACCAGTCTGTAACTCACTCCTGGGAATCTGTTATTCTATATATAAACCCCCGAACCCTTGATTAGATTCCAGACTGTAACTCACTCTCGGGTATCCATTATTCTATATATAATCCCCCCCAAATCCCTCGATTAAATTCCAGCTGTAGCTCATTCCTGGGTATCTGTTGTCCTATATATAACCCCCCCCCCCCACCCCCTGCTCCCCCCGAATCCCTCGATTAGATTCCATCCTGTAATTTACTCCCGGGTATCTCTTATTCTAAATATAAACCCCCGAACCCTTGATTAGATTCCAGACTGTAACTCACTCTCTGGTATCCATTATTCTATATATAAACCCGCCCCCCGAACCCCTCGATTAAATTCCAGCCCGTAACTCACTCCTGAGTATCTATTATTCTATATTTAAACCCCCAAACCCCTTGATTAGATTCCAGAATGTAACTCACTCCCGATATCTGTTATTTTATATATAAACCCAAGAACCCCTCGATTAGATTCCAGCCTGCAACTCAATCCGGGGTATCTGTTATTCTATATATAAACCAAGAACCCCTCGATTAGATTCTAGCCTGTAACTAACTTACAGGTATCCGTTATTCTATATATAAACCGTCCAAACCCCTCGATTAGATTCCAGCCTGTGACTCACTCGCGGGTGTCCGTTATTCTATATATAAACCCCCTGAACTCCTCGATTAGAGTCCAGCCTGTAACTCACAACCGGTTACCTCTTATTACCCCCCCGCCCTCCGAACCCCCCGATTAGATTCCTGCCTGTTACTCACTCCCGGGTATCTGCTATTCTATATATAATCCCCCCTGAACTCCTCGATTAGATTCCAGCCTGTAACCCACAACCGGTTACCTCTTATTCTATATATACCCCCCCGCCCTCCGAACCCCTCGATTAGATTCCAGCCTGTAACTCACTCCCGGGTATCTGTTATTCTAAATATAATCCCCCAAGCCCCTCGATTAATTTCCAGCCTGTAACTCACTCCCGGGTATCTGTTATTCTATATATAAAACCCCCCCGAACGCCTCGATTACATTCCAGCGTGTAACTCACTCCCGGGTATCCGTTATTCTATATATAAACCCCCCGAACCCTCGATCAGATTCCACCCTGTAACTCACTCCCGGGTATCCGTTATTCTATATATAAACCCCCCGAACCCTCGATCAGATTCCACCCTGTAACTCACTCCCAGGTATCCGTTATTCTATATATAAACCCCCGAACACCATGATTAGATTCCAGCCTGTAACTCACTTCCAGGTATCCCTTATTCTATATATAATCCCCCCCGAACTCCTCGATTAGATTCCAGCCTGTAACTCACTCCCGGGTATCTGTTATTTTATATATAAACCCCACCGAATCCCTCGATTAGATTCCAGCCTGAAACTCACTCCCGGGTATCCGTTATTCTCAATATAAACCCCCGAACCCCTCGATTAGATTCCAGCCTGGAACTCACTCCCGGGTATCTGTTATTTTATATATAAACCCCCGAACCCTCGATTAGATTCCAGCCTGGAACTCACTCCCGGGTATCTGTTATTTTATATATAAACCCCACCGAATCCCTCGATTAGATTCCAGCCTGAAACTCACTTCCGGGTATCCGTTATTCTAAATATAAACCCCTGAACCCCTCGATTAGATTCCAGCCTGTAACTCACTCCAGGGTATCTGTTATTCTAAATATAAACCCCTGAACCCCTCGATTAGATTCCATCTGTAACTCAACCCCGGGTATCCGTTATTCTATATAAAAAACCCCGAACCCCTCGATTAGATTCCAGTCTGTAACTCACTCCCGGGTATCTCTTACTCTATATATAAACACTCCCGAACACATCGATTAGATTCCAGCCTGTAACTCACTCTCGGGTATCTGTTATTCTAAATGTAAACCCCCAAACCCCTTTATTAGATTCCAGCCTAAAACTCACTCCCGGGTATCTGTTATTCTATATATAAACCCCCGAACCCTCGATTAGATTCCAGCCTGGAACTCACTCCCGGGTATCTGTTATTTTATATATAAACCCCACCGAATCCCTCGATTAGATTCCAGCCTGAAACTCACTCCCGGGTATCCGTTATTCTCAATATAAACCCCCAAACCCCTCGATTAGATTCCAGCCTGGAACTCACTCCCGGGTATCTGTTATTTTATATATAAACCCCCAAACCCTCGATTAGATTCCAGCCTGGAACTCACTCCCGGGTATCTGTTATTTTATATATAAACCCCACCGAATCCCTCGATTAGATTCCAGCCTGAAACTCACTCCCGGGTATCCGTTATTCTAAATATAAACCCCTGAACCCCTCGATTAGATTCCAGCCTGTAACTCACTCCAGGGTATCTGTTATTCTAAATATAAACCCCTGAACCCCTCGATTAGATTCCATCTGTAACTCAACCCCGGGTATCCGTTATCGTTATTCTATATAAAAAACCCCGAACCCCTCGATTAGATTCCAGCCTGTAACTCACTCCCGGGTATCTCTTATTCTATATATAAACACTCCCGAACCCATCGATTAGATTCCAGCCTGTAACTCACTCTCGGGTATCTGTTATTCTAAATGTAAACCCCCAAACCCCTTTATTAGATTCCAGCCTAAAACTCACTCCCGGGTATCTGTTATTCTATATATAAACCCCCGAACCCTCGATTAGATTCCAGCCTGGAACTCACTCCGGGGTATCTGTTATTTTATATATAAACCCCACCGAATCCCTCGATTAGATTCCAGCCTGAAACTCACTCCCGGGTATCCGTTATTCTCAATATAAACCCCCGAACCGCTCGATTAGATTCCAGCCTGGAACTCACTCCCGGGTATTTGTTATTTTATATATAAACCCCCGAACCCTCGATTAGATTCCAGCCTGGAACTCACTCCCGGGTATCTGTTATTTTATATATAAACCCCACCGAATCCCTCGATTAGATTCCAGCCTGAAACTCACTCCCGGGTATCCGTTATTCTAAATATAAACCCCTGAACCCCTCAATTAGATTCCAGCCTGTAACTCACTCCCGGGTATCTGTTATTCTAAATATAAACCCCTGAACCCCTCGATTAGATTCCATCTGTAACTCAACCCCGGGTATCCGTTATTCTATATAAAAAACCCCGAACCCCTCGATTAGATTCCAGTCTGTAACTCACTCCCGGGTATCTCTTATTCTATATATAAACACTCCCGAACCCATCGATTAGATTCCAGCCTGTAACTCACTCTCGGGTATCTGTTGTTCTAAATATAAACCCTGAACCCCTCGATTAGATTCCAGCCTGTAACTCACTCCAGGGTATCTGTTATTCTATATATAAAATCCCCCGAACCCCTCGATTAGATTCCAGCCTGTAACTCACTCCAGGGTATCTGTTATTCTATATATAAAATCCCCCGAACCCCTCGATTAGATTCCAGGCCTGTAACTCACTCCCGGGTATCCGTTATTCTATACAAACACCCCCAAACCCCTCGATTAGATTCCAGCCTGTAACTCACCTCCAGGTATCTTTTATTCTATATATAAACCTCTGAAACCCTTGATTAGATTCCAGCCTGAAACTCACCCCCGGGTGTCTGTTATTCTATATATAAATCCCCCGAACCCCTCGATTAGACTTCAGCCCATAACTCATTCCCGGGTGTCTGATATTCTATATCTAAACTAGCTGATCCCCTAGATTAGATTCCAGCCTGTAACTCACTCCCGGGTATCTGTTATTCTATATATAATCCCCCCTGAAACCCTTGATTGGATTCCAGTCTGTAACTCACTCCCAGGTATCTGTTATTGTATATATAACTACCCGAACTCCTCGATTAGATTCCAGCCTGTAACTCACCTCCGGAAGTCCGTTATTCTATTTAAAAGCCCCCGAACCTCTCGATTACATTCCAACCTGTAACTCACTCCCAGGTACCTATTATTCTATATATAACCTCCACCGAACCCCTTGATTAGATTCCAGCCTGTAACTCACTCCCGGGTGTGATATATTCACAGAGCACAGCACACACAGCTCCTAACATGTCAGGTAGCTCTCTCGGAAGCCTCCAGAAATCGGCCTGGTTCTGTTTATTATTAACTCTGCAATTGCAGTACACAATATGTCCACATCCACAGTGTGGAGCTACAAACATTACAAGCTTACAGACATTACACTTCTCCCTCCTTAATGAAGCAGTTATTATAACAAACATCATACATAAGTTTCATATTTATACATAACACAGGATATAAACTTATTTTTTTTCCATATTTACAAATTTAACTTTACCACTTGTTTTCTGTTTCGAAGAGGATACCTTCGCTCTCGAACAGAACCTTCTAAACTCATTCGAGGTTCCTCCTGAGGAACATTTTCCTCCATGGAATTTCCTTGATTTTCATTTGAACTCACTCTAACTTCAGGCTCTTTGTTTTCCTGACTCGGACTCAGACTTTCATTCTGATTCTCTCCTGGATTTGTTTCCAGTACATTGGATTTAGGATTTGCTACCGGTGTATCAAAACTATCTGATGAGTCAGACATAATTGAATCATTCCCACCTTCAACTCCTTCCATGTCTGTAAGTAAAATATGATCAATATGAACAAACCTAACCTGTCCATTATCAAACATAGAAAAATAGAAACATAGAAAATAGGTGCAGGAGTAGGCCATTCGGCCCTTCGAGCCTGCACCGCCATTCAATGAGATCAGGGCTGAACATGCAACTTCAGTACCCCATTCCTGCTTTCTCGCCATACCCCTTGATCCCCCTAGTAGTAAGGACTTCATCCAACTCCTTTTTGAATATATTTAGTGAATTGGCCTCAACAACTTCCTGTGGTAGAGAATTCCACAGGTTCACCACTCTCTGGGTGCAAGAGTGGTTATACCAAATAAATTCAGGTCCAAATTATTAGGAGACCTCCATGACCAGCATCTGGGAATGTGCTTGACCAAGAGTTTTGCACGTAGTTATTTATGGTGGCCAGGTCTTGAGAAAGATATAGAGTACATCGTGAGTCAGTGTATGACATGTCAATCGGTAAGCAAGCAACCACCATTACAGCCATGGAAATGGCCTCCCAGAGTGTGGCAAAGGCTACATATTGATTTTGCTGAGTTAGAAGGACAAATATGTGCGAGGACCACATATCTTTACCACTCCTCCTGGTAACCACTTTAACCATTTATGGTGATGGTTCTTCACTCTCACCTTCTGGTTTAATTTCACACTTCTCTCTTCTACTCTATCTCTATCATGATTCTCTTTCTGCCTTAATTGTGTCTCTTCTACGGACTGGGCCAAATTTGGCTTTAACAATGAGAATCTGGTTCGTGGCTGTCGTTTGAGAAACAACTCTGCTGGTGTTCTACCAGTAGATGTATGAGGAGTATGTCGATATGTAATCAAAAAATTAGCCAATTTGTGATCCAATGACAACTCTCGTTTCCTTGGATTTGGATCTAACATTTGTTTTATGAGGGCACGTTTTACAATTTGTACAGTGCACTCTGCTGCACCATTCGAAGCAGGATGGTATGGTGGAACCCTGATATGTTTCACACATGAATTGTGCAAATTCTTCTGAACGAAATTGTGGTCCATTATCCGAAAACATTTCTTCAGGGAGGCCAAATGAAGAAAATAATTTTCGTAAAATGTCCAATGTTTTACTTGTTGTTATTTTCCACATTGGAAACACCTCAACCCACTTCGAATGGCTATCAATCACAATGAACAATTGTTGTCCAACATGGCAGGCAGCTCTCTCGGAAGCCTCCGGAAACCTGCCTGCTTCTGTTTATTATTAACTCTGCAATTGCAGTACTCAATACGTCCACATGTGGCGCTACAAACATTACAAGTTTACAGACATTACACCTGATATCTGTTATTCTAGGAAGTACCCCCCCACCCGACCCGCCACGAACCCCTCAATTAGATTCCAGTCTGTAACTCACTCCCGGGTATCCATTATTCTATATATAAACCCCTGAACCCCCGATTAGATTCCAGCCTGTAACTCAACCCCGGATATCCGTCACTCTATATAAAAACCCACGAACCCCCCGATTAGATTCCAACCTGTAACTCACTCCCGGGTATCTCTTATTCTATATATAAACCCCCCGAAACCCTCAATTAGATTCCAGCCTGTAACTCATCCCGGGTATCTATTATTCTATATATAAACCCCCCCGAACCCCTCAATTAGATTAAAGCCTGTAACTCACTCCCGTGTACCTATTCTTCTATATATAACACCCCCTCCCCCCCCCGCCCCCCCACCCCCGAACCCCTCGATTAGATTCCAGCCTGTAACTCGCTCCCGGCTATCTCTTATTCTGTATATAAACCCCCCCCCCCCGAACCCTCGATTAGATTACAGCCTGTAACTCACACCCGGGTATCCGTTATTCTATATATAAACCACTCGAACCACTTGATTAGATTCCAGCCTGTAACTCACTCCGGGGTATCTGTTATTCTATATATAACAGCCCTCTCCCAAACCCCTCGATTAGATTCCAGCCTGTATCTCACTCTCGGATATCCGTTATTCTATATGTAAACCTCTGAACCCCTCGACTAGATTCCAGGCTATAAATCACTCCCGGGTATACGTTATTCTGTATATAAACTGCCCGAACCCCTCGATTAGATTCCAGCCTGTAACTCACTCCCGGGTATCCTTTATTCAATATATAATCCCCCGAACCCCTCGATTAGATTCCAGCCTGTAACTCACTCCCGGGTATCCTTTACTCTATATATAATCCCCCAACCCCGTTGATTAGAATCCAGCCTGTAATGGTTTAAAAACTAGTATTAAAACACTCTACCTAAACGCACGCAGAATTCGAAATAAAGTAAATGAGTTGACAGCACAAATCATTACAAATGGATATGATTTGGTGGCCATTACAGAAACGTGGTTGCAGGGTGGCCAAGACTGGGAATTAAACAAGGTGATAGGAAGGGACAATATGTATGAATATAAAGAGGCTGCAGGAGGGGTCAAAACTAAAAATCATGGTTTAAAAACTAGTATTAAAACACTCTACTTAAACGCACGCAGCATTCGAAATAAAGTAAATGAGTTGATGAAACAAATCATTACAAATGGGTATGATTTGGTGACCATTACAGAAACGTGGTTGCAGGGTGGCCAAGACTGGGAATTAAACATACAGGGGTATCTGACGATTCGGAAAGATAGACAAGAAGGGAAAGGAGGTGGAGTAGCTCTGTTAATAAAGGATGATATCAGGGCAGTTGTGAGAGATGATATTGGCTCTAATGAACAAAATGTTGAATTATTGTGGGTGGAGATTAGAGATAGTAAGGGGAAAAAGTAACTGGTGGGCGTAGTTTATAGGCCCCCAAATAATAACTTCACGGTGGGGCGGACAATAATCAAGGGAATAATGGAGGCATGTGAAAAAGGAACGGCAGTAATCATGGGGGATTTTAACCTACATATCGATTGGTCAAATCAAATCGCACAGGGTAGCCTTGAGGAGGAATTCATAGAATGCATACGGGATTGTTTCTTAGAACAGTATGTTACAGAACCTACAAGGGAGCAAGCTATCTTAGATCTGGTCCTGTATAATGAGACAGGAATAATAAACGATCTCCTAGTAAAAGATCCTCTCGGAATGAGTGATCACAGTATGGTTGAATTTGTAATACAGATTGAGGGTGAGGAAGTAGTGTCTCAAACGAGCATACTATGCTTAAACAAAGGGGACTACAGTGGGATGAGGGCAGATTTAGCTAAAGTAGACTGGAAACACAGACTAAACGGTGGCACAATTGAGGAACAGTGAACGACTTTTAAGGAGCTCTTTCATAGTGCTCAACAAAAATATATTCCAATGAAAAAGAAGGGCGGTAAGAGAAGGGATAACCAGCTGTGGATAACCAAGGGAATAAAGGAGAGTATCAAATTAAAAACCAATGCGTATAAGGTGGCCAAGGTTAGTGGGAAACTGGAAGATTGGGAAAATTTTAAACGACAGCAAAGAATGACTAAGAAAGCAATAAAGAAAGGAAAGATAGATTATGAAAGTAAACTTGCACAAAACATAAAAGCTTTTACCGATATATAAAATGGAAGAGTGACTAAAGTAAATGTTGGTCCCTTAGAAGATGAGAAGGGGGATTTAATAATGGGAAATGTGGAAATGGCTGAGACCTTAAACAATTATTTTGCTTCGGTCTTCACAGTGCAAGACACAAAAACCATGCCAAAAATTGCTGGTCACGGGAATGTGGGAAGGGAGGACATTGAGACAATCACTATCACTAGGGAGGTAGTGCTGGACAGGCTAATGGGACTCAAGGTAGACAAGTCCCCTGGTCCTGATGAAATGCATCGCAGGGTATTAAAAGAGATGGCGGAAGTTATAGCAGATGCATTCGTTATAATCTATCAAAATTCTCTGGACTCTGGGGAGGTACCAGCGGATTGGAAAGCTGCTAATGTAACGCCTCTGTTTAAAAAAGGGGGCAGACAAAAGGCAGGTAACTTTCGGCCGGTTAGTTTAACATCTGTAGTGGGGAAAATGCTTGAAGCTATCATTAATAGATATGTAAAGAGAAAAAGGTTAGTAAAGACAAACGTAGGTCCCCTGCAGTCAGAATCAGGGGAAGTCATAACGGGGAACAAAGAAATGGCGGACCAATTGAACAAGTACTTTGGTTCGGTATTCACGAAGGAGGACACAAACAACCTTCCGGTTATAAAAGGGGTCGGGGGGTTGAGTAAGGAGGAGGAACTGAGGGAAATCCTTATTAGCCGGGAAATTGTGTTGGGGAAATTGATGGGATTGAAGGCCGATAAATTCCCAGGGCCTGATGGACTGCATCCCAGAGTACTTAAGGAGGTGGCCTTGGAAATAGTGGATGCGTTGACAGTCATTTTCCAACATTCCATTTACTCTGGATCAGTTCCTATAGAGTGGAGGGTAGCCAATGTAACCCCACTTTTTAAAAAAGGAGAGAGAGAGAAAACAGGGAATTATAGACCGGTCAGCCTGACATCGGTAGTGGGTAAAATGATGGAATCAATTATTAAGGATGTCATAGCAGTGCATTTGGAAAGCGGTGACATGATAGGTCCAAGTCAGCATGGATTTGTGAAAGGGAAATCATGCTTGACAAATCTTCTGGAATTTTTTGAGGATGTTTCCAGTAGAGTGGACAAGGGAGAACCAGTTGATGTGGTATATTTGGACTTTCAGAAGGCGTTCGACAAGGTCCCACACAAGAGATTGATGTGCAAAGTTAGAGCACATGGGATTGGGGGTAGTGTGCTGACATGGATTGAGAACTGGTTGTCAGACAGGAAGCAAAGAGTAGGAGTAAATGGATACTTTTCAGAATGGCAGGCAGTGACTAGTGGGGTACCGCAAGGTTCTGTGCTGGGGCCCCAGCTGTTTACACTGTACATTAATGATTTAGATGAGGGGATTAAATGTAGTATCTCCAAATTTGCGGATGACACTAAGTTGGGTGGCAGTGTGAGCTGCAAGGAGAATGCTGTGAGGCTGCAGAGCGACTTGAATAGGTTAGGTGAGTGGGAAAATGCATGGCAGATGAAGTATAATGTGGATAAATGTGAGGTTATCCACTTTGGTGGTAAAAACAGAGAGACAGACTATTATCTGAATGGTGACAGATTAGGAAAAGGGGAGGTGCAAAGTGACCTGGGTGTCATGGTGCATCAGTCATTGAAGGTTGGCATGCAGGTGCAGCAGGCGGTTAAGAAAGCAAATGGCATGTTGGCCTTCATAGCAAGGGGATTTGAGTACATGGGCAGGGAGGTGTTGCTAGGTCACACTTGGAGTATTGTGTACAGTTTTGGTCTCCTAACCTGAGGAAGGACATTCTTGCTATTGAGGGAGTGCAGCGAAGGTTCACCAGACTGATTCCCGGGATGGCGGGACTGACCTATCAAGAAAGACAGGATCAACTGGGCTTATATTCACTGGAGTTCAGTAGAATGAGAGGGGACCTCATGGAAACATTTAAAATTCTGACGGGGTTAGACAGGTTAGATGCAGGAAGAATGTTCCCAATGTTGGGGAAGTCCAGAACCAGAGGTCACAGTCTAAGGATAAGGGGTAAGCCATTTAGGACCGAGATGCGGAGGAACTTCTTCACCCAGAGAGTGGTGAACCTGTGGAATTCTCTACCACAGAAAGTTGTTGAGGCCAATTCACTAAATATATTCAAAAAGGAGTTAGATGAGGTCCTTACTACTAGGGGGATCAAGCGGTATGGCGAGAAAGCAGGAATGGGGTACTGAAGTTGAATGTTCAGCCATGAACTCATTGAATGGCCTACTCCTGCACCTATTTTCCATGTTTCTATGTTTCTAGTAAGGAAGAAAAGGCTACGTGGCTTACTCCTGTTCCTAATTCTTATGTTCTGATGTCTGGTTTTCAGGGGGGGGTCAGCTTTCCCTTCTGACCTTATATGAGCGGTTTCGAATCGCTCCCACACCCTTGGTTCTAGACTCTGGAATTATGGAGGGACTATGACAGACTTGGACAGACAATCGGTTTCAAGGTAGGAAGCATGTATGGTTTTATTGTGTTTAAAAGGAAGTAAAAGGCACACCTTTAATAACACACACAGAACAGTAATACCAATACACACTGAGGGGTACAACACATTGAATAAATTGTCAACATATAGCCTGTGCGGAAAAGAATACAGCTTAAACTCTAAATGGGGTAAAGAGGAGAATGCAGATACATTTACAACAGTTATCCCAGCCTCCACCACCCCCCCCCCTCCCAATTCCCCTAACTAACTAAGTTATTGCTCTGGGGGTTCAAGGGCTATGCTCACCAATCCCTTTTGACAGTTGCCGGTGAATCGCGGTTTTGGGGTTCGCTGCACTTGGCCTTCTAGGCGAGGCGTACCCCGGACAGAGGAGAGGACTTCGGACTGCGTAGTCTTCGGTTGGGGTGAGTCCGTTGATGCGGTAAGGTACGTTTTGGATGTATGGGGTAAGTATCCACTTTCTTTGGTTCGGAATAGTTTTAGTTAGTCCTTTTAGGTAATTTCTCACCCGTTGGTCGTTCAGAAGTAGATTGTAGAGTGGAAATAAATGTCGATTCTTCGGTTTTTGCTGAGTTGGTTTTGGTTGGTCGTTTTGCTGGTTGTGGTGGCCCGGGTTGTCAGTTTGGTTGCTGACAACCTTCCGTTTCGCGGGCCTCTTGCTGTTGGCGTGCTCGGTCGGTCCTTGATGATTTCTTGCAGTTTTCTCCACTACTCCATTTCTTCACTGCACACCTCTGGTTGCTTGTGTGTTCTTTTCCTTGTAAAACTGGGAATAGATATATCCCAAAAAGTTTTCCTTATCTCCCAACAAATCTGTCCCAGCTCTTTGTTTCAATTTTGCAGCCCAGCTAACTGAAACTTGATTAAGTGGTTTTAATCTTGCGTTGATAGGCTTTTCTGAGTTGATGAGCTCTTGTCAATTGTGATAGTCTGGCCTGAGCCAGATATTTCTATGCCTGTTGAAAAGGTGTTGGAATATGTATGTGACATTTGGGTCCTCTGGGTGGGGTGGATAATGTTTCTTCCGTGGTCGATTGTTAAAATGTAAATGTTTTCTAGGGACAGGTTTTGAGGGTAAACAGTTCCCAGACAATTTGATTAGCTCCAATGTCCAAACAGGCCCTTTCGAGATTGACCCCACCCCTTTTCTTGCAGACCTAACATTCACCTTTTAAAAATCCCAAATTCGATTAAAGTTCGTAGTTTCTTCCATGTGCACTTTAGGATTTCAAACTTTCTGGTAGATAGATCCAAATTAAATTCCCTTTCCTATGAGTCCAAACACTGCAGGCGAGGTAGGGTGGGGGTGGGGGGGATCTCCATGAATGCATCCCCTTTTATCCACTGTAGGCCTCATCTACCCCTTTAAACTCATTTGTGTCCCGAAGTTTTTCCTTCCATTTTAAATGTCCAGAAAGGGATTCTTCTCCTCTGCAGGGGAAAGGTACCAGGAATCTTTGTGAAATATTGGTAAATTCTATACTCCCCCCTGTGATACCATACCACTTATGGTATCATCTTCCAGGTGAGTAAAGTTCCTGACTCCCAAGAGATAACCTTCCCTGTAAATTAACTCAACTAATACCCAAAATATGCATTACACTTATGCAACATCACCATAGATACACACTTTTCCCTTTACAGGTACAAACTTTTTACATCGACACCCTCCCAGCTTGGAGGGGGTTCAATCACTACATTTGCATTTCAGCACAGTTACATTTCATATCAATTACTTATATTCACCAGCATATAGGCAACGTACAACCACATTACAGAAGGAAGAACATAGATTAAAATTAAACAACATCAATTGGTTCCTTCCCTCCTTTCCACTTCTGTAAAACACACAGAACACACCGCCCTGCCCTTGAGAACTGCTCTCAGGCTGGCTGACACACAAGACAAAACTCAAAACAATCACCTAAACATTACTGCAACATTACCCTCAATTCTAAACTAAACTTAAAATGTAAAACGGTGCAGTCAGCTGCCTTAAACTAAAATTAGAGCTATGTACAACCGCCACCGGTCTCCGGTTGGCCTGGTTAATCCCTGTCAGGCCCATGCCTTGTGCGGCCTGATAGCCGCCTGGATGCTAGAGTTTCCCCGCAGCCGGTGAGCTGGAGTTCCTTGTCTCTGGGACAGCTCGTTGCTACTGCTCCTGTGAGACCCTCACCGCTAGAGGCAGCTGGCTGGGGGTCCCTACTCTGAGCGGCCTCTGTACTTCTGACCTTTGGCCTTCCCTGACGGGCTGCCCTTTTCCTAGTGTAGAATCGCTGAGGCTTAGATGCCGGTGAGCATGGTATCTTTGGCCGTGGGGTATGGAGGGTCCTTCTCAGGGCTTGGGTTACTGGGGGTGCGTCCGAATCCCAAACGATGGTTGGGATAGCCCCTCCAGTACTGCAATTCACCGCCCTTATAGGCATGGTTTCTGAGCCTGCCACATTCTCTGTGGGCCCTCCAGCGTCGGGGTTGGCCAAGGGGGGGTCCCTGTCCTGAGGACGGTTCACCCCTCCCGGCTGCCCTCTGTGCTTGGCTGACCCTGGGTTGTACAGCTTGCACTGGTTGATGTGGAACCACTTAGTACGGCGGGGCAGCTTTATGGCATAGACCATCGGGCTTGCCTTGTCCACAATGCTGTATGGCCCCATATATAATGCTTCAAAAACCCCGACCTGAGCATAGTTCCTCACCATGACCTGGTCCCCTATCTCCCATTCGTGGTGTTTGCTGGGTTCTAGCAGCAATCGGTTCCCCTGATGCTGTCTGCCCATGTTACTAGCAGCCTGCAAGTGAATCTGTTTGAGGTGTTCAAACAGGTTCCTGACAAACCGGTCCCAGTTCACCTCTCTGAGCTGACATTCTGTGAGCACCGGGGCTAGGACATGGGTGGGGGTCCGCATGATCCGGCCAGTCATGAGCTCGTATGGGGAATACCCGGTGCTCTTTGACTGGCTGGCTCGGATGCCCATTAGGACCAACTGTAAGACCTCCACCCACTTTTGTGGTGAGTCTCCCGTCTCCTTCCGCAGCCTTTCTTTAATGGTGCGGTTTAAACGCCCCACAATGCCCGATGACTGTGGATTGTGGGCAACGTGCCATTTCCCCTCAATGCTGAGCACCTTAAGGGTTGCCTGCATTACCTGCCCGGTGAAATGGCTCCCCTGGTCCGACTCCACATACTGTGGGAGTCCCCACCGGGAGAACACTTCCCTCACTAGAATCTTAACTGTCCCTAGTGCGGTGGCTGTTCGGCAGGGGAAGGCTTCAATCCATTTTGAGAACACGTCCACCAGGACTAGGCAGTATTTGTAGCCTCCCTGGGCAGTGGGTAGGGGCCCGATGTAGTTAATTTGGATTGACTGCCATGGTCCCTCTACCCTCCTGACATGTCCTAGGGACACCTTCCTTTTCTGGGGGTCAGGGTTGTTCGCAGCACACACCAGGCAGTTCGCACAGAACTCGCGCACGTCCTCCCTAAGTCCCAGCCACCATCCTGCCTGTTCCACCTGTTGCCAGGTGGTCTCAGGCCCGGGGTGTCCCGCTCCTGGACCCTCATGGGCCAGTTTTAGGAATTCCCTCTGGTGCTGCTGTGGCACGACCCATTGTCCCTCTTTAAACAGCATGCCTTCCTTAACGGTAATGGCTGTTGTGCCGTACGGACCTTCTACTCTCTCTCCTCTAGCTAGCGCATTCAGGACAGCTTTCAGGACCGGGTCCTGTACCTGAACTGTTTTTAAGTCTGGGGCCAAAGCTGTCCCTGTACTCTCTGCTGCCCTGTTCTTATTCTTGACCGCTGCTATGCGGCTGGTGTCATAGGGGTCCCAGAACTTTCCTGTGCGGGCACCTTCTTTGGCCAGTTTGTCAGCCTGTTGGTTTCCCTCTGCACGGGGTTCGGTTTTTGAATGGGCCTTCACCTTATGTATGTCGACCTTTTCCTCTTCCCCCACCGCTGTCATGATTTTCTCCAGCAGGGGCTTGATTGCCAGAGATCTCCCGTCAGCGGACGTGTATCCGCGACGGGACCAGATAGCCAGGTACTCCGTACATAAATTGCAGGTGAACATACTGTCCGAGCAAATCGTGTACGTGGTAGGGAATTCCTCGGGGTGGGTCACCACGTACATTACGGCGGACAGTTCAGCATGCTGGGCGCTCATGGTGCTGGGGAGCTTGATTGCCAGGGCAATACCTGCCCTTGGGTCGTAGACTCCGCACCAGTGAGTCGTTCGCCAGCAGATACCGTGCTGGACCCGTCCACATAGATGTCCCGGCTTGTAGGGTGTAACTCAGCCCGAAGGCCAATGTTCACCTCCCATACCACTTCTAAGGAGCAACTGTGGGCTTTCCCTGGGTGTAAACCCCCGAACCACTCGATTAGACTCCAGCCTGTAACTCAATCACGGGTATCTGTTATTCTATATATAACCCCCCCGAGCCCCTCGGTTAGATTCCAGCCTGTAACTCACTCCCGGGTATCCGTTATTCTATATATAAACCGCCGAATCCCTCGATTAGATTCCAGCGTGTAACTCACTCCCGGGTGTCTGTTATTCTATATATAAACCCCCCGACCCGCTCAATTAGAATCCAGCCTGTAACACACTGCCGGGTATCTGTTATTCTATATATAAACCCCCGAACCCCTCGATTAGATTTCATCCTGTAAGTCACTCTGGGATATCTGTTATTCTAAATATTAACCCCGCAGAACCACCCGATTAGATTCCAGCCTGTAGCTCACTCCCGGGTATCCGTTATTCTATATAAAAAACCCCGAACCCTCGATTAGATTCCAACCTGTAACTCACTCCCGGGTATCTCTTATTCTATATATAAAACCCCCGAACCCATCAATTAGATTCCAGCCTGTAACTCACTCCAGGGTATCTGTTATTCTATATAAAAAACCCCGAACCCTCGATTAGATTCCAGCCTGTAACTCACTTCCGGTGATCTCTTATTCTATAATAACCCTCCCAAACCCCTCGATTAGATTACAGCCTGCAACTCACTCTCGGCTATCCGTTATTCTATATAAAAACCTCCGAACCCCTCGATTAGATTTCAGCCTATTCCTCACTCCCAGGTATCTGTTATTCTATATATAAACCCCCCGAACGCCTCGATTTCATTCCAGCCTGTAACTCACTCCCGCGTATCTGTTATTCTACATATAATCCCCCCCGAAACCCTCGATTAGATTGCAGCCTGTAACTCACTCTCGGGTATCTGTTATTCTATATATTAACCCCCGAACCCCTCGATTAGATTCCAGCCTGTAACTCACATCCAGGTATCTGTTAATCTATATATAAACCCCCTGAACCCCTCGATTCGATTCCAGCCTGTAACACACATCCAGGTATCTGTTAATCTATATATAAACCCCCTGAACCTCTCGATTCGATTCCAGCCTGTAACTCACTCCCGGGTATCTGTTATTCTATATATAAACACCCCGAACCCCTCGATTACGTTCCAGCCTGTAACTCACTCCCGGGTATCTCTTATGCTATATATAAAACCCCTGACCCCGTCGATGAAAATCCAGTCTGTAACTCACTCCCAGTTATTTGTTATTCGATATATAAAACCCACCGAACCTCTCGATTAGATTCCAGCCTGTAACTCACACCCGGGTATCTGTTATTCTATATATTACCACCCCGAACCCCTCGATTACGTTCCAGCCTGTAACTCACTCTCGGGTATCCGTTATTCTATATATAAACCTCCGAACCCCTCAATTTGATTCCAGCGTATAAATCACTCCCGGGTATCAGTTATTCTATATATAAACCACCCGAACCCCTCGATTAGATTCCAGCCTGTAACTCACTCTCGGGTATCCGTTATTCTATATATAAACCTCCGAACCCCTCAATTTGATTCCACCTATAAGTCAATTGCGGGTATCTGTTATTCCACTTATGGACCCCCCGAACCCCTCGATTAGATTCCAGCCTGTAACTCACTCCCAGGTATCAGTTATTCTATATATAAACCCCCGAACCCCGCGATTAGATTGCAGACTGTAACTCACTCTCGGGTATCTGTTATTCTATTTATAGCACCCCCCACCCCGAACACCTCAATTAGATTACAGCCTGTTACACACCCCCGGGTATCCGTTATTCTTTCTATAAACCTCCCGAAACCCTCGATTAGATTCCAGCCTGTAACTCACTCCCGGGTATCTGTTATTCTATATAAAAACCTCCAAACCCTTTGATTAGATTTCAGCCTATAAGTCACTCCCCGGTATCCGTTATTCTATATATAAACCGCCCGAACTCCGCGATTAGATTCCAGCCTGTAACTCAATCCCGGGTATCTCCTATTCTATATATAAACCCCCCAACCCCGACGATGAGAATCCAGCCTGTAACTCACTTCCGGTTATCTGTTATTCTATTTATAGCCCCCCCCCCGAATCCCTCAATTAGATTACAGCCTGTAACTCACTCCAGTGTATTCGTTATTCTTTCTATAAACCCCCCGAATGCCTCGATTTCATTCCAGCCTGTAACTCACTCCCGGGTATCCGTTATTCTACATATAAACCGCCTGAACCCCTCAATTAAATTGCAGCCTGTAACTCACTCTCGGGTATCTGTTTTCTATATATTAACCCCCGAACCCCTCGATTGGATTTCAGCCAGTAACTCACATCCAGGTATCTGTTAATCTATATATAAACCCCCTGAACGCCTCAATTCGATTCCAGCCTGCAACTCACTCCCGGATATCTCTTATTCTACATATAAACTCCTGAACCACTCGATTAGATTCCAGCCTGAAACTCACTCCTGGGTATCTGTTATTCTATATATAAACACCCCGAAACCCTCGATTACATTCCAGCCTGTAACTCACTCCGGGGTATCTGTTATTCTATATGTAAACTCCCCCGAACCCTTTGTAAGGGGTGGTTTGCAGTGGGTCAGCTTTCCCTTCTGACCTTATATGAGAGGACTTCGGACTGCGTAGTCTTCGGTTGGGGTGCATCCGTTGATGTGGTAAGTTGCGTTTTGGATGTATGGGATAAGTACCCACTTTCTTTGGTTTTAGTTAGTCTTTTTAGGTAATTTCTCACCCGTTGGCCGTTCAGAAGTAGATTGTAGAGTGGAAATAAATGTTGATTCTTCGGTTTTTGCTGAGTTGGTTTTGGTTGGTCGTTTCGCTGGTTGTGGTAACCCGGGTTTGTCAATTTGGTTGCTGACAATCTTCCATTTCGTGGGCCTCGTGCTCAGTCGGTCCTTGACGATTTCTTGTAGTTTCCTTCACGACTCCATTTCTTCACTCAGGCTGCTTGTGTCTGTCTGTGTTCCTTTCGAATCTGTGTTCTGTTCGAGTCTGTGTTCTGCTACTCTTTCCTTGTAAAACTGGGGGATAGATATATCCCAAAAAAAAGCTCCGTTATCTCCCATCTCTTGGGCTCTGTTTAAACTGTTCAGTCCATTGATTTTCAAATGTCTCCTTTGTCAGCAGTAACTCGATTAGGGTGTGAGAATGTGCTATCACTGGTTTTGCATTGTTTTAGGATTGTTCAGTTTCTTGACCATGATTTCCATTGTGTTTGATTGGGTAATTCGATTATCTCTTAGGGGGTGAATAGCCTGGGATCCTTAACGCACGAATTTGCTTCAGAGGTTGGCTCCACCTCCTGTATTTGGTAACTCTTTTTCGCAGCCAAAATGTTGTAGAATCTTAAAATCGATATGCTCCTTCCCATAGATGTTTAGGGGATCTCAAGCTTCTGTAATTTAGGTCCATTTTGAATTCCCTTTCCTATGAGTCCAAACACTGGGAGGTGGGGGGGGGGGTCTCCATGAGTGCATCCCCTTTTATCCCCCGCAGGCTTCGTCTGCCCCTTTAACATAGAAACATAGAAACATAGAAACATAGAAAATAGGTGCAGGAGTAGGCCATTTGACCCTTCGAGCCTGCACCGCCATTCAATGAGTTCATGGCTGAACATGAAACTTCAGTACCCCATTCCTGCTTTCTCACCATACCCCTTGATTCCCTAGTAGTAAGGACTATATCTAACTCCTTTTTGAATATATTTAGTGAATTGACCTCAACAACTTTCTGTGGTAGAGAATTCCACAGGTTCATCACTCTCTGGGTGAAGAAGTTTCTCCTCATCTCAGTCCTAAATGGCTTACCCCTTATCCTTAGACTGTGACCCCTGGTTCTGGACTTCCCCAACATTGGGAACATTATTCCTGCATCTAACCTGTCTAAACCCGTCAGAATTTTAAACGTTTCTATGAGATCCCCTCTCATTCTTCTGAACTCCAGTGAATACAAGCCCAGTTGATCCAGTCTTTCTTGATATGTCAGTCCCGCCATCCCGGGAATCAGTCTGGTGAACCTTCGCTGCACTCCCTCAATAGCAAGAATGTCCTTCCTCAAGTTAGGAGACCAAAACTGTACACAATACTCCAGGTGTGGCCTCACCAAGGCCCTGTACAACTGTAGCAATACCTCCCTGCCCTTGTACTCAAATTCCTTCGCTATGAAGGTCAATATGCCATTTGCTTTCTTAACCGCCTGCTGTACCTGCATGCCAACCTTCAATGACTGATGTACCATGACACCCAGGTCTCGTTGCACTTCCCATTTTCCTAATCTGTCACCATTCAGATAATAGTCTGTCTCTCTGTTTTTACCACCAAAGTGGATAACCTCACATTTATCCACATTATACTTCATCTGCCATGCATTTGTCCACTCACATAACCTATCCAAGTCACTCTGCAGCCTCATAGCATCCTCCTCGCAGCTCACACTGCCACCCAACTTAGTGTCATCCGCAAATTTGGAGATATTACATTTAATCCCCTCGTCTAAATCATTAATGTAGAATGTAAACAGCTGGGGCCCCAGCACAGAACCTTGCAGTAGCCCACTAGTCACTGCCTGCCATTCTGAAAAGTACCCATTTACTCCTACTCTTTGCTTCCTGTCTGACAACCAGTTCTCAATCCATGTCAGCACACTACCCCCAATCCCATGTGCTTTAACTTTGTACATTAATCTCTTGTGTGGGACTTTGTCGAAAGCCTTCTGAAAGTCCAAATATATCACATCAACTGGTTCTCCCTTGTCCACTCTACTGGAAACATCCTCAAAAAATTCCAGAAGATTTGTCAAGCATGATTCCCCTTTCACAAATCTATGCTGACTTGGACCTATCATGTCGCCTCTTTCCAAATGCGCTGCTATGACATCCTTAATAATTGATTCCATCATTTTACCCACTACTGATGTCAGGCTGACCGGTCTATAATTCCCTGTTTTCACTCTCCCTCCTTTTTTAAAAAGTGGGGTTACATTGGCTACCCTCCACTCGATAGGAACTGATCCAGAGTCTATGGAATGTTGGAAAATGACTGTTAATGCATTCCAAGGCCACCTCCTTAAGTACTCTGGGATGCAGTCTATCAGGCCCTGAGGATTTATCGGCCTACAATCCCATCAATTTCCCGACTAATAAGGATTTCCCTCAGTTCCTCCTTCTTACTGGACCCTCTGACCCCTTTTATATCCGGAAGGTTGTTTGTGTCCTCCTGAGTGAATACCGAACCAAAGTACTTGTTCAATTGGTCTGCCATTTCTTTGTTCCCCATTATGACTTCCCCTGATTCTGACTGCAGGGGACCTACGTTTGTCTTTACTAACCTTTTTCTCTTTACATATCTATAGAAACTTTTGGAATCCGTCTTAATGTTCCCTGCAAGCTTCCTCTCGTACTCTATTTTCCCTGCCCTAATCAAACCCTTTGTCCTCCTCTGCTGAGTTCTAAATTTCTCCCAGTCCCCAGGTTCACTGCTATTTCTGGCCAATTTGTATGCCACTTCCTTGGCTTTAATACTATCCCTGATTTCCCTTGATAGCCATGGTTGAGCCATCTTCCCTTTTTTATTTTTACGCCAGACAGGGATGAACAATTGTTGTAGTTCATCCATGCGGTCTCTAAATGTCTGCCATTGCCCATCCACTGTCAACCCCTTAAGTATCATTCGCAAATCTATCCTCGCCAATTCACGCCTTCAAAGTTACCCTTCTTTAAGTTCTGGACCATGGTCTCTGAATTAACTGTTTCATTCTCCATCCTAATGTAGAATTCCACCATATTATGGTCACTCTGCCCCAAGGGGCCTCGCACAACGAGATTACTAATTAATCCTCTCTCATTACACAGCACCCAGTCTAAGATGACCTCCCCTCTAGTTGGTTCCTCGACATATTGGTCTAGAAAACCATCCCTTATGCACTCCAGGAAATCCTCCTCCACCGTATTGCTTCCAGTTTGGTTAGCCCAATCTATGTGCATATTAAAGTCACCCATTATAACTGCTGCACCTTTATTGCATGCACCCCTAATTTCCTGTTTGATGCCCTCTCCAACATCATTACTACTGTTTGGAGGCCTGTACACAACTCCCACTAACGTTTTTTGTCCTTTGGTGTTCTGCAGCTCTACCCATATAGAATCACCCGCACGTATCCGTTATTCTAAATATCAACCGCCCGAACCCCTCGATTAGATTCCAGCCTGGAACTCACTCGCGGGTATCTGTTATTCTATATGTAACAGTCCACCTGAACGCCTCGATTAGATTCCAGCCTGTAACTCACCCCCGGGTATCCGTTATTCCATGTAAAAAACCCTGAACCCCTTGAATAGATTCCAACGTGTAACTCTCTCCTGGGTACCTCTTATTCTATATATAACCCCCCTGAAACACTCGATTTCATTCTAGGCTGTAACTCACCCCCGGGTATCCGTTATTCTATATATAAACCTCCCGGACCCCCTCGATTAGAATCAGCCTGTAACTCACTCTCGGGTATCGGTTATTCCATATATAAATCCCTGAACCTCTCGATTAGATTCCAGGCTGTAACTCACTCCCGGGTATCTGTTATTCTATAGATAAACCCCCCGACCCTCTTGATTAGAATCAGCCTGTAATTCTCCCCCAGGTATCGGTTATTCTATATGTAAATCCCCGAACCCCTCGATTAGGATCCAGCCTGTAACTCACTCCCGGGTATCTGTTATTCTATATATAAACCCCCCGAACCCCTCGATTAGATTCCAGCCTGTAACTCACCCCCGGGTATCTGTTATTCTATAGATAATCCTCCCCGAACCCCTCGATTAGGTTCCAGCCTGTAACTCACTCCCGGGAATCTGTTATTCTATATATAAACCCCCCGAACCCCTCGATTAGATTCCAACCTGTAACTCACTCCCGAGTATGTGTTATTCTATAGATAAACCCCCCGACCCTTTTGATTAGAATCAGCCTGTAATTCTCCCCCGGGTATCGGTTATTCTATATGTAAATCCCCGAACACCTCGATTAGGTTCCAGCCTGTAACTCATCCCCGGGTATCTGTTATTCTATATATAAACTCCCCAAACCACTCGATTTGATTTCAGCCTGTATCTCACCCCCGGGTATCTGTTATTCTATATATAAACCCCTGAACACCTCGATTAGATTCCAGCCTGTAACTCACCCCCGGGTATCTGTTATTCTATATACAAACTACCCAAACCCCTCGATTAGATTCCAGCCTGTAACTCACTCCCGGGTATCCGTTATTCTATATATAACCCACCCCCGAACCCCTCGATTAGATTCCAGCCTGTAACTCACTCCCAGGTATCAGTTATTCTATCTATAACCCCCCTGAAACCCTCGATTACATTTCAGCCTGTAACTCACTCCCGAATGTCTGTTATTCAATATATAACCCCCCCCTCCAGAACGCCTCAATTAGATACCAGCCTGTAACTCACTCCCGGGTGTCCGTTATTCAATATATAACCCCCCCTCCAGAACCCCTCAATCAGATTCCAGCCTTTAACTCACTCCCGGATATCTGTTCTACTATATATAAACCCTCAAATCCCTCGATTAGATTCCAGCCTGTAACTCACTGCCGGGTATCCGTTATACTTTATATAAATCCACCGAACCCCTCGATTAGATTCCAGCCTGTAACTCACTCCGGGGTATTTGTTATTCTATATATAAAGCCCCCTCCAACACGAACCCGTTGATTAGATTCCATCCTGTAACGCACCCCCGGGTATCCGTTATTCTAATTAAAAAACCCCGAACCCCTCGATTAGATTCCACCCTGTAACTCACTCCCGGGTATCTGTTATTCTATATATAACACATTCCCGCACCCCCGATACCCTCGATGAGATTCCGTCTTGTAACTCACTCCTGGGTATCCGTTATTCTATATATAAACCCCCGAACCCCTCGATTAGATTCCAGTCTGTAACTCACTCCCGGGTATCCGTTATTCTATATATAAACCACCCGAACCCCTCGATTAGATTTCAGCCTATAACTCACTCCCGGGTGTCTGTTATTCTATATATATACTACCCAAACCCCTCGATTAGATTCCAGCCTGTAACTCACTCCCGGGTATTTGCTATTCTATATATAAATCCCCGAACCCCTCGATTAGATTCCAGCCTGTAACTCATTCCTGGGTATCTGTTATTCTATATATAAACCCCCGAATCCCTCGATTAGATTCCAGCCTGTAATTCACTCCCGGGTGTCCGTTATTCTATATATAAACCACCCGAACCCCTCGATTATTTTCCAGCCTATAACTCACTCCCGTGTATCCATTATTCTATATATAACCCACCCCCGAACCCCTCGATTAGATTCTCTATATTAGATTCTATATATGAACACCCCCCGCCCCCGAATCTCTCGATTAGATTCCAGCCTGTAACTCACCCCCACGTATCTGTTATTCTATATATAAAATCGCCAAACCCTTCGATTAGATTCCAGCCTGTAACTCACTCCCGGGTATCTGTTATTCTATATATAAATCCCCGAACCCCTCGATTAGATTCCAGCCTGTAACTCATTCCTGGGTATCTGTTATTCTCTATATTAACCCCTGAATCCCCCGATTAGATTCCATCCTTTAACTCACCCCCCGGATATCCATTATTTTATTTATGAACCCTCTGACCCCCTCAATTAGAATCCAACATGTAACTCACTCCCGGGAATCTGTTACCCTATATATAAACTACCCGATCCCCTCGATTATATTCCAGCCTGTAACTCATTCCCGGGTATGTGTTATTCTATATGTAACCCTCCCCCTGAACCCCTCGATTAGATTCCAGCCTTTAACTCACTCCCAGTATCAGTTATTCTACATATAACCCCCCTGAAACCCTCGGCTAGATTCCAGCCTGTAACTCACTCCCGGGTATGTGTTATTCTATATGTAACCCTCCCCCTGAACCACTCGATTAGGTTCCAGCCTTTAACTCACTCCCAGTATCAGTTATTCTATATATAAACCCCCTGAAATCCTCGACTAGATTTCAGCCTGTAACTCACTCCCGGGTACCTCTTATTCTAGATATGAACCCCCCCCCCCACCCCGCCCCCGAACCTCTCAATTAGATTCCAGCCTGTAACTCACCCCCACGTATCTGTTATTCTATATATAAAATCGCCGAACCCCTCGATTAGATTCCAGTCTGTAACTGACTCCCGGCTATGTGTTATTCTATATGTAACCCTCCCCCTGAATCCCTCGATTAGATTCCAGCCTTTAACTCACTCCCGGGTATTGGTTATTCTATATATAAACCCTGCCCCCGCCCCCCGCCCCGAACCCGTCGATTTGATTCCGGCCTGTAACTACTCCCGGGTATCTGTTATTCTACATATAAATCCATCGAAATCCTCGGTTAGATTCCAGCCTGTAACTCACTCCCGGGAATCTGTTATTCAATATATAACCACCGCCCCCCCCCCCCCACCCCCCCCCCCCCCCACCCCCCGATACCCTCGATTAGATTCCAGCCTGTAACTCACTCCCGGGTATCTGTTAATCTCTATATTAACCCCCTGAATCCCCCGATTAGATTCCAGCCTGTAACTCACCCCCGGGTATCCGTTATTCTATATATGAACCCCCTGACCACCTCCATTTGAATCCAACCTGTAACTCACTCCCGGGTATCTGTTATCCTACATATAAACCACCCGAACTCCTCGATTAGATTCCAGCCTGTAACTCATTCCCAGGTATCAGTTATTCCATATATAACCTCCCCTCCCGAACCCCTCAATTAGATACCAGCCTGTAACTCACTCCCGGGTGTCCATTATTCTATATAAAAACCCTCGAACCCCTCGATTAGATTCCAACCTGTAAGTCACTCCTGGGTACCTCTTATTCTATATTTGAACCCCCCCCCCCGAACCCCTCAATTAGGTTCCAGCCTGTAACTCACCCCGGGTATCCGTTATTCTATATATAAACCGCCCGAACACCTCGATTAGATTCCAGCCTGTAATTTAATCCCGGGTATCCGTTATTCTATATAAAAAACCCCGAACCCCTCGAAAAGATTCCAACCTGTTACTCTCTCCAGGGTACCTCTTATTCTATATATAACCCCCTCCCCCCTCCGCCCCAAACTCCGCGATTAGATTCCAGCCTGTCACTCACTTCCGGGTATCCGTAATTCTATATATAACCCTCCCCGAACACCTCGATTAGATTCCAGCCTGTAACTCACCCCCACGTATCCGTTATTCTATATATAAACACCCGGAACCCCTCGATTAGATTCCAGCCTTTAACTCACTCCCGGATATCTGTTCTACTATATATAAACCCTCAAATCGCTCGATTAGATTCCAGCCTGTAACTCACTGCCGGGTATCCGTTATACTTTATATAAATCCACCGAACCCCTCGATTAGATTCCAGCCTGTAACTCACTCCGGGGTATTTGTTATTCTATATATAAAGCCCCCTCCCCCCCGAACCCGTTGATTTGATTCCATCCTGTAACGCACCCCCGGGTATCCGTTATTCTAATTAAAAAAACCCGAACCCCTCGATTAGATTCCACCCTGTAACTCACTCCCGGGTATCTGTTATTCTATATATAACACATTCCCGCACCCCCGATACCCTCGATGAGATTCCGTCTTGTAACTCACTCCCGGGTATCCGTTATTCTATATATAAACCACCCGAACCCCTCGATTAGATTTCAGCCTATAACTCACTCCCGGGTGTCTGTTATTCTATATATATACTACCCAAACCCCTCGATTAGATTCCAGCCTGTAACTCACTCCCGGGTATTTGCTATTTTATATATAAACCCGCCGAACCCCTCGATTAGTTTCCAGCCTGTAACTCACTCCAGGGTATCTGTTATTCTATATATAAATCCCCGAACCCCTCGATTAGATTCCAGCCTGTAACTCATTCCTGGGTATCTGTTATTCTATATATAAACCCCCGAATCCCTCGATTAGATTCCAGCCTGTAATTCACTCCCGGGTGTCCGTTATTCTATATATATAAACCACCCGAACCCCTCGATTATTTTCCAGCCTATAACTCACTCCCGTGTATCCATTATTCTATATATAACCCACCCCCGAACCCCTCGATTAGATTCTCTATATTAGATTCTATATATGAACACCCCCCGCCCCCGAATCTCTCGATTAGATTCCAGCCTGTAACTCACCCCCACGTATCTGTTATTCTATATATAAATCCCCGAACCCCTCGATTAGATTCCAGCCTGTAACTCATTCCTGGGTATCTGTTATTCTCTATATTAACCCCTGAATTCCCCGATTAGATTCCATCCTGTAACTCACCCCCCGGATATCCATTATTTTATTTATGAACCCTCTGACCCCCTCAATTAGAATCCAACATGTAACTCACTCCCGGGAATCTGTTACCCTATATATAAACTACCCGATCCCCTCGATTAGATTCCAGGCTGTAACTCACTCCCGGGTATGTGTTATTCTATATGTAACCCTCCCCCTGAACCCCTCGATTAGGTTCCAGCCTTTAACTCACTCCCAGTATCAGTTATTCTATATATAACCCCCCTGAAATCCTCGACTAGATTTCAGCCTGTAACTCACTCCCGGGTAACTCTTATTCTAGATATGAACCCCCCGCCCCCCACACCGCCCCCGAACCTCTCAATTAGATTCCAGCCTGTAACTCACCCCCACGTATCTGTTATTCTATATATAAAATCGCCGAACACCTCGATTAGATTCCAGCCTGTAACTGACTCCCGGCTATGTGTTATTCTATATGTAACCCTCCCCCTGAATCCCTCGAATAGATTCCAGCCTTTAACTCACTCCCGGGTATTGGTTATTCTATATATAAACCCTGCCCCCCCCCCCGCCCTCCCGCCCCCCGCCCCGAACCCGTCGATTTGATTCCGGCCTGTAACTACTCCCGGGTATCTGTTATTCTACATATAAATCCATCGAAATCCTCGGTTAGATTCCAGCCTGTAACTCACTCCCGGGAATCTGTTATTCAATATATAACCACCCCCCCACCCCCCTCACCCCCCCCCCCCCCGCCACCCCCCGATACCCTCGATGAGATTCCACCCTGTAACTCACTCCTGGATATCCGTTATTCTATATATAACCCACCCCCGAACCCCTCGATTAGATTCCAGCCTGTAACTCATTCCCAGGTATCAGTTATTCCATATATAACCCCCCCTCCCGAACCCCTCAATTAGATACCAGCCTGTAACTCACTCCCGGGTGTCCATTATTCTATATAAAAACCCTCGAACCCCTCGATTAGATTCCAACCTGTAAGTCACTCCTGGGTACCTCTTATTCTATATTTGAACCCCCCCCCCCCGAACCCCTCAATTAGGTTCCAGCCTGTAACTCACCCCGGGTATCCGTTATTCTATATATAAACCGCCCGAACACCTCGATTAGATTCCAGCCTGCAATTTAATCCCGGGTATGCGTTATTCTATATAAAAAACCCCGAACCCCTCGAAAAGATTCCAACCTGTTACTCTCTCCAGGGTACCTCTTATTCTATATATAACCACCTCCCCCCCGCCCCAAACTCCGCGATTAGATTCCAGACTGTCACTCACTTCCGGGTATCCATAATTCTATAAATAACCCTCCCCGAACACCTCGATTAGATTCCAGCCTGTAACTCACTCCCGGGTGTTTGTTATTCTTACATATAACCCCCCCCCCCCCGAACCCTTCGATTAGATTCCAGACTGTTACTCACTCCCGGATATCTGTTATTCTATATATAAACCCCCGAACCGCTCGATTAGATTCCAGCCTTTAACTCACTCCCAGTATCAGTTATTCTATATATAACCCCCCTGAAACCCTCGACTAGATTTCAGCCTGTAACTCACTCCCGGGTACATCTTATTCTAGATATGAACCCCCCACCCCCACCCCGCCCCCGAACCTCTCAATTAGATTCCAGCCTGTAACTCACCCCCACGTATCTGTTATTCTATATATAAAATCGCCGAAACCCTCGATTAGATTACAGCCTGTAACTGACTCCCGGCTATGTGTTATTCTATATGTAACCCTCCCCCTGAACCCCTCGATTCGATTCCAGCCTTTAACTCACTCCCGGGTATTGGTTATTCTATATATAAACCCTGCCCCCCCCCCTCCCGCCCCCAGCCCCGAACCCGTCGATTTGATTCCGGCCTGTAACTACTCCCGGGTATCTGTTATTCTACATATAAATCCATCGAAATCCTGGGTTTGATTCCAGCCTGTAACTCATTCCCGGGAATCTGTTATTCAATATATAACAACCCCCCCCCCCTCACCACCCACCCCCCCCCCCCCCACCCTCCGATACCCTCGATGAGATTCCACCCTGTAACTCACTCCTGGATATCCGTTATTCTATATATAACATACCCCCGAACCCCTCGATTAGATTCCAGCCTGTAACTCACTCCCGGGTATCTGTTAATCTCTATATTAACCCCCTGAATCCCCCGATTAGATTCCAGCCTGTAACTCACCCCCGGGTATCCGTTATTCGATATATGAACCCCCTGACCACCTCAATTTGAATCCAACCTGTAACTCACTCCCGGGTATCTGTTATCCTACATATAAACCACCCGAACTCCTCGATTAGATTCCAGCCTGTAACTCGTTCCCAGGTATCAGTTATTCCATATATAACCCCCCCTCCCGAACCCCTCAATTAGATACCAGCCTGTAACTCACTCCCGGGTGTCCATTATTCTATATAAAAACCCTCGAACCCCTCGATTAGATTCCAACCTGTAAGTCACTCCTGGGTACCTCTTATTCTATATTTGAACCCCCCCCGAATCCCTCAATTAGGTTCCAGCCTGTAACTCACCCCGGGTATCCGTTATTCTATATATAAACCGCCCGAACACCTCGATTAGATTCCAGCATGTAATTTAATCCCGGGTATCCGTTATTCTATATAAAAAACCCCGAACCTCTCGAAAAGATTCCAACCTGTTACTCTCTCCAGGGTACCTCTTATTCTATATATAACCCCCTCCCCCCTCCGCCCCAAACTCCGCGATTAGATTCCAGCCTGTCACTCACTTCCGGGTATCCGTAATTCTATATATAACCCTCCCCCCCCCCGAACCCCTCGATTAGATTCCAGCCTGTAACTCACCCCCACGTATCCGTTATTCTATATATAAACACCCGGAACTCCTCGATTAGATTCCAGCCTTTAACTCACTTCCGGATATCTGTTCTACTATATATAAACCCTCAAATCGCTGGATTAGATTCCAGCCTGTAACTCACTGCCGGGTATCCGTTATACTTTATATAAATCCACCGAACCCCTCGATTAGATTCCAGCCTGTAACTCACTCCGGGGTATTTGTTATTCTATATATAAAGCCCCCTCCCCCCCGAACCCGTTGATTAGATTCCATCCTGTAACGCACCCCCGGGTATCCGTTATTCTAATTAAAAAAACCCCGAACCCCTCGATTAGATTCCACCCTGTAACTCACTCCCGGGTATCTGTTATTCTATATATAACACATTCCCGCACCCCCGATACCCTCAATGAGATTCCGTCTTGTAACTCACTCCTGGGTATCCATTATTCTATATATAAACCCCCGAACCCCTCGATTAGATTCCAGTCTGTAACTCACTCCCGGGTATCCGTTATTCTAAATATAAACCACCCGAACCCCTCGATTAGATTTCAGCCTATAACTCACTCCCGGGTGTCTGTTATTCTATATATATACAACCCAAACCCCTCGATTAGATTCCAGCCTGTAACTCACTCCCTGGTATTTGCTATTTTATATATAAACCCGCCGAACCCCTCGATTAGTTTCCAGCCTGTAACTCACTCCAGGGTATCTGTTATTCTATATATAAATCCCCGAACCCCTCGATTAGATTCCAGCCTGTAACTCATTCCTGGGTATCTGTTATTCTATATATAAACCCCCGAATCCCTCGATTAGATTCCAGCCTGTAATTCACTCCCGGGTGTCCGTTATTCTATATATATAAACCACCCGAACCCCTCGATTATTTTCCAGCCTATAACTCACTCCCGTGTATCCATTATTCTATATATAACCCACCCCCGAACCCCTCGATTAGATTATCTATATTAGATTCTATGTATGAACACCCCCCCCGCCCCCGAATCTCTCGATTAGATTCCAGCCTGTAACTCACCCCCACGTATCTGTTATTCTATATATAAAATCGCCAAACCCTTCGATTAGATTCCAGCCTGTAACTCACTCCCGGGTATCTGTTATTCTATATATAAATCCCCGAACCCCTCGATTAGATTCCAGCCTGTAACTCATTCCTGGGTATCTGTTATTCTCTATATTAACCCCTGAATTCCCCGGATTAGATTCCATCCTGTAACTCACCCCCCGGATATCCATTATTTTATTTATGAACCCTCTGACCCCCTCAATTAGAATCCAACATGTAACTCACTCCCGGGAATCTGTTACCCTATATATAAACTACCCGATCCCCTCGATTAGATTCCAGGCTGTAACTCACCACCCGGGTATGTGTTATTCTATATGTAACCCTCCCCCTGAACCCCTCGATTAGATTCCAGCCTTTAACTCACTCCCAGTATCAGTTATTCTATATATAACCCCCCTGAAACCCTCGACTAGATTCCAGCCTGTAACTCACTCCCGGGTATGTGTTATTCTATATGTAACCCTCCCCCTGAACCACTCGATTAGGTTCCAGCCTTTAACTCACTCCCAGTATCAGTTATTCTATATATAACCCCCCAGAAATCCTCGACTAGATTTCAGCCTGTAACTCACTCCCGGGTACCTCTTATTCTAGATATGAACCCGCCCCCGAACCTCTCAATTAGATTCCAGCCTGTAACTCACCCCCACGTATCTGTTATTCTATATATAAAATCGCCGAACACCTCGATTAGATTACAGCCTGTAACTGACTCCCGGCTATGTGTTATTCGATATGTAACCCTCCCCCTGAACCCCTCGATTCGATTCCAGCCTTTAACTCACTCCCGGGTATTGGTTATTCTATATATAAACCCTGCCCCCCCCCCCCTCCCGCCCCCCGCCCCGAACCCGTCGATTTGATTCCGGCCTGTAACTACTCCCGGGTATCTGTTATTCTACATATAAATCCATCGAAATCCTGGGTTAGATTCCAGCCTGTAACTCATTCCCGGGAATCTGTTATTCAATATATAACCACCCCCCCCCCGCCCTCACCACCCCCCCCCCCCCACCCCCCGATACCCTCGATGAGATTCCACCCTGTAACTCAATCCTGGATATCCGTTATTCTATATATAACCCACCCCCGAACCCCTCGATTAGATTCCAGCCTGTAACTCACTCCCGGGTATCTGTTAATCTCTATATTAACCCCCTGAATCCCCCGATTAGATTCCAGCCTGTAACTCACCCCCGGGTATCCGTTATTCTATATATGAACCCCCTGACCACCTCAATTTGAATCCAACCTGTAACTCACTCCCGGGTATCTGTTATCCTACATATAAACCACCCGAACTCCTCGATTAGATTCCAGCCTGTAACTCATTCCCAGGTATCAGTTATTCCATATATAACCCCCCCTCCCGAACCCCTCAATTAGATACCAGCCTGTAACTCACTCCCGGGTGTCCATTATTCTATATAAAACCCCTCGAACCCCTCGATTAGCTTCCAACCTGTAAGTCACTCCTGGGTACCTCTTATTCTATATTTGAACCCCCCCCCCGAACCCCTCAATTAGGTTCCAGCCTGTAACTCACTCCGGGTATCCGTTATTCTATAAAAAACCGCCCGAACACCTCGATTAGATTCCAGCCTGTAATTTAATCCCGGGTATCCGTTATTCTATATAAAAAACCCCGAACCCCTCGAAAAGATTCCAACCTGTTACTCTCTCCAGGGTACCTCTTATTCTATATATAACCCCCTCCCGCCTCCGCCCCAAACTCCGTGATTAGATTCCAGACTGTCACTCACTTCCGGGTATCCGTAATTCTATATATAACCCCCCCCCCCCCGAACCCCTCGATTAGATTCCAGCCTGTAACTTACCCCCACGTATCCGTTATTCTATATATAAACACCCGGAACCCCTCGATTAGATTCCAGCCTTTAACTCACTCCCGGATATCTGTTCTACTATATATAAACCCTCAAATCGCTCGATTAGATTCCAGCCTGTAACTCACTGCCGGGTATCCGTTATACTTTATATAAATCCACCGAACCCCTCGATTAGATTCCAGCCTGTAACTCACTCCGGGGTATTTGTTATTCTATATATAAACCACCCGAACCCCTCGATTATTTTCCAGCCTATAACTCACTCCCGTGTATCCATTATTCTATATATAACCCACCCCCGAACCCCTCGATTAGATTCTCTATATTAGATTCTATATATGAACACCCCCCGCCCCCGAATCTCTCGATTAGATTCCAGCCTGTAACTCACTCCCGGGTATCTGTTATTCTATATATAAAATCGCCAAACCCTTCGATTAGATTCCAGCCTGTAACTCATTCCTGGGTATCTCTTATTCTCTATATTAACCCCTGAATCCCCCGATTAGATTCCATCCTGTAACTCACCCCCCGGATATCCATTATTTTATTTATGAACCCTCTGACCCCCTCAATTAGAATCCAACATGTAACTCACTCCCGGGAATCTGTTACCCTATATATAAACTACCCGATCCCCTCGATTAGATTCCAGCCTGTAACTCACTCCCGGGTGTTTGTTATTCTATATATAAACCCCCCCCCCGAAACCCTCGATTAGATTCCAGACTGTCACTCACTACCGGGTATCCGTTATTCTTTCTATAAACCCCCCTCAACACCTCGATTAGATTCCAGCCTGTAACTCACTCCCAGTATCAGTTATTCTATATATAATCCCCCTGAAACCCTCGACTAGATTTCAGCCTGTAACTCACTCCCGGGTACATCTTATTATAGATATGAACCACCCCCCCCCCCCCCCCCTCCGCCACTGAACCTCTCAATTAGATTCCAGCCTGTAACTCACCCCCACGTATCTGTTATTCTATATATAAAATCGCCGAACCCCTCGATTAGATTCCAGCCTGTAACTGACTCCCGGCTATGTGTTATTCTATATGTAACCCTCCCCCTGAACCCCTCGATTAGATTCCAGCCTTTAACTCACTCCCGGGTATTGGTTATTCTATATATAAACCCCCGAACCGCTCGATTAGATTCCAGCCTGTAACTCACTCCCGGGCATCCGTTATTCTATATATAAACCCCCTGAACCCCTCGATTAGATTCCAGCCTGTTACACACCCCGGTATCTGTTCTTCTATATATAAACCCCCGAACCCCTCGATTGGACTCCAGCCTATAACTCACTCCCAGGTATCTATTATTCTAGAAATAATTTCCTCCGAACCCCTCGAATGCATTCAAGCCTGTAACTCACTCTCGGGTATCCGTTATTCTATATATAAACCTCAGAACCGCTCGATTAGATTCCAGCCTATAATCACTACAGGGTATCTGTTATTCTATATATAATCTGCCCGAACACCACAATTTGGTTCCAGCCTGTAACTCACTCCCGGGTATCTCTTATTCTATAGAAAAACTCCCCGACCCCGTTGATGATAATCCAGCTTGTAACTCACTCCGGGTATTTATTATTCTATATATAAACCAACCGAACCCCTCGATTAGATTCCAGCCTGTAACTCAGTCCCGGGTATCTGTTATTCTATATATTACCACCTCCGTCCCCCACACAAACCCCTCGATTAGATTCCAACATGTAATTCACTCCCGGGTACATCTTATTTATATATAATCCCAGTGGCCCAACCCCCCGAAAACCTCGATTGATCATCTCGGTGTGAAAGCTGGTATTGTTGAATCATTTGTTGGGCCCTCGCTGGGCTGATGTGCAGCTGGCCTTGCTGAGCTGCCTGGTGTGTCCGGCCCTGCAGGGCTGCTGTGGATAATGGGTTCTGCTTCGTGGTCAACCGTGGTGCTGGTTGCCACTGGTGTGTATGTTGGGGAATCAAAAAAGGTAGGGTCCAAGGTGGGTTGCTCAGGATAGTCCGTGAATCTGAGTTTGATTTGGTCCAAGTGTTTCCAGTGAATGAGTCCATTTAAAAGTTTGACCCAAAACACCCTGCTCACCTCTTTGGCCATGACAGTGCTGGGAAACCACTTGGGACCTTGTCCATAATTTAATACAAACACAGAATCATTGATTTCGATCTCGCGTGACACATTTGCACTATCATGGTATGCACTTTGTTGAAGCCGCCTGCTCTCTACCTGTTCATGTAGATCAGGGTGAACTAACAAGAGCCTTGTCGTAAGTGCTCTTTTCATGAGTAGTCCAGCAGGTGGGATCCCAGTGAGTGAGTGGGGTCTCGTGCGGTAGCTAAGCAGGACTTGGGATAGGCGAGTCTGCAGTGAGCGTTCAGTTACCCGCTTCAAGCCTTGCTTGATGGTTTGCACTGCTCTCTCTGCCTGACCATTGGACGCTGGTTTAAACGGGACAGATGTGACATGTTTGATCCAATTACGGGTCATGAATTCTTTGAACTCAGCACTGGTGAAACATGGCCCGTTGTCGCTCACAAGGACATCAGGCAGGCCGTGTGTGGCATACATGGCCCGCATGCTTTCAGTAGTGGCAGCGGACGTGCTAGCTGACATTATCTCACATTCAATCCACTTGGAGTACACGTCTACAACCACAAGGAACATTTTACCCAAGAACGGGCCTGCATAGACGACGTGTACTCTGGACCACGGTTTGGAGGGCCAAGACCATAAACTTAGCGACGCCTCCCTGGGTACATTGCTTAACTGTGAGCATGTATTACATCTGCGAACACAGGACTCTAAGTCCGCATCGATACCGGGCCACCATACAAGGGATCTGGCTATCGCTTTCATCATTATGACACTGGGTGGGTACTGTGGAGGTCATTGATGAAGGTGTCTCTGCCCTTCTTGGGGACCACTACACGATTGCCCCACAGAAGGCAGTTTGCCTGTATAGACATTTCATCTTTGCGCCGCTGGAACGGCTTTATCTCTTCCTGCATTTCCACTGGGACACTGGACCAGCTCTCGTGAAGCACACAGCTTTTGACTAGAGATAATAAGGGGTCCTGGCTTGTCTAGGTTTTGATCTGCTGGGCAGTGACGGGTGATCGCTCACTCTCAAATGCTTCCATAACCACGGCTAGATCGGCGGACTGCGCCATTTCCACCCCCGTGCTGGGCAATGGCAGCCTACTGAGAACATCGGCGCAATTTTCTGTGCCTGGCCTGTGGCGAATGGTGTAGTTGTATGCGGACAACATGAGCGCGCATCTCTGGATGCGGGTTGATGCATTGGTATTTATCCCTTTACTCTCGGAGAACAGGGATATAAGTGGCTTATGGTCAGTTTGCAATTCGAATTTTAGCCCAAACAGGTATTGATGCATTTTCTTTCTCAATCATGCTGCAGGCTCTCTCAGCCTTAGACAGACTCCTGGATGCATAAGCAGCCAGTTGCAGTTTCCTGAAATCATTAGCTTGTTGCAATACACACCCGACGCCATATGACGATGCATCACAGGCTCGTAAGAAACGCTTACATGGATCATACAACACAAGCAATTTGTTTGAGCATAACAATTTTCTAGCTTTTACAAAGGCATTTTCTTGGCTTTTGCCTCAAATCCATTTGTCCCCTTTTTGTAGTAAGACATGTAGTGGTTCTAACAGTGTGCTGAGACCTGGTAAGAAGTTACCAAAGTAGTTCAGGAGTCCCAGAAATGACCGCAGCTCCGTCACGTTCTGTGGCCTCGGTGCATTCTCGATTGCCTCCGTCTTTGTGTAGGTGGGCCCAATGCCGTCCGCCGCAATCCTCCTTCCCAGGAATTCCACTTCAGGCACCAGGAAAATGCACTTCGAGCATTTTAACCTGAGCCCCACGCAGTTGAGTCGACTAAGAACCTCCTCCAGGTTCTGCAAATGCTCGACTGTGTTCTGACCTGTGACCAAGATGTCATCCTGGAAGACTACAGTGTGCGGGACCGACTTCAGTAAGCTATCCATGTTTCTCTGGAATATAGCGGCCGCCGATCGGATTCCAAACGTGCATCTGTTTTAAACAAAAAGACCTTTGTGAGTGTTGATGCAGGTGAGGGCCTTCGATGATTCCTGCAGTTCCTGCGTCATGTAGGCTGAAGTCAGATCCAGCTTCGTGAACGTCTTTCCTCCCGCCAGCTTTGCAAAGAGGTCGTCGGTCTTTGGTAGTGGGTATTGGTCCTGCAGGGAGAAACGATTGATAGTTACTTTGTAATCGCCACAGATTATGACGGTGCCATCTCCCTTGAGGACTGGGATGATAGAACTGGCCCACTCATTGAACTCGATCGGGGAAATTATGCCCTCTCTTTGCAGCCGGTCTAGCTCGATCTCTACCCTTTTTCCGATCATGCACAGTACTGCTCTCGCCTTGTGATGGATGGGTCGCGCCCCCGGAATTAGGTGGATCTGCACTTTTGCTCCTTGGAATTTCCCGATGCCTGGTTTGAACAGCGAAGGAAATTTGTTTAAGACCTGGGCACACGAAGTGTTGTCAGCGGGTGATAGCGCTCAGACGTCGTTCCAGCGTATCTTTCCCAGCCAACTCCTGCCGAGCAGCGTGGTAGCACTGCCGATTACAGGTATCAGTTCTTTCGAGTAAGTTCTTAGTTTCATGTGAACTGGAGTTAAGACTGGCCTTGAGGCCTTGTTGCACCACAACCTTTCGAAAGTCTTTTTGCCCATACTGGACTGGCTCGTGCCCGTGTCCAGCTCCATTGACACCGGGAGTCCATTTAGTTCAACATTAAGCAGTATCGGGGGACAATTTGTGGTAAATGTGTGCACCCCATGTACCTCTGTCTCCTCGGTCTGAGGCTCTGGTTCATCGTGATTCTCCGTGGATCTGTCCTCCTCTGCAACATGGTGGTTTGCAGGAATAGGCTTTGCAGCTCACCTGCACACTCGTTGGAGGTGTCCCATTGTTCCACAGCCTTTGAAAATGTACTCTTTGAATCAGCATGAATGGAAATGATGATCACCATCGCAGTGCCAACAAGATGTTAATGGCCTTGCATTCATCACCCTTGATGGTGGACTCTGAGACATCTGCAGATGTGTAGCTGCAGGTATGTGTGACCTGCCTTGTACGTTACGATTTGAAAACAACATCACTTTGTTCACAGTACTTGTAGCAGCAGTTGTATGCTGAGAGATTTGCTTCGTATTGTCACTGTTGGCAATGAACGCCTGGGCTATCGCTATGGCCTTATTCAAGGTTGGGGTCTCTACAGTCAAAAGTTTGCGAAGTATGGTTTTGTGGCCAATGCCAAGTATGAAAAAGTCTCTGAGCATGTGCTCCAAATGTCCATCAAATTTGCAATGTCCTGCAAGGCGTCTTAGCTCGGCGACATAACTCACCACTTCCTGGCCTTCAGACCTTTTGTAGGTGTAGAACCGGTACACTGCCACCAGAATGCTTTCCTTCGGATTCAAATGCTCTTGGACCAGTATGCACAAATCGTCATACGATTTCTCCGTGGGTTTCGCTGGAATGAGCAGATTCTTCATGAGACCATACGTCGGTGCCCCACAGACGGTGAGGCAGCGCTCTCTTCCCCATCTAGTTCGCTGGCCGCAAAGTATTGGTCGAGTTGCTCCACAAAAGTTTCCCAATCATCTCCCTCCGAGAATTTCTCCAGGATGCCCACTGTTCTCTGCATCTTTGGGTTCGTTATCTGTCTCTCGTCGCCAGTTGTTGTGTATGGAGAAAGAGTGACTGAACACTGTGAGCTCAAAGTAAAGTGTGACCTTAGTCTTTTATTGTAGGTCTCCAGAGTGCCTCTCCAACCTGTGAAGCCTCTTTAAATACCTGTACTCCCAAGGGATTATGGGATACCTTGGGACTCCAGAGGATGAGCCCTCTGGTGGCTGTACAGAGTAAATACAAGTTTACATATATAACAACACTCTCCCCCCCCCCACCCCGAAAGTCAATAGTGTAACTATTTACAATGTGAGTCAATCTGGGGCCCTTCTTGCCCTGGTTGATCATCTCGGTATGAAAGCTGGTGTTGTTGACTCATTTATTGGGTCCTCGCTGGGCTGCTGTGCAGCTGGCCTTGCTGAGATGCCTGGTGTGTTGGGCCCTGCTGGGTTGCTGTGGGTGATGGGTTCTGCTTTGTGGTCAACCGTGGTGCCGGTTGCCACTGGTGTGTATGTTGGGGAATCAAAAAAGGTAGGATCCAAGGTGGATTGCTCAGGATAGTCCGTGAATGGGAGTTTGATTTGGTCCAAATGTTTCCGGTGAATGAGTCCCAAAACACCCTGCTCACCTCTTTGGCCATGACAGTGCTGGGAAGCCACTTGGGACCTTGTCCATTATTTAATACAAATGCAGGATCATTGATTTCAATCTCGCGTGACACATTTGCGCTGTCATGGTTTGCACTTTGTTGAAGCTGCCTGCTCTCTACCTGTTCATGTAGATCAGGGTGAACTAACGAGAGCCTTGTCGTAAGTGCTTTTTTCAGGAGTAGTTCAGCAGGTGGGATCCCAGTGAGTGAATGGGGTCTCGTGCGGTAGCTAAGCAGGACTCGGGATAGGCGAGTCTGCAGTGAGCGTTCAGTTACCCACTTCAAGCCTTGCTTGCTGGTTTGCACTGCTTTTTCTGCCTGATTATTGGACGCTGGTTTAAACGGGGCAGATATGACATGTTTGATCCCGTTACGGGTCATGAATTCTTTGAACTCAGCACTGGTAAAACATGGCCCGTTGTCGCTCACCAGGACATTGCGTAGACCGTGTGTGGCAAACATGGCATCTTTGGGTTCGCTATCTGTATCTCGTCGCCAGTTGTTGTGTATGGAGAAAGAGTCAGACTGAACACTTTGAGCTCAAAGTAAAATGTGACCGTAGTCTTTTATTGCAGGTCTCCAGAGTGCCTCTCCAACCTGTGAGGCTTTCTTAAATACCTGTGCTCCCAAGGGATTATGGGATCCTTTGGGCTCCAGGGGATGAGCCCTCTGGTGGCTGTACAGAGTAAATACAAGTCCACATATATAACAGTCCCCGTCCTCGTCCCATCCCCCTCACCGCCCGTCCCCCTCACCCTCAACATCCCTGTCCCCCTCCCCATCCGGTCCCCTCCCCCTCACCATCCCCCAGTGTGTGTGTGTAGGTGAAGGTTATAGTGTGACTGCCTCTGTCTCAGTCAGTGTGTGTGTGTGTGTGTGTGGGCGGGGGGTTATAGTGTTGCAGTCTCTGTCTCACTATGGGGCGGGGTATGTGGAGTTAGTTTGTTTGATCAGCCGACAGCGGTTAAAAATGGAATGCAGTATATCACATGTTGCCTTTTATTTCAGTACCACGCCCACTCGCGGTCCATATGTGAAGAAACGGTTGGAGAATGCCTGAAGGAGAACATCGTGTGTCTACCCTTCGAAGCCCAGTCTGGGCAGATACACAGTACCACCGGCCCATCCTCACTGATGTTTCTCTATCATTGATGTGTTTGTACTGAGTATGCATCGTTTTCCATTAGATGCCAGTATCCCTGGACTGTTGCTCTCCCTGTCGGTTATGATACCGCTCATGCCCCTGGGTGGATCCTCTCCTCCGGGGGTAATGGACAGACCAGGGGAGCCTGAGCGAGGTTAAGATGCCGCAGTCTGTCGGCGTGAAGCCCGGATTCTGCCCTCCGGATTGGACCATTCGAGAACTCTGTTCCTCCGTCTCTGGCCCCTTATACATTTCCCATTCCGCAGCATTGACCCTACGGTATGGAATTCCCTCCCTAATCCTCTGTCCTCCTTAAAACTCCTCTCTTTCAACAAGCTTTTTGTTTAGTCACTGGTCCTAATTTCTTCTTTAGCTATTCTGATTACACTTCTGTGAGGCACCGTGAGCGGTTTCTCTACATTTAAGACAGCATACGTCCCGTAACAACCCGAACCCTGCCATTCATAGACTGGACCGAGCCCCTCTCCCAATCCCGTTTTATCCAAGTCCGTCCCACTCCAAACCTCGTCAGCCGGGGCTCAGTGAGCACAGAAATCTAGGTTGACACTCCAGTGCAGTGCTGAGGGAGTGCTGCACTGTCAAAGGTGCAGTGTTTTGGATGAGACATTAAACCAAGGCCCTGTCTGCTCTCTCAGGTGGACATAAAAGATCACTTGATACTATTCCGAAAAAGATCAGGGGAGTTATCCCCGGTGTCCTGGCCAATATTTATCCCTCCAATCAACATAACAAAAAAACAGATCACCACATTGGTGTTTGTGGGATCTTGCTGTGGGAGTGAGGGAGAGTGACAGCATTAACTGAGGGAGGGAGGGAGAGTGACAGCATTAACTGAGGGAGAGAAAGTGACAGCATTGACTGAGAGAGGGAGAGTGACAGCATTGACTGAGGGAGGGAGGGACAGTCAGCATTAACATCAACAAGAGTGCACTGTCCAGAATAGAGCTTTTAAAAAGGAAACGAATGCCCAGAATATCGCCAAGTGTTACTTTCGGCATCTCGCCCAAGTCGCCAAAAACATCGCTCACCCCAAAAAACGTTGAAAAAATGCTGCACTCACCTGACCTTAACCCAGCGGCATGGAAGCCATTTTGTAAATCGAAGAACTTTTCATTTAAAAGGCTGCTTCAGTTTCTGGGGAGTTTTGATTTCATCTGAGAGTCATTTTAAAGTGAATTTAAAATCTGAAGAAACATCTCATCATATTGTGGTCGAATTGAATTTCTTATGAGTTTTAGGAGGATAATTTATTATTTCTGAAGAATACATGTAATAGTAATTATAATGGGGCCTGTAATTTCTCAGCCAGTATTGATGACTACTCACGTGCTGCAGACTAGAGATGGGAGAAGGTAAGTTGAAGAGTATTATGTGCAGATGAAGGAGAACTTACACAATGCACTGAGAGAGAAGCGGTCTTACCTGAACTTGTCCAAGAACATCTGCCATAGGAAACTGCGCTTCCGAAAGAAGGACATCAGTGAGATATGCTAGCTAATTAGGAGAGATCTGCAGCCTAACAGCACCATCAGGACCGCACTGTCCGTCGAGGTCAAGGTTACTGTGGCACTTTCCTTCTATGCATCGGGCTCCTTTCAGGCCTCAGCTGGCGACATTTGCACTCTCAGCATGCCACACATTGCTGCATTTGACAGGTCACTGAAGCCCTTTACACTCGGAGGATAGACGTTTATCAGAACTATGACCAGGGAGGCACAGAGTGAGAGGGCTCTAGGATTCTTCAGAATTGCAAACTTCCCCAAGGTGCAGGAAGCAATCGACTGCATGCACGTCGTCATGCAGGCACCTTTTCAGGATGCAGAGGTTTTTCAGAACCGAAAGGGATTCCACTCCCTGAATGTGCAACTCGTTGTCGACCACAAGCAAATAATCATGGCAGTAAATGCAAAATTTCCAGGCAGCATTCATGAGGTGCACATCTTGCGTGAGACCACCGTTTCTGACTTGTTTTAAGAGTCAGCCACAAGGTCACGGTTGAATGCTGGGGGATAAAGGGTATGGCCTTACCAGCCGGCTGATGACCATCCTGCGTAAGCCCGAAACCGAAGCAGAGAAGTGATACAACAAAAGTCACATAGCCACACGCAATACCATCGAAAAGACAATTGAAGTGTTTAAGCAGTGCTTCAGATGCCTGGACCACTCAGGAAGCAAATTACAATACCACCCTGAGCAGGTCACTTAATTCATTGTGGTGTGCTGCATGCTATAACTTGGCTATCAGGAGGGGACAAGAATTTCCAGATGGGACTGCTGGTCCATCTCAGGAGAGATGGAAGATGAAGAAGAGGAGGTGGACGATGACCTCTGGGAAGACAATCAGGTTGACGTTGAAACCATGCCCCCACCCCTTCTCTAGACCACAGGAAAGAGCCCATGGTGGTTACGCAGCTGCAAGACCACTTTGCTTGAAATAACGGTCCAGGCAGCATTCTTGTAAATCTCCTCTGTACCCTCTCTACTGCAATCACATTGTTCCTGTAACTGCACACAGTACTCCAGCTGCAGCCTAACCAGTGTTTTAAACAGTTCAAGCATAACTCCCCTGCTCATGTATTCCATGCCTCGATTAATAAAGGCAAGTATTCCATATGCCTTCTTAACCACCTTATCTACCTGGCCTGATATCTTCAGGGATCTGTGGACCTGCATTCCAAGGTCCCTTTGTTCCTCTACATTTTTCAGTGTTGTACCATTTAATGTGCATTCCCTTGCCTTGTTAGACCTCCGCAAATGCATTACCTCACATTAATCGGGATTGAATTCCATTTGCCACTGTTCGGCCCACCTGACCAGTACATTGATATATTCCTCAATCCGCAGCTTTTTTCTTCATTATCAACCACACAGCCAATTTCAGGGTCATCTGCAAACTTCTTGAATCATACCCCCAACATTCAAGTCCAAGTCATTGATATATACCACAAAAAGCAAGGGACCCAGCACTGAGTCCTGCAGAACCCCACTGGAAATAACCTTCCAGTCACAAAAATATCCATCAACAATTACCCTTTGCGCCAATTTTGGATCCAACTTGCCACTTTGCTCCAGATCCCACGGGCTTTAACTTTCATGACCAGTCTGCCATGTGGGACCTTATTAAAAGCTTTGCTCAAGTCCATATACACTACATCGTACGCACTGCCCTCATCGACCCTCCTTGTTACCTCCTCGAAAAATTCAATCAAGTTAGTCAGACATGACCTTCCCTTAACAAATCCATGCTGACTGTCCTTGATTAATCCAACTGAAGATTTAGCCTGCCCCTCAGGATTTTTTCCAATAATTTTCCCACCACTGAGGTTAGGCTGACTGGTCTGTAATTACTCAGTCTATCCCTTTCTCCCCTTTTAAACAAAGGTACAACATTAGCAGTCCTCCAGTCCTCTGGCACCACACCTGAAGCCAGAGAGGATTGGAAAATGGTCAGAGCCTCTGCTATTTACATAGAAAATAGGTGCAGGAGTAGGCCATTCGGCCCTTCGAGCCTGCACCGCCATTCAATGAGTTTACGGCTGAACATGCAACTTCAGTACCCCATTCCTGCTTTCTCGCCATATCCCTTGATCCCCCTAGTAGTAAGGACTACATCGAACTCCTTTTTTAATATATTTAGTGAATTGGCCTCAACAACTTTCTGTGGTAGAGAATTCCACAGGTTCACCACTCTCTGGGTGAAGAAATTGCTCCTCATCTCGGTCCTAAATGGCTTACCCCTTATCCTTACACTGTGACCCCTGGTTCTGGACTTCCCCAACATTGGGAACATTCTTCCTGCATCTAACCTGACTAAACACATCAGAATTTTAAACGTTTCTATGAGATCCCCTCTCATTCTTCTGAACTCCAGTGAATACAAGTCCAGTTGATCCAGTCTTTTTTGATATGTCAGTCCCACCATCCCGGGAATCAGTCTGGTGAACCTTCGCTGCACTCCCTCAATAACAAGAATGTCCCTCAAGTTAGGAGACCAAAACTGTACACAATACTCCAGGTGTGGCCTCACCAAGGCCCTGTACAACTGTAGTAACACCTCCCTGCCCCTGTACTCAAATCCCCTCACTATGAAGGCCAACATGCCATTTGCTTTCTTAACCGCCTGCTGTACCTGCATGCCAACCTTCAGTGACTGATGTACCATGACACTCAGGTCTCGTTGCACCTCCCCTTTTCCTAATCTGTCACCATTCAGATAGTAGTCTGTCTCTGTTTTACAATCAAAGTGGATAACCTCACATTTATCCACATTATACTTCATCTGCCATGCATTTGCCCACTCACCTAACCTATCCAAGTTACTCTGCAGCCTCATAGCATCCTCCTCGCAGCTCTCACTGCCACCCAACTTAGTGTCATCCTCAAACTTGGAGATACTACATTTAATCCCCTCGTCTAAATCATTAATGTACAATGTAAACAGCTGGGGCCCCAGCACAGAACCTTGAGGTACCCCACTAGTCACTGCCTGCCATTCTGAAAAGTACCCATTTACTCCTACTCTTTGCTTTCTGTCTGCCAACCAGTTCTCAATCCATGTCAGCACACTACCCCCAATCCCATGTGCTTTAACTTTGCACATTAATCTCTTGTGTGGGACCTTGTCGAAAGCCTTCTGAAAGTCCAAATACAGCACATCAACTGGTTCCCCCTTGTCCACTCTACTGGAAACATCCTCAAAAAATTCCAGAAGATTTGTCAAGCATGATTTCCCTTTCACAAATCCATGCTGACTTGGACCTATCATGTCACCCCTTTCCAAATGCGCTGCTATGACATCCTTAATAATTGATTCCATCATTTTACCCACTACCGAGGTCAGGCTGACCGGTCTATAATTCTGTTTTCTCTCTCCCTCCTTTTTTAAAAAAAAGTTGGGTTACATTGGCTACCCTCCACTCGATAGGAACTGATCCAGAGTCAATGGAATGTTGGAAAATGACTGTCAATGCATCCGCTATTTCCAAGGCCATCTCCTTAAGTACTCTGGAATGCAGACCATCAGGCCCTATGGATTTATCGGCCTACAATCCCATCAATTTCCCGACTAATAAGGATTTCCCTCAGTTCCTCCTTCTTACTAGATCCTCTGACCCCGTTTATATCCGGAAGGTTGTTTGTGTCCTCCTTAGTGAATACCGAACCAAAGTATTTGTTCAATTGGTCTGCCATTTCTTTGTTCCCAGTAATGACTTCCCCTGATTCTGACTGCAGGGGACCTAAGTTTGTCTTTACTAATCTTTTTCTCTTTACATATCTATAGAAGCTTTTGCAGTCCATTTTAATGTTCCCTGCAAGCTTCCTCTCGTACTCTATTTTCCCTGCCCTAATCAAACTCTTTGTCCTCTGCTGCGGAGTTCTAAATTTCTCCCAGTTCCCGGGTTCGCTGCTATTTCTGGCCAATTTGTATGCCACTTCCTTGGCTTTAATACTATCCCTGATTTCCCTTGATAGCCACGGTTGAGCCACCTACCCTTTTTTATTTTTACGCCAGACAGGGATGTACAATTGTTGTAGTTCATCCATGCGGTCTCTAAATGTCTGCCATTGCCCATCCACTGTCAACCCCTTAAGTATCATTCGCCAATCTATCCTAGCCAATTCACGCCTCATACTTTCAAAGTTACCCTTCTTTAAGTTCTGGACCATGGTCTCTGAATTAACTGTTTCATTCTCCATCCTAATGTAGAATTCCACCATATCATGGTCACTCTTCCCCAAGGGGCCTCGCACGAGATTACTAACTAATCCTCTCTCATTACACAACACCCAGTCTAAGATGGCCTTCTCCCTAGTTGGTTCCTCAACATATTGGTCTAGAAAACCATCCCTTATGCATTCCAGGAAATCCTCCTCCACAGTATTGTTTCCAGTTTGGTTAGCCCAATCTATATGCATAATAAAGTCATCCATGATAACTGCTGCACCTTTATTGCATGCATCCCTAATTTCCTGTTTGATGCCCTCCCCAACATCACTACTACTGTTTGGAGGTCTGTACACAACTCCCACTTGCGTTTTCTGCCCTTTGGTATTCCGTAGCTCCACCCATACCGATTCCACATCACCCAAGCTAATGTCTTTCCTTACAATTGCATTAATTTCCTCTTTAACCAGCAACACCACCCCACCTCCTTTTCCTCTGTATCCTTCCTAAATGTTGAATACCCTTGGATGTTGAGTTCCCAGCCTTGGTCACCCTGGAGCCATGTCTCCGTGATACCAACCACATCGTATCCGTTAACTGCTATCTGCACAGTTAATTCATCCACCTTATTCCGAATACTCCTCGCATTGAGGCACAGAGCCTTCAGGCTTGCCTTTTTAAACACACTTTGACCCTTTAGAATTTTGCTGCAAAGTGGCCCTTTTTTTTTGCCTTGGGTTTCTCTGCCCTCCACTTTTACTCATCTCCTTTCTGTCTTTTGCTTCTGTCTCCATTTTGTTTCCCTCTGTCTCCCTGCATTGGTTCCCAGTCCCATGCCATATTAGTTTAACTCCTCCCCAACAGCACTCCTTTGCTTCTCATAAGTGCCTGGGATACATTTCATCCAGGCCTGGGGATGTATCCACTTTCAAAGCTGCTAAGCCCCTTTATACGTCCTCTCTATCTCGTCTAATATTTCACACTCCTCCTCCCTCATTGCAAAGTCTGCATCACCCCTCTAGTTTGTGAAAAGTATTCATTAATAATCACACCCACATCTTCTGCCTCCACACACAGATTTTCTTTGTGGTCTCTAATAGGCCCCCATTTTTTCTCTAATGATCCTCTTGCTCTTAATGTATTTATAAAACATCTGTGTGTTTTCCCTGCTTTTACTTGTCAACATACTTTCATGCTCGCTTTGCTGTCCCGTTACCTTTTTTTTTAAATTTACACCCTGCATTTCTTGTACTCCTCTAGAGTCTCTGCAGTATTGAGTTATCGGAATCTGTCATAAGCTTCCCTTTTTTTCTTTATCTTACCCTGCATGTCCCTCGACATCCAGGGGGCTCTAGATTTGTTAGCCCCTCCCTTTTTAAAAAATATGAAACACTAGTTAGGCCCCAGCTGGAGTATTGTGTCCAATTCTGGGCACCACACTTTAGGAAGGATGTGAAGATTTTGGAGAGGGTACAGAAGAGATTTACTAGAATGGTTCCAGGGATGAGGGATTACAGTTACGTGGATAGACTGGAGAAGCTGAGTTGTTCTCCTTGGATCAGAGACGGCTAGGAGAAGATTGGTAAAAACCATGAAGGGTTTAGATGGAGTAAATAAAGGGAAACTGTTTCCAATGGTGGAAGGGTTGATAACCAGAGGGCACAGATTTAAGTTGACTGGCAAAAGAACCAGAAGCAACATGAGGGAAAAACTTTTTTTTACACGAGTGGTTATGATTTGGAAAGCACTGATGGTAATGTTCCAGGTAATATTCTTTTGGGGTGTGTGATCCAAATTAATTGCCCATGCGCGGTTTTTCCATTTAAAAAAGTGAGTGGCCTGGGCGGGACCTTCAGTGTGGCCACGCAGCTTAACGAGAACACTGCCTGATCGGGTGGCGGAAACAGATTCAATAGTAGCCTCCAAAAGGTAATTGGATAAATGCCTGAAGAAAAAATGCAGGGATATGGGGAAAGAGTGGGGGAGTGGGACTAACTGGATTGCTCTTCGAAAGAGCCAACTAGCCGCCTCCTGTGCTGTACTGTTCTATGATTCCATGGTCAGAAAAGCACAAAGCAGATCTAACATGTAATTGTATTATCCAAAAGTTTAATCATAAAGATTAATGTTATAATTTATATTTTATACCATGTACAAGTGTTGTATTGCTGCTAATCTAGCCAAACTCAATTATTTCAAAATAAATAGCAGGAAACAAGCACGAGCACATAGCACTCCGAACTGAGAACTGTGCTCGAGAACAGCGTGCAAAATAAGTTAACGGTCACTTGGGTTTACAAAAAAAAACATTTCATAGAAATAAAATGGCCTCACATCAGACAAGAAACAACCAGGAGACATGAAACTCAGTTCAGGTTTTCATTAGAAAGACCACAAGTGCTGGAAATACACAGTAGGTCCCCACTAGTTCAGCATCTGTAAATAGAGGAGACAGATCAGTGCTTGAGGTGGAGATCTTTCATCGGATACATTAACACACCAGAGCTCTACAGTTGGACCAGCCTTCCACTGGACACTGATGTCACAGCATCACCTGCAAGGGACGACAATCAGCTAATCACAGACTGCTCTCCACACTTGCTCTCGAGTTTGGCCCCGGTTTCACACTTTGGTCGCACACCACCATCCAAACAAACATTCCTCTATTCAACAAGGTATATTTCCCACATAATGCCCATGTTTTCTACCACACAAACCCCAACTTATCCTGGAGTAGTGAGCATTACCTTCAGTTTAGAAGAACGAGAGGTGATCTCATTGAAACGTACAAAATTCTTACAGGGCTTGACAGGGTAGATGCAGGGAGGATGATTCCTCTGGCTGGGGAGTCTAGAACCAGGGGTCACAGACTCAGATTAAGGGGTCGGCCATTTAAGACTGAGATGAGGAGAAACTTCTTCACTCAAGAGGGTGGTGAATCGTTGGAATTCTTTACCGCAAAGGGCTGTGGTGGCTCAGTTGTTGAGTATATTCAAGACAAAGATAGATGGATTGTTGGATATTAAGGGAATCAAGGGATATGGGGATAGTGCAGGAAAGTGGAGTTGAGGTAGAAGATCAGCCGTGATCTCATTGAATGGGGAGCAGGCTCGAGGGGCCGAATGGCCTGCTTATGTTATGCTCTTATGAGCAGGGGAACAAGATTAAAAACTGTACAACTAGCTCGAGAGACTAAAGCCCTATTTCCTCAACAGCTTATGGTGAAATCTGCTCCTTGTGAGCTGCGGGACACATCAAAGCATTTACTTTGAGCCTCATGGTGACATCGACATGAAAATAAACTCATCATGTGATCCTGCTGCTCAAGATTAACAGTTCTGGCTACAGTTTTCATCGCACACATTATTAGCCGGCCTGCAGTTTATAGGTACACCTCCGGTGATAACTCACATCAGGGAGATCACTATGTCACCTCAGAAACCTTTGTTAGATGTCAAAAGTGGACAAGCTTTTATTTTTTTTTAAATATTGAGCTGCGTAACTTTTATGACACGTGAGTATGTGGTTTTAGAAACAAAACATCTCAGGCCATTCCATTACTGTCCCTCCTGCTGGTTTTGTGAGTAAACCCACTGCGGAACTTAACTGTTGCTGAGCCGAAGGTCCCAGGTTTAAGTCCTGCTCAGAATCGAGTTTTGGGCTTTCAGCCCATCCAGCAGTTGTGCAAGAATTTCCTTTTGCACCTCAAGTTCATGGAGGAAAATCCTTCAGGACTCCCACTGTTGAGTATCACATCCCTCCAAATACATGGCCGCAGTGACCACAGCATCCTCCTTTCACGTACTGTTTTGTTTTGTTTGAATGATCATTCCTAGAGTTTGAGCAAGCCACCATACCAGGTAAAGGCCCAACATGCTGTGCAATCTGTGATTTAAACATGTTCAACGCCTGGTCTGGATTCATCGGAGCAGCGAGATCCACAATCAACGCCCAGCGGCACAGGCCCAGTCTGTTCTCATGTGACAGCTCCTGTCTGATCAAAGCAAAGGCAAGTTAGTGTCAGCCCAGCACAGCTGTAAAAACTGCCCATTCTTTGAGCCTGGTTTCTGCACTGTAAATTGGCCAGTCACATCATTGAGAAACAAACCGGTTTTACACAACAGTTTGCCCTCTGTCACAGAAAAGTATCAATCATTTCAGAGACTAAAATCATACTTTACAAAAGTGATCAAGCACCAAGCCCCAAAACAGGAACGTCTTGTCTTTACATAGTGTCTATTTACTGAGCCCAGCTGGGGATGAAAGGATCCCAAACAGGCAGTGAGCCCAACTCCCAAGTTATCCTGGAGTAGCGAGTGTTACCTTCAGTTATCTGTGGAATGACTATATGAGCAGGGGAACAAGATTAAAAACTGTACAACTAGCTCAAGAGACGAAAGCCCCATTTCCTCAACAGCTTATGGTGAAATCTGCTCCCCGAGAGCTGCAGGACACATCAGAGCGTTTACTTTGAGCCTCATGGTGACATCAACATGGAAATAAACTCATCATTCGTGATCCTGCTGTTCAAGATTAACAGTTCTGGCTACAGTATTCACCACAAGCATTATTAGCCAGCCTGCAGTTTATAGGTATACTTCTGGTGATAACTCACATCAGGGAGATCACTAGGGCTCCTCAGCAGAAACCTTTGTTAAATGTCGAAAGTGGACAAGCTTTTATTTTTAAACATTGAGCTGTGTCACTTTTACGATAAGTCAGTCTGTGGTTTTAGAAACAAAACATATCAGGCCATTCCATTACTGTCCCTCCTGCTAGTTTTGTGAGTAAACCCACTGCGGAATTTAACCTTTGCTGAACCGAAGGTCCCAGGTTTAAGTCCTGCTCCAAATGCAGTTTTGGGCGTTCAGCCCATCCAGCAGTTGTGCAAGAATTTCCTTTTGCACCTCAGGTTCATGGAGGGAAAGATCCTTCAGGACTCCCACTGCTGAACATCACACTGGGGTTGGGTGGGGCATAAGGATCAGTGAGGACTCCCCCTGCTGAGCATCTCACCCCTCCAAATATATGGTCCCAGTGACCACAGCATCCTCCCTTCACAAACATACTGTTTTGTTTTTGAGCTTGACTAAGCCACTGTACCAGGTAAAGGCCCAACATGCTGTGCAATCTGTGATTTAAACATGTTCAACGCCTGGTCAGGATTCCTCGGAGCAGCGAGATCCACAATCAACGCCCAGCGGCACAGGCCCAGTCTGTTCTCATGTGACAGCTCCTGTCTGATCAAAGCAAAGGCAAGTTAGTGTCAGCCCAGCACAGCTGTAAAAACTGCCCATTCTTTGAGCCTGGTTTCTGCACTGTAAATTGGCCAGTCACATCATTGAGAAACAAACCGGTTTTACACAACAGTTTGCCCTCTGTCACAGAAAAGTATCAATCATTTCAGAGACTAAAATCATACTTTACAAAAGTGATCAAGCACCAAGCCCCAAAACAGAAACGTCTTGTCTTTACATAGTGTCTATTTACTGAGCCCAGCTGGGGATGAAAGGATCCCAAACAGGCAGTGAGCCCAACTCCCAAGTTATCCTGGAGTAGCGAGTGTTACCTTCAGTTATCTGTGGAATGACTATATGAGCAGGGGAACAAGATTAAAAACTGTACAACTAGCTCAAGAGACTAAAGCCCCATTTCCTCAACAGCTTATGGTGAAATCTGCTCCCTGAGAGCTGCAGGACACATCAGAGCGTTTACTTTGAGCCTCATGGTGACATCAACATGGAAATAAACTCATCATTCGTGATCCTGCTGTTCAAGATTAACAGAAGATAGATATTATCAAGCACAATTGTATTGTAGTAAAAATTCACTTACCATATTGAAATGATCACAGGTTCCAGGCTCCCTCTATCAACATGAAATAATTATTAGTGTCGACACCAATACATTAATAACTGACCGCACACAGTATACTTGTCTAAACCGAAGCCCAGTCTCAGGAGACAGCGTATACCCAGTACCTCCCTCGTTACACATCTGTAACCAGAGCTTCTAGGCTGAATATCCTCCCATGAGCTGAAGGATGCATCAGAACATTTGCTTTGAAGATCAGTAACATCACATTTCCCAATACTGTAGTCATCATTTGCATCCCACTGCTCAGAATTAGTGGAGTCTGGGCACCGACACACGGGCAGGAGACGACATCTCTATAGGAGAGGTTAAAGATTCACTCTTGTGATGTGGGTGTCACCGACAAGGCCAGCATCTATTGCCCTCCTTCGTTGCCCTCGAGACGGTGGTGGTGGTAATCTAATGTCGTGGACTTCTGCAGTCCGTGTGGTGAAGGTGCTCCCACAATAAACCCACTACTTTCTGACTCAGAATGCTCAAGGGGGTGGACGGCTGCCAATCAAGTGGGCTGTTTTGTCCTGGATGGTGTTGAGTTTTGAGTGTTGTTGGAGCTGCACTCATCCAGACAAGTGGAGAGCATTCCAACACACTGGAGCGCTGTAGGGGGATCAACGCCTTTCTCTCCGATCTCCCCGCATGCACTCTCCAAGCTCAACTTGGCCATGAGAGCCACCTCCTGCTCTTTCGACCCTATTCCCACCAAATGGCTGACCACCCAACCTCCCTTCATGGTCTCAATGTTAACAGATATTGTTAACAGTCCCCTTTCCAGTTACTGTACCACTCGCCTTCAAATCTGCAGTCACCTGCAGTCAAAATCCCTCACCTCAAAAAATCCTCACTTGACCCCTCTGTCCGTGCAAACTACCACCCCATCTCCAACATCCCAGTTCTCTCCAAAGTCCTCGAATGTGTTGTCACCTCCAAATCTGTGACCAACTTACTTACAACTCCATGTTTGAATCCCTCCAATCGGGTTTCTCACCTGGCCATAGTACCGAAACGGCTCTCATCAAGGTCACAAATGACATCCTATGACACACCATCCCTCCTCGCCCTTCTCTGTCTGCAACCTTTCACAAGGTTCACCACTCCATACTCCTCCATCGTCCAGCTGCATTCACCTGACTCCATTCCTATCTAATTGTAGCCACAGAATCACATGCAATGGCTTCTCTTCCCACTCTCGCATCGCTACCTCTAGTGTCCCCAAGGATCTGTCCTTGGCCCCCTCCTATTCCTCATCTGCATGCTGTCCCTCGGCGACATCATCCGAAAACACAGCATCAGTTTCCACATGTACGCTGACAACACCCAGCTCTACCTCAACACCATTTCTCTCGACCCCTCCAGGGTCTCTAAATTGCTTGTTCGATGTCCAGTACTGGATGAGCAGAAATGTCCTCTAATTAAATACTGGGAAGACCGAAGCCATTGTCTTCGCCACAAACACCTTCCCCAGCCACTGACCCCATTCCCCTCCCTGGCCACTGTCTGAGGCTGAACCAGACCGTTCACAACTGTGGCGTCCTATTTGACACCATGATGAGCTTTCGGCCACATATCCACAGCATCACGAAGACTGCCTATTTCTGCCTCTAACATCGCCTGACTCCACCCCTGTCTCAGCTCACCTGCTGCTGAAACATCATCCAAGCCTTTAATACCTGTACACTTGACTATTCCAACGCACTCCTGGCTGGCCTCCCCCATATTCCACCTCTGTAAACTTAGTCATCCAAAACTTGGTGCGAGTTAGGACATGGGCACCCAAGTCCCGCTCACCCATCACCCCTGTGCTCGCTGACCTACATTGGCTCCTGGTTAAGAAACGCCTCAATTTCAAAATTCTCATCCTTGTTTACAAATCCCTCCATGGCCTTGCCCCTCCCCACCAGCCCCACAGACCCCTGAGATATCTTCATTCCTCTAATTCTGGCCTTGAGCATCTCAGATTTTAATCGCTGCACCATCGGCGGCCAAGTCTTCTGCTGATTCCCGGGACGGCAGGACTGACATATGAAGGCAGACTGGATCGACTAGGCTTATATTCACTGGAATTTAGAAGAATGAAAGGGGATCTCATAGAAGCATATAAAATTCTGACAGGATTGGATGGGTTAGATGCAGGAAGAATGTTCCCAATGTTGGGGAAGTCCAGATTCAAGGTTAACAGTCTAAGGATAAGGGGTAAGCCATTTAGGACTGAGATAAGGAGAAACTTCTTCACTCAGAGTGGTTAACCTGTGGAATTCTCTACCGCAGAGTTGTTGATGCCAGTTCTTTGGATATATTCAAAAGGGAGTTAGATATGGCCCTTACAGCTAAAGGGATCAAGAGGTGTGGAGAGAAAGCAGGAATGGTACAGAAGTTCCATGATCATATTGAATGGTGGTGCAGGCTCGAAGGGCCGAATGGCCTACTCCTGCACCTATTTTCTGTTTCTATGCTTTGGCCCCAATCTCTGGAATTACATAGAAACATAGAAAATAGGTGCAGGAGCAGGCCATTCGGCCCTTCTAGCCTGCACCGCCATTCAATGAGTTCATGGCTGAACATGCAACTTCAGTACCCCATTCCTGCTTTCTCACCATACCCCTTGATCCCCCTAGTAGTAAGAACTTCATCTAACTTCTTTTTGAATATATTTAGTGAATTGGCCTCAACAGCTTTCTGTGGTAGAGAATTCCACAGGTTCACCACTCTCTGGGTGAAGAAATTCCTCCTCATCTCGGTCCTAAATGGCTTACCCCTTATCCTTAGACTGTGTCCCCTGGTTCTGGACTTCCCCAACATTGGGAACATTCTTCCTGCATCTAACCTGTCTAACCCCGTCAGAATTTCAAACGTTTCTATGAGGTCCCCTCTCATTCTTCTGAACTCCAGTGAATACAAGCCCAGTTGATCCAGTCGTTCTTGATAGGTCAGTCCCGCCATCCCAGGAATCAGTCTGGTGAACCTTCGCTGCACTCCCTCAATAGCAAGAATGTCCTTCCTCAGATTACCTCCCTAAACCTCTCTCTCTCTCTCTCTCTCTCTCCTCCTTTAAAGAAGCTCCTTAAAACCTCCCTCTTTGCCCAAGCTTTGGGTCACCTGCACTAATCTCCTGATCTGGCTCGGTGCCTAATTTTGATTTACGCTCCCGAGAAGCACCTTGGGACGTTTCACTACAAGTTGCTGAAGAGTTCACCACCCACCCCACTACTTCCCGGGCAGCGCTGTCCCAACACCCTGGTCACATGCTCAGGGCCAGCAGGACAGACATCAAACTGAGCTGCTGGTCCCTGGCAGGGCACCCCCCACACGAGCTCCTTCAACACGTCTGGGTGGGAGCCTGACCGCGGCCTGGCCCGCCATCGCACCGCCGCTTCCCCAGCATCCGCGGTGGGGGGGGTGGCATGCGCAGGGCGGGCCCAGGTAGCCACCCATTCTCCCTCCCTGCGGTGCTGTGCCCACCGCTGGGACGCTTGGTATCCTGCTAGACATTTACAGCGTAGGAGGGAGGCCATTTCGGCCCGGCACCGGCCGACAGAGAGAAACATAGAAAATAGGTGCAGGAGTAGGCTACTCGGCCCTTCGAGCTGCACCACCATTCAATAAGATCATGGCTGATCATTTCCTCAGTACTCCTTTCCTGCTTTCTCTCCATACCCCTTGATCCCTTTAGCCGTAAGGGCCGGCCAGATCCCACCGCCAGCTCTGGGCCCGGAACCCGGGAGCGATCCACTCACTGCCCCGGCCCCCAGGCTGCGGGCCCGTGTGGGGCAAGGGCAAGCTGTGCTGACGCGGGCCCCGGCTCCCTCTCTCTTCCTGGCCGCCCGCCGTGTCTCCGGAGCGGGGCCCGGGAACGAACGCTCGCCCCGCCGCCATTTCCCTCGCACACCCCACACAGACACAGACAGACTTCTCGCTGCAAACCCCAGCCAATTGCAGTCGCGCGTCGGGCGGATTCTCCTCAGTAACTACTCGCGCCCTCACACACAATATATAGTACCCACGGAGAAAAGTCGCATGAGATAAACGGGCCGCTGCCGGAAACGCCGAATACAGAGACATCTCTTCCGGCCGCCATTGAGACTGTCTGCTCGCAGCCCGCGCAAACACAATCAACCTTTCACCTTCCCCGCCCCGGGCCTATCCCGTCAGCTCCCTGCCGTCACGTGCCGCCGCTGCTCGCCGAGCAGGCGGTCCTCGATGACGTCATAGGCCCGGCGGACAGTGAGTGAGTCTCCGGCCGCCATCTTTACCTGGCGCAATCTGGAGTAAAAACAGAACATGCTGGACATCTCAGCAGTAAGGCAGCATCTGTGGAGAGGAAGCAGAGTGAACGTGTCGGGTCCATGACGCGTTGTCAGAACTGGAGGTGTATTTTTACCTCTCAGTACTCGGGTCCCGCCCCGGGAACGTGAGGTGGCCACCTGCAGTTGTTCAGTCGCCACTTTCCCCGGTGTTAGCTCAGTGGGTGGCACTCTGGCCTCCCCAGTCAGAATGTTGTGGGTTCAAAGCCCGACTATAAATCCAGGCAGACACTCCAGTGCAGTACTGAGGGAGCGCCGCACTGTCGGAGGGGCAGTGTTGAGGGTACGCCGCCCTGTCGGAGGGCTCCACTATCCGAGGTACCATCTTTTGGATGAGACGTTAAACCCGTCTGCCCTCGCAAGTCCCGTTCAACCATCACCCATGTGCTCGCTGACTGACATTGGCTCCATGGCCTCACCTCTCCTTATCTCTAATTTCCTCCAGCGCCACTGCCCCACCCCCCCAAAATGTCTGCGCGTCTTTAATTCTGCCCTCCTGAGCAGTGCCTTCTGTTGCCGAGGCCCTAAACTCTGGAACTCCCTCCCTAAACCTCTCCGCCTCTCTTTCCTCCTTTAAGACTCTCAAAACATACCTCTTTGAACATAAGAAATAGGAGCAGGAGTAGGCTATTCGGCCCCACGAGCCTGCTCCGCCATTCAATAAGATCATGGTTACATCTGATCTTGGGCTCGGCTCCACTTCCCTGCCCGCGTCCCATAACCCTTGACTCCCTTATCACTCAAATATCTGTCTCTGTCCACCTTAAATATATAATGACCCAGCCTCCGGAGCTATCGAGCAGAGAATTCCACAGATTTACAACCTACTGAGAGAAGAAATTCCTCATCTCAGTTTGAAATGGGCGACTGCTTATTCTGAAACTATGCCCCCACCGCCTCCCCGCCTGTTCTAGATTCCCCCATGAGGGGAAATATCCTCTCTGCATCTACCTTGTCGAGCCTCTCATTATCTTATATGTTTCCATAAGATCACATCTCATTCTTCTAAACTCCCAGCCTACTCAACCTTTCCTCATAAATCAACCTCTTCCATTCAGGAATCAATCTAGTGAACCTTCTCTGAACTGCCTCCAATGCAAGTATATCCCTCCATAAAAAAGGAGACTAAAACTGTAGGCAGTACTCTCGGTGTGACCTCACCAATACCCTATACAGTTGTAACAGGTCTTCTCTGCTTTTATACTCTATCCCCCTTGCAATAAAGGCCAACATTCCATTTGTCTTCCTGATTACTTGCTGTACCTGCATACTAACTTTTTGTGTTTCATGCACAAGGACCCCCAGGTCACTCTGTATTGCAGCATTTTGGAATTTCTCTCCATTTAAATAATAATTAGCTTTTTTTATTTCTCCTGCCAAAGTGGATAACCTCACACTTTCCTACATTATGCACCATTTGTCAAATGTTTACCTGTCTATATCCCTTTTGAAGATTTTTTGTGTCCTCTTCACAACTTACTTTCCCACTCATCATCATCATAGGCAGTCCCTCAAAATCAAGGAAAACTTGCTTCCACTCTAAAAGTGTGTTCTTAGGTGATCGAACAGTCCAATGCGGGAATTAGTCGATGTTACAGCTGGGACATACAGTTGTTGAAGGAAAGGGTGGGTTGGACTGGTTTGTCGCACGCTCCTTCTGCTGCCTGTGCTTGTTTTCTGCATGCTCTCGGTGACGAGACTCGAGGTGCTCAGCACCCTCCCAGATGCTCTTCCTCCACTTAGGGCGGTCTTTGGCCAGGGACTCCCAGGTGTCGGTGGGGGTGTTACATTTTATCAGGGAGGCTTTGAGAGTGTCCTGGTAATGTTTCCTCTGCCCACCTTTGGCTCGTTTGCCGTGTAGGAGTTCCGAGTAGAGCACTTGCTTTGGGAGTCTTGAGCAACGTGGCCAACAGAGCTGGTTGAGTGCAGTCAGTGCTTCGATGCTGGGAGTGTTGACCATTTCGAGCACGGTAACATTGATGTGTCTGTCCTACCAGGGGATTTACAGGATCTTGCGGAGACATCGTTGGTGATATTTCTCCAGCGACTTGAGGAGTCTACTGTATATGGTCCACTTCTCTGAACCATACAGGAGGGCGGGTATCACTACAGTCCCGTAGACCATAAGCTCGGTGTCAGATTTGACAGCCTGATCTTCGAACACACTCTTCCTTAGGCGGTCAAAGGCTGCACTGGCGCACTGGAGGCGGTGTTGAACCTTGTCGTTAATAGCTGCCCTTGCTGATAATAGGCTCCCGAGGTATGGAAAATGGCCCACGTTGTCCACAGCCGCGCCGTGGATCTTGTTAACTGGGGGGGGAGGGGGGGGGGGGGGGGCGGAGGCGGGTGGGGCAGTCAGGTTGGTGGAGGACCTTTGTCTTACTGATGTTTTGTGTATGCCTCAGTGAAGATGTTGACTATGACTTGGAATTCAGCCTCTGAATGCGCGCAGACTCAAGTGTCGTCCGTGTACCGTAGCTCGACGGCAGAGGATGGGATGGTCTTGGATCTGGTCTGGAGGCGACAACGGTTGAACAGGTTCCCACTGGTTCTATACTTTAGTTCCACTCCAGCGGCTTGTTGAGTGTGAGGTGGAGCATTGCAGAGAGGAAGATCTAGAAGAGGGTTGGCGCGATGACACAGCCCTGGTTGACCCCGGTCAGGACATTGATTGGGTCTGTGGTGGATCCGTTGTATCATCAGCAAACTTGGCTACATTACAGTTGTCCGTTCATCCAAGTCATTATTGAAAATTGTAAATAATTGAAGCCCCAGCACCGATCCCTGTGGCACTCCACTAGTCACTGTTTGCCAATCGGAAAATGATCCATTTATCCCAACTCTCTGTTTTCCGTTAGTTAGCCAATCCACTATCCATGCGAATATATTAACCCCAACTCCCTGAGCGTTTATCTTGTGCAGTAACCTTTTATGTGGCAACTTATAGAATGCCTTCTGGAAATCCACTGGTTCTCCCTTATCCACCTTGCTCAGTACATCCTGAAAGAACTCGAGCAAATTTGTCAAACATCATTTCCCTTTCATAAAACTATGCTGACTGCTTGACTGTATTATGCTTTTCCAAATGTCCTGCTACTGCTTCCTTAAAATGGACTCCCAGCATTTTCCCAGCGACAGATGTTGGACTAACTGGCCTATAGTTTCCTGCTTTCTGTCTGCCGCCTTTTTTAAATAGGGGCATTATATTTGCGGTTTTCCAATCCGCTGGGACCGCCCCAAAATCCTGGGAATTTTGGTAGATTACAACCAATGCATCCACTAGCCTTGCAGCCACTTCTTTTAAGCCCTAGGATGCAAGCCATCAGGTCCAGGGGACTTGTCCAACTTTTGTCCCACTATTTTACCGAGTACTTTTTCTTTAGTGATAGTGATTGTTTTAAGTTCCTCCCTCCCTATAGCCCCTTGATTATCCATTATTGGGATGTTTTTAGTGTTTCTTATCATGAAAACCGATACAAAATATTTGTTCAAATTCTCTGCCATTTCCCTGCCCCCCATTATTAATTCTCCAGTTTCATCCGTTAAGGGACCAACATTTACTTTAGCCACTCTTTTCCTTTTTATATACCTGTTGAAACACAGAAATCTATAGCGCAGAAGGAGGCCATTCCGGCCCATCGTGTCCGTGCCGGCAGACAAACAGCCGCACGGCCCTCGGTCAGCAGCGATGAAGGTTACATATAAACCTATGAACAATGGTGGAAAGGTAAAGAGCACCCGGCCCAACCAGTCCGCTCCACACACCTGTGACACCCCTTACACTGAAACATTCCACACTCCACGTCAACTGGAGCCATGTGATCTCCTGGGAGAGGCAAAAATCAGATTAAAAACCCAAGTCAATTGGGGGGAAAAAATTTGGGAAAATTTCTCTCTGACCCATCCAGGCGATCGAAACTAGTCCAGGAGATCACTCTGGCCGTATTCGATTCCCTACAGCACTTACCATTATATCTGCGCCATCCAACAAGAGGTTATCCAGTCTAATCCCAATTACCAGCTCTACCTGCAGGTTACGGCACTATTAAGTGCCCATCCAAGCACCTTTTAAATGTGGTGAGGGTTTCTGCATCCACCACCCTTCCAGGCAGTGAGTTCCAGACCCCCACAACCCTCTACGTAAAGAAGCCCCCCCCCAAATCCCCTCTGAACCTTCCACCAACCACCTTAAAACTATGACCCCTTGTAATTGACCCCGCCACCAATGCAAATAGGCCCTTGCTATCCACTATATCCAGGCCCCTCAAAATTTTGTACACTTCAATGAGGTCTCTCAACCTCCTCTGTTTCAATGGCAACAAGCCCAGCCAGCTTATCCAATCTGTTCTCATAGCTAAGATTCTCCATTCCAGGCAGCATCCTCGTAAATCTCCTCCACACCCTCTCTGGTGCAATCATGTCCTTCCTATAATACGGCGACCAGAACTGCACGCAGTATTCCAGCTGTGGCCTAACCAGAGTATTACACAATTTACGCATAACATCCCTGCTCTATGCCTCGGCTAATAAAGGCAACCATTCCGTATGCCTTCTTAACCACTTTATCTACCTGGCCTGCTACTTTCAGGGATCTGTGGACAAGCACGCCAAGGTCCCTTTGTTCATCGACACTATTAAGTGGCCGACCGCTTCATGTGTATATCCTCCCAAAGTGCATTACCTTACACTTCTCCGAATTAAATTTCATTTGCCAGTGCTCTACCCACCTGACCAGTAGATTGATATCCTCCTGCAGTCCATGACTTTCCTCTTCATTATCAACCACACAACCAATTTTAGTGTCATCTTCAAACTTCTTAATCATACTCCCTATATTCAAATCTAAATCGTTGATATATACCACAAAAAGCAAGGGACCCAGTACTGAGCCCTGCGGAACCCCACTGGAAGCATTCTTCCAGTCACAAAAACATCCATCAACCATTACCCTTTGCTTCCTACCACTAAGCCAATTTTGAATCCAACTAGCCACTTTGCCCTGGATCACATGGGCTTTAACCTTCGTGACCAGTCTACCATGTGGGACCTTATCAAAAGCTTTGCTAAAGTCCATATACACTACATTGTACGCACTATCCTCATTGACCCCTTTGGTTACCTCTTCAAAAAATTCAATCAGGTTAGTCAAACACAATCTTCACTTAACAAATCCGTGCTGACTGTCCCTAATTAATCCTTGCCTTTCCAAATGTAGATTTATCCTGTCTTTCAGGATTTTTTCCAATAATTTTCCCACCACTGAGGTTAGGCTGACAGGCTTGTAATTACTCGGATAATACTCTTACTATCTGTTTTTTTATATTTTTTGCTAGTTTACTCTCATAATCTATCGTCCCTCTTATTTTTTTTAAGTCCCTTGCTGTTTTTTTAAAAGTTTCCCAATCCTCTGGCCTCCCACTAATCTTGCCCACTTTGTATGCCATTGTTTTCAATTTGATACCATCCTTTATTTCCTTAATTAGCCACGGATGGTTCTCCCTTCTCTTAAAGTCTCTCCTCATTGGGATATATTTATGTTGAGAGTTATGAAGTATCTCCTTAAATGTCTGCCACTGCTCATCAACCGTCTTACACTATAGTCTATTTTCCCAGTCCAACTGAATTTGATATTCAACCATGCTATGACGACTCTTTCCTAGAGATCCTTTAGTAGGAGATCATTTATCCTGTCTAATTACACAGTACCAGATCTAAGATAGCCTGCTCCCTGGTTGGTTTTGCAATGTACTGTTCAAGGAAACCATTCCGATACACTCTATGAACTCTTCCTCAAGGCTACATTGGCCAACTTGATTTGTCCAATAAATATGAAGATTAAAATCACCCATGATTATTGCCGTTCCTTTTTTACAAGCTTCCATTATTTCATGATTTATACCCCGTCCAATAGTATAGCTACTGTTAGGGGGCCTATAGCTTACGCCCACCAGTGACTGCTTCCCCTTATTATTTCTTATCTCCACCCACACTGATTCTATATCTTGATCTTCTGAGCCAATATCATTTCTCATTACTGCACTGATCTCATCCTTTATTAACAGAGCTACCTCACCTCCTTTTCTGTCTATCCTTCCAAACTGTCAACTATCCCTGTAAAGTCCTGTCCCTGCAGTACAGACTCACACGAGGCACATGCTGAAGTCAAGGTGACTCAGGACCTGCACCTTTATTACACAGCTCTCGAATGCCACACTTGCATGAGACCTGTCTTTATATACCTGTGTGGAACAGGTATGCAGTGTCTCCTGCAAGTGCACCCCTGGTGGTAAGGTATGCTTGGGGTTACAGGTCATCTCTAGTTACAGTCATGTATAGCATGGTAAGATAGTTATGTCCAGTAGTGTGAGATACATGACATCACCCTTCACCAAGGTCTTATTGTCTTTATAGATTCAGTCTCTCAGGTGGTCTATGCTCTCGCGTGGAGTGTCTTAGTTGTGGTTCAGTTGTTTGCCGTGGTGCCTGTTTTTCTTTCGGTGTGATTGCTGGTATCTCGCCTGGGCTGTCTGTTTTGTTCAGTATGATTGCTGGTATCTCACCTGGGCTGTCTGTTGGGATTGCCCTTTCCTCAGGTTGTTCCCTCTGTCTATCCACCAGGTGTGGTGTGAGTTCCACATTGTAGTCTGCCTCTGGTTCAGCAGTGTTGTTGGTGAATCTACTTTTGTAGAATTTACCAATATCTCACAAAGATTCCAGGTACCTTTCCCCTACAGAGGAGAAAAATCCCTTTCTGGGCTTTTAAAATGAATTTAAAGGGGCAGACGGAGCCTGCGGGGGATAAAAGGGGATTCATTCATGGAGACCTCCCCCCCCCGCCAGTGTTTGGACTCATAAGAAAGGGAATTCAAAATGGACCTAAATTACAGAAGCTTGAGATCCCCTAAACATCTATGGGAAGGAGCATATCAATTTTAAGATTCTACAACATTTTGGCTGCGAAAAAGAGTTACCAAATACAGGAGGTGGAGCCAACGTCTGAAGCAAATTCGTGTATTAAGGATCCCAGGCTGTCTGGGGTAACTATTCATCCCCGAAGAGATAATTGAATTACCCAATTAAGGACAATGGAAATCATGGTCAGAAAAACTGGACAATCCTAAAACAATGCAAAACCAGTGATAGCACATTCTCTCACCCTAATCGAGGAGACATTTGAAAATCAATGGACAGACAGTTTAAACAGAGCCCAAGAGATTTGATGGGAGATAACAGAGCTTTTTTGGGGGATATATCTATCCCCCAGTTTTACAAGGAAAGACTAGCAGAACACAGACTTTAGCAGAGCACAGACTTGAACACAGACAGAAACAAGAAGCTGGAGCTGGGGAGTGAAGAAATGGAGTAGTGAAGGAAACTACAAGAAATCGTCAAGGACCGACTGAGCACGAGGCCCACGAAATGGAAGGTTGTCAGCAACCAAATTGACAAACCCGGGCTACCACAACCAGCGAAACGACCAACCAAAACCAACTCAGCAAAAACCAAAGAATCGACATTTATTTCCACTCTACAATCTACTTCTGAACGGCCAACGGGTGAGAAATTATCTAAAAGGACTAACGAAAACCAAAGAAAGTGGGTACTTATCCCATACATCCGAAACGCAATTTACCGCATCAACGGACGCACCCCAACCGAAGACTACGCAGTCCGAAGTCCTCTCCTCCGTCCGGGGTGCGGCTCGCCTAGAAGGCCAAGTGCAGCAAACCCCGAAACAGTGATTCACCGGCAACTGTCTAAAGGGATTGGTGAGCATAGCCCCTGAACCCTCAGAGCTATAACTTAGTTAGTTAGGGTAATTGGGAGGGGGGAGGCTGGGATAACTTGTGTAAATGTAGCTGCATTCTCCTTTTTACCCCATTTAGAGTTTAAGCTATATTCTTTTCCCCACAGGCTGTAACTTGACAATTTATTCAATGTGTTGTACCCTTCAGTGTGTATTGGTCTGTGTGTGTGTTATTAAAGGTGTGCCTTTTACTTCTTTTTAAACACAATAAAGCCATACCTGCTTCCTACCTTGAAACCGATTGTCTGTCCAAGTCTGTCACAGTCCCTTCATAATTCCAGTGTCTATAACCAAGGGTGTGGGAGCGATTCGGAACCGCTCATATAAGGTCAGAAGGGAAAGCTGACCCTCTGCAAACCATCCCTTACATAATGGCGACCCAGATGGGACACTGGTACAAGGGACGTGATAAGAGAGAGACTGGTTTCAGGAAACAAAGCAAAATGGAAGAGGGGATTTCCTCGTATGTGTTTAAGAGGGTAAATGTGGCTAAGGAGTGGGTACTTGATCTATTGTATGCTGAGCGTCCAGAAGATGCTGCAGCTCAATGGACTGAGAGCAAGGACCATTAAAGGTCGATAGAGAAGGCCATTTGGCTAATTTGCCTTCAGCAACAGATCCGGCTTCTCGATGAGGAGAATGAGAAATTAAAGGGAGTATTGAGAAAGGCAGAAGAGAGGTCCAGCGCAAGGGCCACAGTCAGGGAAAGGCTGTGGACAGAGGTGGGACAGTTAAAGGAAAGTAGAGAGCTCACTAAAGAAAGGCACAAAACCCAATTGGACCTTTTACAGTGTCAGATTATTGAAGCCAAGAATAGCGAACGGGCGTTGCAGGAAGAGAATTCCTGCCTCGCCAAGCAAGTTAAAGAGTATGGGCAGAGGGTGAGAGACATTCAGGTAGCCTTTAAGGTAGCCAGTACCAGGGAATTTGAGGCATGAGACCATGGCCCCTGCCAGCAGCAGATCCAAAGCTTGAACCTTGATTTATCCCGGGCTAAAGGCATGGTGTGCCCGATAAACCCGGGTTTAGCCCAGGAACACCTGGTTGGGCAAGGAGAAACCCCTCAGTCACCGCCTGCAGCTCCCAGGAATGGCCCAGGGCAGCAGGGGTGTCAGCCAGAGTGCGGGGCAGGCAAGTATTGCGAACTACCAACACCGGCAGCCCTGAGTTTTAACTCGGCTTGGCAGCAGGGGGAAGAGGGCGAGCCAATACAAGAAGGGCCGGAACCAGGGCCAATGCACCCGGTCTGGCAGCAGAAGTTTGGCCCACCTGATGCCAATGGGGCAGCAGGACCCCCAGAAACCAACTTCGTAGTCCCCCACGACACCCAAAAACTGAGGGCTATGATAGGCCACCTAAGTAAGCTCACCCAACAGGGGGATCCCTCGGTACACTTCCTGGATGTGGAACACACGGGATATTAACGGGTGCGATGATTCAGAGCAGGCTAAGCTGTTGCTCTTCTCGCTAGACACCAAGCTGTGCCATTCCCTCTCTGCAGACAGCAGAAAGGGGCGAAACACGTACGCTATGGTTAAGGGGGAGGTTCTAGAGGCCATGGGTATGAACGACGGGAGTCCTTTCTCCCGAGTGGAGAAAACAGTGCAGCTCTATGGGGAGACTCCACAGGCTTTCGCCGACAGGTTGTGGCCGGTCTACGAAAGGGCCTGTACTGGGGTTCTTGACCGGGCCCACCTGAACCCTAACGAGCTGGCTCACTGGCTCCACAGCCTGGTGGCAAACAGCTTACCTGAAGTAAAGGCAAAAGCCGAGGTCTGGTTCGATCCAAGAGATCCCAGAACCACCGAGGAGACAATGGTCAGACAGTTGACCCTGGCTTACCGGAACGGTAGAAGGACAGAAGAGCCCTCCTCTAAAGTGAGGGTCCATGAGATTAAACCCAGCCAAGGCAAGAGAGAGTGGCATCAGGAAGGTGAGAACCCTCCACACAAAGGGGGCGAGTGTTTTGGGTGTGGGAAAAGTGGGCACTGGAGGAAGGACTGTAGGAACCCCTGGAAAGACACTAAGGGAAAGGCCACTCCAGCCCGAACTCGTAGCCGCCCGACAGACACTCATAAATGGACAGGGAGCAGTAGCTATCGCAACCGGTGCAGTAGCCGGGACGGTAAAACCCTTTGCTCCAACTCACCCAGAGCCAGCACAGCCTGTGTACCTGTGTTCCCTAGAGCACGATGCCTGGAAGAGACCGTGTGTTACGATGGAGGTGGAGAAAGTGAAAGGGACCTACCTGCTAGATGCTGGTGCTTCCAGCACCCATGTATATGCAGATAACCCAGCTACCTCACCTTTATCGAACGGAGTCCCGTACAGTCTAGTGGGGTTCACAGGCAATGAGCAAACTGGTTCGTTTTCCATCCCGCTCACCATTCAGTTAGGGACACTCAAAACCAAATGGAAGTGTGTCCTGATGAAATGGGAGCAGAAGGGAAAAGGGATCCTGGGGGCTGATTTTATCAGTGGCCACCAGATCCTAGTGGATCTCAGGAACCACTGTCTATGGGGAGCCATAGTGACTGACAGGGAAGGTGAGGTGGCGGTGATCCCAGAAAAAGGGGCCAAGGGAACATTGTGTACCGTGAAGCCAAAGGAGGGTTATGACTTGGAATTACTGGTCAGTAACACCCCAGTGGAGTACCAGGCATATGTACGGGCACACCTTGCAGCATTCGCCACCTGCAAACATGACTGTGGCAGGGTAACGGGGGTGGAAGTTAGTATAGAAGGGCACCCCATGACCCGACCACAAAAGCAATATAACTTCCCCAGGGAGGCAGAGGCAGACCTGACAACAGGCGCTGGGATCAATGGTAGAGCAAGGGTTGTTAAGACCGATAGCAACCCATGTGAACTCTCCACTGTGGCCGATTAAGAAACCGGACAACTCATGGAGGGCCACCGTGGACTATCGAGTACTAAATAAGAATATCCCTGTCTGTGCACCCACTGTAGCAGCCGTAGCGGATCTCATAGGGAGTATTCCAGCATCTGCGACCACTTTCACGGTGCTGGACATTTCAAATGGGTTCTGGTCCATTCCTTTAAAACGGGAGGACTAGTACAAGTTTGCCTTTACCTTTAAGGGCCAACAATACACGTGGAACTGTCTTCCCCAAGGCTTCCACAATAGTCCCAGCATTTTTCACCAATGTATGGCGAACTGTTTAAAGGGCTTTAGCAGACCCCAGCAGTTGGTGCAGTATGTGGATGACCTGCTCCTGTTCACCGATCAGGGGGAGGAGCATGGCCCACTGCTGGCTGAGCTGCTGGAGCTGCTAAAAGAAGAAGGGTTTAAAGTAAACCCCAAGAAGGCACAGATCGGCCAGAAGGAAGTCAAATTCCTGGGGCTGACTGTGCGCGCTGGGGAAAGGGCCATAGACAAGGCTAGAAGGGAGGCAGTACAGGAGTTACCAGCCCCCAACACAGTGACAGGGGTAAGATCCTTTCTAGGGCTCACTGGGTACTGCAGAGACTTCATTGAGGATTATGCAGCCACCGCAGCCCCTCTGCTCAGGCTCCTACACAAGGGTGTAGAGTGGGACTGGGATGAGGATTGCGAGGCAGCATTTAATCAGCTCAAGAAGGACTTGCAGACTGCGCCAGCCTTGGGAGCGATAGATGTAGGAAAGGAGTTTTTCCTGGAGGTGGCAGCCAGCGGGGACAGTTTGAGCTCAGTGCTGCTTCAAGAGCGGCACGGCCAGTTGAGGCCGGTGGTTTACTCCTCCAGGATCCTCACAGATGTGGAGAAGGAGTACTCCAACTGTGAGAGACACCTCCTAGCCACACATTGGGCAGTGAAAAGATCCTTGATCTTCACGGGAGCGTCTCCTCTAACACTCCTAACCCACCACACACCTACTCAGATGCTCCTCGATGGGAGGATTAAGGACGGGACGGTGAGCAGTGCCCTCATTGCTCGCTGGACCCTGCTCCTCTCCCAGATGGACCTCAGAGTAGAAGGCACCCACGAGCCAAGGCTCGCAGCCAACCTAATCTATCCAGGGAAAGCCCACAGGTGCTCCATAGAAGGGGTATGGGAGGTGAACATTGGCCTTCGGGCGGGGTTACACCCTACATGCCGGGACATCTACGTGGACGGGTCCAGCACGGTATCTGCTGGCGAACGACTCACTAGGTCCGGAGTCTATGACCCAAGGGCAGGTATTGCCCTGGTAATCAAGCTCCCCAGCACCATGAGCGCCCAGCATGCTGAACTGTCCGCCGTAATGTACGTGGTGACTCACCCCGAGGAATTCCCTACCCCGTACACGATTTGCTTGGACAGTATGTTCACCTGCAATTCATGTACGGAGTACCTGGCTCTCTGGTCCTGTCGTGGATACACGTCCGCTGACGGGAGACCTCTTGCAATCAAGCCCCTGCTGGAGAAAATCATGACAGCGGTGGGGGAAGAGGGAAAGGTCTACATACATAAGGTGAAGGCCCATTCAAAAACCGAACCCCGTGCAGAGGGAAACCAACAGGCTGACAAACTGGCCAAAGAAGGTGCCCGCACAGGAAAGTTCTGGGACCCCTATGACACCAGCCGCATAGCAGCGGTCAAGAATAAGAACAGGGCAGCAGAGAGTACAGGGACAGCTTTGGCCCCAGACTTCAAAACAGTTCAGCTACAGGACCCAGTCCTGAAAGCTGTCCTGAGTGGGCTAGCTAGAGGAGAGAGAGTAGAAGGTCCGTACGGCACAGCAGCCATTACCGTTAAGGAAGGCATGCTGTTTAAAGAGGGACAATGGGTCGTGTCACAGCAGCACCAGAGGGAATTCCTAAAACTGGCCCATGAGGGTCCAGGAGCAGGACACCCCGGGCCTGAGACCACCTGGCAACGGGTGGAACAGGCAGGATGGTGGCCGGGACTCAGGGAGGACGTCCGCGAGTTCTGTGCGAACTGCCTGGTGTGTGCTGCGAACAACCCTGACCCCCAGAAAAGGAAGGTGTCCCTAGGACACGTCAGGAGGGTAGAGGGACCATGGCAGTCAATCCAAATCGACTACATCGGGCCCCTACCCACTGCCCAGGGAGGCTACAAATACTGCCTACTCCTGGTGGACGTGTTCTCAAAATGGGTTGAAGCCTTCCCCTGCCGAACAGCCACCGTACTAGGGACAGCTAAGATTCTAGTGAGGGAAGTGTTCTCCCGGTGGGGACTCCCACAGTATGTGGAGTCGGACCAGGGGAGCCATTTCACCGCGCAGGTAATGCAGGCAACCCTTAAGGTGCTCAGCATTGAGGGGAAATGGCATGTTGCCCACAATCCACAGTCATCGGGTATTGTGGGGCGTTTAAACCGCACCATTAAAGAAAGGCTGCGGAAGGAGACGGGAGGCTCACCCCAAAAGTGGGTGGAGGTCTTACCGTTGGTCCTAATGGGGATCTGAACCAGCCAGTCAAAGAGCACCGGGTATTCCCCATACGAGCTCATGACTGGCCGGATCATGCGGACCCCCACCCATGTCCTAGCCCCGGTGCTCACAGAAGGTCAGCTCAGAGGTGAACCGGGACCGGTTTGTCAGGAACCTGTTTGAACACCTCAAACAGATTCACTTGCAGGCTGCTGGTAACATGGGCAGACAGCATCAGAGTAACCGATTGCTGCTAGAACCCAGCAAACACCACGAATGGGAGATAGGGGACCAGGTCATGGTGAGGAACTATGCTCAGGTCGGGGTTTTTGAAGCATTATATATGGGGCCATACAGCATTGTGGACAAGGCAAGCCCGATGGTCTATGCCATAAAGCTGCCCCGCCGTACAAGGTGGTTCCACATCAACCAGTGCAAGCTGTACAACCCAGGGTCAGCCAAGCACAGAGGGCAGCCGGGAGGGGTGAACCGTCCTCAGGACAGGGACCCTCCGTTGGCCGCCCCCGACGGTGGAGGGCCCACAGGGAATGTGGCAGGCTCAGAAACCGTGCCTATAGGGGCGGTGAATTGCAGTACTGGAGGGGCTATCCCACCTATCGTTTGGGATTCGGACGCTCCCCCAGTAACCCAAGCCCTGAGAAGGACCCTCCGTACACCACGGCCAAAGATCCCGTGGTCACCGGCATCTGAGCCTCAGCGATTCTACCCTAGGAGAAGGGCAGCCCGACAGGAAAGGCCGAAGGTCAGAAGTACAGAGGCCGCTCAGAGTAGGGACCACCAGCCAGCCGCCTCCAGCGGTGAGGGTCTCACAGGAGCAGTAGCAATGAGCTGTCCCAGAGACAAGGGTCTCCAGCTCACCGGCTGCGGGGAAAGCCGAGCATCCAGGCGGCTATCAGGCTGCACAAGGCATGGGCCTGACAGGGACTAACCAGGCCACCCGGAGACCGGTGGCGGTTGTACATAGCTCTAATTTTAGTTTAAGGCAGCTGACTGCACTATTTTACATTTTAAGGTTTAGTTTAGAATTGAGGGTAATGTTGCAGTAATGTTTCGGTGATTATTTTGAGTTTGTCTTGTGTGTCAGCCAGCCTGAGAGCAGTTCTCAAGGGCAGGATCCAGACATTACCTGGTGATGGACAAACAATTGATGTTGTTTAATTTTAATCTAGGTTTTTTTCCTTCTGAAATGTGGTTGTACGTTGCCTATATGCTGGTGGATATAATGTAACTGAAATGAAATGTAACTGTGCTGAAATGCAATTGTAGTGATTGAACCCCCTCCAAGCTGGGAGGGTATAAATGTAAAAGGTTTGTACCTGTAAAGGGAAAGTGTGCATCTATGGTGATGTTGCATAAGTGTAATGCATTTTGGGTATTAGTTTAGCTAATTTACGATGAAGGTTATCTCTTGGGAGTCAGGAACTTTGCTCACCTCGAAGAATGATACCATAAGTGATATGGTATCACAGGGGGGAATGAAGAATTTACCAATATCTCGCAAAGATTCCAGGTACCTTTCCCCTACAGAGGGGAAAAATTCCTTTCTGGGCTTTTAAAATGAATTTAAAGGGGCAGACAAAGCCTGCGGGGGATAAAAGGGGATGCATTCATGGAGACCCCCCCCCCCCCAGTGTTTGGACTCATAAGAAAGGGAATTCAAAATGGACCTAAATTACAGAAGCTTGAGATCCCCTAAACATCTATGGGAAGGAGCATATCAATTTTAAGATTCTACAACATTTTGGCTGCGAAAAAGAGTTACCAAATACAGGAGGTGGAGCCAACGTCTGAAGCAAATTCGTGTATTAAGGATCCCAGGCTGTCTGGGGAACTATTCATCCCCTAAGAGATAATCGAATTACCCAATCAAGGACAATGGAAATCATGGTCAGAAAAACTGGACAATCCTAAAACAATGCAAAACCAGTGATAGCACATTCTCACACCCTAATTGAGTTACTGCTGACAAAGGAGACATTTGAAAATCAATGGACAGAACAGTTTAAACAGAGCCCAAGAGATTTGATGGGAGATAACGGAGCTTTTTTTGGGGATATATCTATCCCCCAGTTTTACAAGGAAAGACTAGCAGAACACAGACTTTAGCAGAGCACAGACTAGCAGAGCACAGACTTGAACACAGACAGAAACAAGCAGCTGGAGCGTGAAGAAATGGAGTAGTGAAGGAAACTACAAGAAATCGTCAAGGACCGACTGAGCACGAGGCCCACGAAATGGAAGGTTGTCAGCAACCAAATTGACAAACCCGGGCTACCACAACCAGCGAAACGACCAACCAAAACCAACTCAGCAAAAACCAAAGAATCGACATTTATTTCCACTCTACAATCTACTTCTGAACGGCCAACGGGTGAGAAATTACCTAAAAAGACTAACTAAAACCAAAGAAAGTGGGTACTTACCCCATACATCCAAAACGCAACTTACCACATCAACGGACGCACCCCAACCGAAGACTACGCAGTCCGAAGTCCTCTCCTCCATCCGGGGTGCGGCTCGCCTAGAAGGCCAAGTGCAGCAAACCCCGAAACCGTGATTCACAGGCAACTGTCTAAAGGGATTGGTGAGCATAGCCCCTGAACCCTCAGAGCTATAACTTAGTTAGTTCGGGGAATTGGGAGGGGGGAGGCTGGGATAACTTGTGTAAATGTAGCTGCATTCTCCTTTTTACCCCATTTAGAGTTTAAGCTATATTTTCCACACAGGCTGTAACTTGACAATTTATTCAATGTGTTATACCCTTCCGTGTGTATTGGTCTGTGTGTGTGTTATTAAAGGTGTGCCTTTTACTTCTTTTTAAACACAATAAAGCCATACCTGCTTCCTACCTTGAAACCGATTGTCTGTCCAAGTCTGTCACAGTCCCTTCATAATTCCAATGTCTATAACCAAGGGTGTGGGAGCGATTCGGAACCGCTCATATAAGGTCAGAAGGGAAAGCTGACCCCCTGCAAACCACCCCTTACACTTTTGACTTGGCAGGTTTGGCCATTGTCCATTTGTACCACCAGTAGCCTGTTTCCTTCCTTGCCTGTTACAGTTCCTGCAAGCCATTTGGGACCCCTGCCATAGTTTAGCACAAACACTTTGTCCCCTATCTCATTCCACATCCCCCTCGAATTTCGGTCATGGTACTCAGTTAGCTTACGGCGCTTTGCCTCAACGATTTCATGCATGCCTGGGAGGATTAATGAGAGCCTTGTCTTTAAGGTCCGTTTCATCAATAGTTGCGCGGGAGGAACCTCAGTCAATGAATGCGGATGAGATCTGTATGCCAGCAGCAGTCGCGACAGGCGGCCCTGCAGCATGGGTCCTTGGATTTTGAGCATGCCTTGTTTAATGATTTGCACTGCTCGCTCCGCTTGGCCGTTGGAGGCCGGCTTGAACGGTGCTGTCTTAACGTGATTTATACCGTGGCCAACTATAAAATCTTGTAATTCTGCGCTGGTGAAGCACGGACCGTTATCACTGACCAATATGTCTGGAATTGCGTGCGTTGCCAACATAGTTCCAAGGCTCTCCACAGTGGTGGAGGTGGTGCTCGAGTTTAAAATGGTGCGTTCGATCCACTTTGAAAATGCATCTACTACTACGAGGAACATTTTATCCATGAATGGGCCTGCATAGTCTACGTGCACCCGCGACCACGGTTTGGTGGGCCAGGGGCTCAGGGGGGCCTCCCTGGGGGCATTACTAAGTTGGGCACAAATGGTGCACCGTCGGACGCAGAGCTCCAAGTCTGCGTCAATGCCAGGCCACCAGACATGGGATCTGGCTATGGCCTTCATGAGAACGATCCCCGGGTGCTCGCGGTGGAGCTCCCGGACAAATGCCTCTCTGCCATGCAGAGGCATAACTACTCGGCTGCCCCACACTTGGATTTCTTAACTCTTAGGCCGACCCGATCCAACCGCTTTAGTACTTCCTCCAAATTGTGGAGATGGGAGTCGGTGTCCCTGCCCGTGATAAGTATGTCGTCTTGAAATACAACCGTCCCCAGGATGGACTTGAGCAGACTCTCCATGTTGCGCTGGAATATAGCAATTGCCGAACTGATGCCGAATGGGCATCGATTGTACATGAAAAGGCCTCGATGTATGTTGATGGTGGTGAATAGCTTAGACTCTTTGGTCAGTTCTTGCATCGTGTACGCAGATGTGAGATCTAGTTTCGAGAAAGGTTTTCCTCCAGCCAATGTGACAAATAGGTCCTCCGCTCTGGGCAGCAGGTATTGGTCCTGTAGGGAGACTCTGTTTATGGTAGATTTGTAATCCCCACAGATTCGTACGGATCCATCAGGCTTCATGACTGGGACGATGGGACTTGCCCAGTAGCTAAATTCCACGAGTGAGATAATGCCTTCCCGCAGAAGCCTGTCCAGTTCATGTTCAATCTTTTCCCTCATCACATAGGGCACAGCTCTAGCCTTGTGATGGACCGGTCTAGCATCCTGTGTGATGTAGATTTTAACTTTAGCCCCTTTGAAGGTGCCCACACCTGGCTGAAAGAGATGTTCAAATCGACTTAGAACTGTTGAGCAGGAGATCCGTTCCTCTGACGACATGGCGTGAACATCATCCCATTTCCAATTTAGTTTTACCAGCCAGCTTCTCCCCAGCAGTGCTGGGAGATCTCCGGGGACAATCCACAGGGGAAGTCAGTTCACTGTCCCTTTGTGTGTGACTGAGAGCATGGCGCTGCCAAGGACTGGGACGATTTCTTTGGTAGAGGTCCTTAGTTTGGTGTCGACCCTTGTGAGTTTTGGTCTGTTGCTTTTGTGCGGCCACAGCTGTTCAAATTGTTGAGCGCTCATGAGAGATTGACTCGCTCCCATATCCAGCTCCATGTTGACGGGCAACACATTCTTCGAGACTCACGCTCTCGGCTGCAGAGAACAGTATCCCCCTAATGATACTGTCCCCTACCACTACAGCATTTCTTTTTACTCCCCTCACTTGAATGGCCCCCTATACCACGGTGCTGTGGTCATCCTCCCTGCAGTCCTTGCTCTCGTCCAAACAGGGAGCAAGAATCTTGAACCTGTTGGACAAGAGCAAGGGCTGAGGCTCCTCCAATGCTACCTCCTGAGTCCTCAGACCTGCCTTGCTCATAGTCACACCCTCCTGTACCTGACCACAGCCCAAATTTGAATTAATTAATCTAAGGGGTGTGACTGCCTCCTGGAACACAGCGTCCAGGTAACTCTCCCCCTCCCTGATGTGTCGCAGTGTTTGAAGCTCGGACTCCAGCTCATCAACACGGAGCCGAAGTTTCTCAAGCAGCCAACACTTACTGCAGATGTCACCTGCGCTAATTTCTACTTGCGTGTCTCAATGTGTCATTATTTTTATCGCATAATACTCCTGTGAGAGGCGTCTCGGGACATTTCACTACGTTAAAGGGGTTATATAAATACAATGTTGTTGTGAAAGATCCCATGGCCACTATTTCGAATAAGAGCAGGGGAGTTCTCCCGGTGTCAATATTTATCCCTCAATCAACATCACAAAAAAACAGATTATCTGGTCATTATCACACTGCTGCTTGTGGGAGTTTGCTGTGCGCAAATTGGTTGCTGCATTTCCCACATTTCAACAGTGACTACACTCCAAAAGTACGTCATTGGCTGTAAAGCACTTTGGGATGTCCTAAAGTGATGAAAGGCGCTATATAAATGCACGTCTTTATTTTTTGCTTTCAGTTAATGGCCCCAATTAAACCAATCATGTGGGTTTCCCAGCCCAATTAAAGGGAGCGGGTCTGATGATGTCATCGATAACTCATTTCCAGCATGGGAGGAGTCAACCATGTTGGTATGGAACTGGAGTCACCTATAGGCCCAGACTGGGTAAGGACAGCAGGTATCCTCCCCTGGAGGACAAGACTGAACCAGTCGGGTTATTCACGGCGGCAGCAATCCGACAGCTTCATGGTCACTTTTACTGACATCAGTATTTTTATTCCAATTCACAATCTCTATCTGCCACGGTGGGATTTGAACTCCAGATGTCTGGATTAGAAATTCAGGCCTCTGGGGCAACGTTCCCTCTAACCTGAGTGGCCGCGCAGCTCTCTGCCGCCCCTGCATAGCCCAGGACCGGCTTTTCTAATGTTACATTTTGTGTATGCACAAAACTGAATGGACCGCCAGCCCCTTAAGGGGGCCGAAGACCCCCCAAAATATGAGGCAGAACATTGCTCTGGGTTAGTAACATAATTTCTACACTACCAGACCCATATAATGGGCTGTGCCAATGATGGTCCATTCTAAATACTTTCTTGAGCGTCCGGACCGATTGGTGGCAGGGTCGTCTGGAATCCATAATATGTTCTGGAATCCAGGCCCGCCGACCCTGCTGACCTCGGGCCTCACCTTGCCCCGCTCCCCACTGCTGCCCTTACCTCGGGGCCTCCTCACCGGCCTACCTCAACACCTCCTCTGTAACGGGGCCTGCCAGTCCGAACAACTCCTCGGCGGCGGGTCCCGCCCAAACAACTCCTCGGTGGTGGGGCCCGCCCGACGACCTCCTGGATGGGGCCAGCGACCCGAACAGCTCCTCGGAGAGTAACCCCCCCCCGCCCTTTCTGACGTTCCGAAATCCGGAAATACCCGAACCTGGGCTCGGGTATTTCTGGATTTCGGATATCAGAAACGCGTTCCGAAGTCCAGAAACACACGAAAACTGGCTTGGCCTCGGTCCCGAGGTTGCTGGATTTAGGACGCTCAACTACTGTATTAACTTAAATCTCTGACACTGAACCTTATGATGGCACTAGCAGTAGTGTGAAAGATGTGGTTAAATGATGTAGTTTTAGTACCACTGCGACTTTGATTTCTCTTGCGATGAGCCAAGAGCTAAATGGTAGACAACTAATGTGGGACTGCATTCCTGCTGATGGTTGGTGGCATGGCTTGACACAGCAGGGAAGGGCGAAGCGGAGGGCAGCAGGCTGCAGTTTCCTGCGGCAGGTGGGGGGCACCAGTTGGGTGGGGAAGGGAGCCATGTGTTCAGATAGCGGATGCTGGGATCCAACCAGGAACGCAGGCTCACTTTGGTGTCACAGGTCAGTGGGTCACGGTAATTTTCAGGCTGCATGCGACGCATGGGGGAAGGGATTCAGCCAGGGCTGTAGGCCATTTTCCGGGTTGTGGTGGGGATCCGATCAGGACTATGTTCCTCTTTTAGGTTGCGGGTGATGGTAGGGGGGGGGGGGGGTCAGATAAGGTTGATGCCCCAATCCCCTTGCCAGGCGTCAACTCCTGCAGACCCACATCCCATCTCCTTCCCTCGCCTTCCCTTTCCCAACGTTCCCCCGCATCCAAAGCCTCTCATGCCCATTCCTAGCACTGCTCATTCTCTGTATCTTCCCCAGCCCCTCATTCTGGACTCCTACCTTCCTTCCCTCATTCCCCACATCCACCCCCCTCACGGCTGTTCCCTCTAAGTATCTCCTCCACCCTATAATAAGCTATAATGGTTTAAAAACAAATTGCTGGTTTCCCAACTTAGTGCTCCAAAATCAGCAAACAAGAAGAACTGGGAGGGAGGTCTGAGAGTGAGCATGTATCTTCCACTGGGGGGGGGGGGGGGGGTCTGAGAGTGAGCATGTATCTCCCACTGTGGAAGGGGGGGGGTCTGAGAGTGAGCATATATCTCCCACTGGGAGGGAGGGGGGTCTGAGAGTGAGCATGTATCTCCCACTGTGGAAGGGGGGGGGGGTCTGAGAGTGAGCATATATCTCCCACTGGGAGGGAGGGGGGTCTGAGAGTGAGCATGTATCTTCCACTGGGGGGGGGGGGGGGGGGGGTCTGAGAGTGAGCATGTATCTCCCACTGGGAGGGAGGGGGGTCTGAGAGTGAGCATGTATCTCCCACTGTGGAAGGGGGGGGGGGTCTGAGAGTGAGCATATATCTCCCACTGGGAGGGAGGGGGGTCTGAGAGTGAGCATGTATCTCCCACTGTGGAGGGGGGGGGTCTGAGAGTGAGCATGTATCTCCCACTGGGAGGGAGGGGGATCTGAGAGTGAGCATATATCTCCCACTGGGAGGGAGGGGGGTCTGAGAGTGAGCATGTATCTCCCACTGGGAGGAGGGGGGAGTTCTGAGAGTGAGCATGTATCTCCCACTGGGAGGGAGGGGGGAGTTCTGAGAGTGAGCATATATCTCCCACTGGGAGGAGGGAGGTCTGAGAGTGAGCATGTATCTCCCACTGGGAAGGAGGGCAGACAAGTGGCCAGAGGCCCAACAAATCAGCATCCTGAGGGGTCCCCTGTGACCCTCTGACCAGCTACCCCCGATAGGTCAGTGGGCAGATGGGTGACCAGGCCACTGAGGCACAGGTGGAACAGTGGGCAGCAAGGCTAATGGCAAGGGTGGGAGGAGCAGTCTGTGACCCAAGGCCCCATGACGGCAAGGACGGGCACGACCAGGAGAAAGGAAGCAACTTAACTTCTAATAATACATTGAAGTAAACTTAAAATCAAACTTCACTGGCTGCAAATCAAAGTTAAATAAATTCAAACTTAATTATGAAAAAAAAATTAAACACCGCACTTGAGAAGAATTATAACGGTAAGATGCTGGAAGTGGATTAAAACATCACAGTAAAAAGAAAGAGAAATGACAGATAGACTTACATTTATATAGTGACCTCAGGACGTCCCAAAGCGTTTACAGCCAGTGAAGTACTTTTGGAGTGTAGTCACTGTTGTAATGTGGGAAACGCGGCAGCCAATTTGAGCACAGCAAGCTCCCACAAACAGCAATGTGATAATGATCAGCTAATCTGTTTGTGATGATGGTTGAGGGTGAAAGAGGAAAGTGTGTCCGATTCTCCTGAACTGTCAGCCCATGAGTTTTTTATTAATTCATGGAATGTGGCTGTTGCTGGCAAGGCCAGCATTTATTATAGGAAATAGGAGCAGGAGTTGGAGTACCACAAACAGCAATTTGATGATGATCAAATTATCTGTTTTTGTTATGTTGATTGAGGGATAAATATTGACCAGGACACTGGGGATAACACTACCGTTTTTCAAAATAGTGCCATGGGATCTTTTACGTCCACTTGAGAGAGCAGATAGAGTCTCGGTTTAACGTCTCATCTGAAAGACGGCACCTCCGACAGTGCAGCACTCGCTCAGCACTGCACTGGAGTGTTAGCCTGGATCAAATTGCTCAAGACTCTGGAGTGGGACTTGAACCCACAACCTCCTGACTCAGGCGAGAGAGTGCTACCCACTGAGCCCCGGCTGACACAAAAGCAACACCTGAATAGGGACTGGAGCCCTGGACTGTCAGATTACAAGTCTGAACTCTACCAACTGGGCCACCCAGACTGGAACTTGTTAACTTTAGCCCGTGCTGTGTTGGGCAGCACCGATAGGGGGATAAAGCAGTTGTGCTTTTGATTTTGCACTGCTGAAAAATGAGACTTACACCCAGTCTGGGGCAGAACTCTATCGTGGTGTTGAACCAACTTTGAAAATCGATCATGGGCTTCCTGCTGGGACTCCTGGGAATTTAACAACTAGCAGTTTTAGCATCTTTGAGAACTCAAGACACACCTGCACATGCTCCTGAAGCACTGAAATGGACAGAGCTCTCTCGTGGTGACTGTAATACGGATTCTCAACTGTGGCAACCTGCAGTATAACTCTGGTATTGCTGGCTGCAAACCATTGCTGCTCTCAGATTAACTGCGGGCTTAAATATCTTGGCGATGTCATGAGGAAGAGTCCCACGGGGTTCCAAGGTGAATACTGCACTCCAAGCCAGAGGATGGAGGAAAAGGCAATGCCTACCTTGGAGAAGGAAGATGGAGAAAGATATAACTGGCACGGGTTGGCAGGCAACACACGTGTTGTACACGGATGCTGCCTCATGAGAAGATCCTCGTCAGATCATCGATAACACATCGGGGCAGAAATTCCCACTGCCCGAAACACGTCGCACCTACCGCTCTTGGAAGTGTTCCGGCCGCCCCATGCAGAGAAATTCAGCGCTTCAGGGTTTTCTTTGGAGCAGGGCGGAAGTGGGGGCGGGGCGGAGAATCCGACGCGCGAAGTCATCAGTGCCGCGCTGATGACATCATCGCACTGGCCTGTCACAACGTCCCTCCCCATCAGTTAAAGGGGAGGACTGCTGCGAACTCTGCAGCCGCCTTAGTGACAAACCCTGGGCCACCAGGTAGGGTTTCGGCCGGGCCAGCGGTCTGGCACCCAAGAGGGGGTTGCCAGGCTGCCTGTTGACGGCCTGGCCGAACCCGCGGCCATAATTGTCAGCCCGACCTGGCAGTCGGCCGACAAAAAAAAATAACGTGGTGTCGCCAGCAACGCTACCTCCCCCTTAAGGGTGGCCGCGCCGCCAAGCCACAGAGAGTGGACTGATAGCAAAAGCTGTCAGTGGCACCGACTGGCGGCGCCGCTCCCGCAGGGCAATTTCGGAAAGGGTTCTCCGCTGGTCGGTAAGGGATCGGCATGTGCACGCCGTGGCGGGAAAATGGGTGGAATGGTCCCCGACATCGCTCCAAACCTGAGTAAGGGCAATTTTTTAAATGGCAGCCCCTCCACGGAGACTCAACGGCCATTCCGCAACCACCCGTGGCCGCCGCTTTCAGGTGGCCAGAGGCCTTACAGAAAGGGGCAATTTCAGCCCCATCAGCTTATACAGTATTTCAACTTTTGCACAGGTGCCTGTTACTTACCTGTAAAGCTGTGGCTCAGTTGGTTTCACTCTCACTCTGGGTCAGAAGGTTGTGGGTTCACAGTCCAACTCCAGAGACGTCAGCACATAACCCAGGCTGATACTGGTCCAGTGCTGAGGGAATGCTGTACTGTCGGAGGTGCTGTCTTTCGGATGAGACGTAACCTGCCCCCTTAGGTGGGTGTAAAAGATGCCATGGCACTATTTTGAAGAAGAGCAGGGGAGTTCTCCCCGGTGTCCTGGCCAATATTTATCCCTCAACCAACATCACAAAAACAATATTTGATCATCATCACATTGCTGTTTGTGGTATCTTGCTGTGCGCAAATTGGTTGCTGTGTTCCCTGCATTATGCAGTGAGTTGTTCTGATCTGAAATGCACTGCCTGAAAAGGTGGTGAAAGCTGATTCAATAGTAACTTTCAAAAGGGAATTAGATAAATATTTGAGAGAGAAAGCTTTTCAGAGCTATGGGGAAAGAGCAATGGAGTGGGACACTTGGATCGCTCTTTCAAAGCGCCAGCACAGGCACAATGGGCCCAATGTTTGATGTGTGATTCTATGATTGCAACAGTGACTACACTTAATTGGCTGTAAAGTGCTTTGGGGCGCCCTGAGGTTGTGAAAGGCGATATAGAAATGCAGGCCCTCTATAAAAGCCATGGACATATCCTCAGGACGTCCCAAAGCACTTTACTGTCAGTCACATTTTGGAATTTCTCTAATAGTTTCTCAATGTCTGCAACCTTTGGAGTGAAAATAAAGCTTGTGAGTTTTGTCGAGCTGGTTAATGTTATAGGAGAAGAAGGAAGTCCCCTGGGTCACTTTTCCATATGAAACATTTCCATTTTCTCATTTGTTTAGTTTACTGCGGTTAGGGGGCGGGACGCACTGGTGTGGAGCTGAGTTCAACACCACACCCACCTTCATCACGAACAACACTAATGAAAAACACCAGGTGGGTCGAAAAGCAGGAAATATATTATTCAGTCTGTTTTCTTCAAGAGAAAGGACAAAGCACTTTGGACAAAGAGTTTGTAAGTGGGTGAGTTTAGAATCTGAGCATTTTAAAAGCTGTACCTGTTGGTGTTTGATTTAATTTCAAACAGTATGTTTATATTTGTCCCAATTCTGCAAGGAGTGCATTACTGTTATTGAAAGCGAAAGTGTCTTAGTAACAGACAGTTTCCTGGCGATAAGATATTTGTAAGCTTAATGTTAACTTTGGGTTTGTTGTGAAACACATTGAAACATCAATGAAATTTACAAATTTCCAAGCCCAGCACATGTTGAGTTGCATTTCTGAAAGCGTTTGCCTTTTCTATCATGTGATCAGGCTGTCCCTGGGTTGGAAAGGAGGAGGGGGGTTGTTTTGTTAAACCCCACTTGCATTTGGGTCAAAAAATCCAGCGAAGGGCCCAGCTTGATTGTTAACACTCTGCATCGTGCTGGGCCTGAATACTCTGCTGACTGTGACTGCTCCTGTCATCATCATAGGCAGTCCCTCGAATGACAGATGTTTCAATGAAGGACCCGATGTTCCAGTTCTGAACTCCAGTTGAGGGGGTGGAAGATGCCTGTGCGTGGATTTTTTTAACGTGTGGTGACCGTTGCACACCAGTCACCACACAGGCTTGAAAGAGCTAGGTCTTGGTCCAGTGGCAAGGGTTAACCAAGACATAGAAACATAGAAAATAGGTGCAGGAGTAGGCCATTCGGCCCTTCGAGCCTGCACCACCATTCAATAAGATCATGGCTGATCATTCACCTCAGTACCCCTTTCCTGCTTTCTCTCCATACCCCTTGATCCCTTTAGCTGTAAGGGCCATATCTAACTCCCTCTTGAATATATCCAATGAACTGGCATCAACAACTCTTTGCGGCAGGGAATTCCACAGGTTAACAACTCTCTGAGTGAAGAAGTTTCTCCTCATCTCAGTCCTAAATGGCCTACCCCTTATCCTAAGACTGTGTCCTCGGTTCTGGACTTCCCCAACATCGGGAACATTCTTCCCGAACATCGGGAACATTCTTCCCGCATCTAACCTGTCTTATACGTTTCGATGAGATCCCCTCTCATCCTTCAAAACTCCAGTGTATAAAGGCCCAGTTGATCCAGTCTCTCCTCATGGGCCCAAGTTTCGGGCCGCGCCTAGAACGGCGCAGCCCCGAACTGGACGCCCGTTTTTCGCGCCACGAAGTGCGCCTAAAAAAAACTTCCAGATTCTCCGGCTCCCTGCTGGTCCTCTGGCCCTCGGCGCGCCGCAGCATGAGCTGTGGGGGGCGGAGCTAGGTTCCTGCGCTGAAAACAGTGCCGGGGCCTCTGCACATGCGCGCTACAGTGGACGCGCATGTGCAGTAGCTCCAGGCACCCAAAACTGTGTGGGAGGGGCCCGAAGCATGCAGCCCCTAGCCCTGGCCGAATGGCCTCACTGGGGCTGTGTGCATAAGGCTCCTCCCACGCCCAGCTTCCTGCTTCCTCCCAACCCGACCCGACTCCCGCTTCCCCCCCCACCCCCTCTCGCCCCCGGACCGGACCCAACCGCGACAACGACCCGACTCCCGCTTCCCCCCCCCCCCCCCGCCCTCGGACCGGACCCGACCCGACCCCCCCGGACTGAACTCGACCCCCGCCCCGAACTCCCTCCCACCGGACCCGAACCAACCTGACCTCCCTCCACCCGCCCCCAACACGAACCGACTTCCCTCCTCCCCCCCTGACCCGATTCGTGCTCCCGACCGCCCCCTTCCCCCTCCCCCCCTCCCTGGACCGGCCCTGACCCGATCCGACCCACGCTCCCGACCCGACCCGCGCTCCCGACCCCGGACCCGACCCAACGCCACCTACCTGTAAATCTAGTGCTGGGGATGGGCCCTGCCCGAAGTCTTGGGCCCGGACCGTTCAGCCTCCCGCCCGCCTTCTCCTTTCCCCCCCCCTTCTCCTCTTCCCCCCCCCTTCCCCTCCTTCCCCTTCTCCTCCTCCTTCCCCTTCTCTTCCTCCTTCCCCTTCTCCTTCCCCTTCTCCTCCTCCTTCCCCTTCTCCTCCTCCTTCCCCTTCTCCTCCTCCTTCCCCTTCTCCTCCTCCTTCCCCTTCTCCTCCTCCTTCCCCTTCTCCTCCTCCTTCCCCTTCTCCTCCTCCTTCCCCTTCGCCTCCCCCTTCCCCTTCGCCTCCCCCCTTCCCCTTCGCCTCCCCCCTTCCCCTTCGCCTCCCCCCTTCCCCTCCTCCTTCTCCCCCCTTCTTCTCCTCCTCCTCCCCCTTCTCCTTTCCCTCCCCTTCTCCTTTCCCTCCCCCATTCTCCTCCTCCCCCCTTCCCCTTCTCCCCCCCTCCCTCATCCCTCCCTCTGCTCCCCCTCTCTCCCTCTACCCCCCTCCTCCCCCTCCCCTCACTGTCAGAAACGCAGACACTGACAGACAGAGAGTGAGAAACACACACAGACAGACAGACTGAGAGATAGAGACACTGACAGAGACACACTTTGGGGGGGGGGGGGGGGGGGGCATCCCAGCATGCTGTTGGAGGGCTCCCGGTGCTGCAGTCAGTAAGTAGAAAATGTTTTATTTATTGATTTAAAAAAAATTATTTCTTATTAATTTTTTTGGATTGATTTATTGGTTGATTTATTGATGTTTTTATCATTTATTATTGATGATGACTCTTTATTTGTAAAACTGAAGTGTTTAATGTTTGTAAACTTCCCTTTAAACCGCACCCCCCCCCCCCCCATTCCCTACGCCTGATTTGTAACCTACGCCTGATTTTCTAAAGTGTAGACAAGGTTTTTTCGAGCGTACAAAAATCTTCACTTACTCCATTCTAAGATAGTTTGAAGTAAGTTTTCATTGCCAAAACTTTGAAAACAGGCGTAAGTGGCCGGACACGCCCCCTTTTGAAAAAAAAATTCTATTCCAAAGTGAAACTGTTCTAATTGACTAGAACTGGAGCAAACTAAATGCCGAGAATTTAAATTTCTAAGATGCTCCGTTTTACACCAGTTGTTCCAAAAAATCAGGAGCAACTGAGGCCAAAACTTGGGCCCCATATGTCAGTCCAGCCATCCCTGGAATCAGTCTGGTGAACCTTTGCTGCACTCCCTCAATAGCAAGAATGTCCTTCCTCAGATTAGGAGACCAAAACTGAACACAATATTCCAGGTGAGGTCTCACTAAGGCCCTGTACAACTGCAGTAAGACCTCCCTGCTCCTATACTCAAATCCGTTAGCTATGAAGGCCAACATACCATTTGCCTTCTTCACCGCCTCCTGTACCTGCATGCCAACTTTCAATGACTGATGAACCATGACACCCAGGTCTCGTTGCACCTCCCCTTTTCTTAATCTGCCACCATTCAGATAATATTCTGCCTTCGTGTTTTTGCCTCCAAAGTGGATAACCTCACATTTATCCACATTATACTGCATCTGCCATGCATTTGCCCACTCACCTAACCTGTCCAAGTCACCCTGCAGATTCTTGGCGTCCTCCTCACAGCTCACACCGCCACCCAGTTTAGTTTCATCTGCAAACCTGGAGATATTACACTCAATTTCTTCATCTAAATCATTAATGTATATTGTAAATAGCTGGGGTCCCAGCACTGAGCCCTGCGGCACTCCACTAGTCACTGCCTGCCATTCTGAAAAGGACCCGTTTATCCCGACTCTCTGCCTCCTATCTGCCAACCAGTTCTCCATGTTGACTTGAACCGATCCTGTCACTGCTTTCCAAATGCACTGCTATTTCATCCTTAATGATTGATTCCAACATTTTCCCCACTACTTATGTCAGGCTAACCGGTCTATAATTCCCCGTTTTCTCCCTCCTTTTTTCAAAAGTGGTATTACATTAGTTACCCTCCAGTCCATAGGAACTGATCCAGAGTCGACAGACTGTTGGAAAATGATCACCAATGCATCCACTATTTATAGGGCCACTTCCTTAAGTACTCTGGGATGCAGACTATCGGGCCCGGGGATTTATCATCCTTCAATCCCATCAATTTCGCTAACACAATTTCCCGCCTAATAAGGATTTCCTTCAGTTCCTCCTTCTCAATAGACCCTCGGACCCCTAGTATTTCCGGAAGGTTATTTGTGTCTTCCTTCGTGAAGACAGAACCAAAGTATTTGTTTAACTGGTCCGCCATTTCTTTGTTCCCCATTTTAAATTCACCTGAATCTGACTGCAAGGGTCCTACGTTTGTTTTCACTAATTGTTTTCTCTTCACATATCTATAGAAGCTTTTGCAGTCAGTTTTTATGTTCCCAGAAAGATTCCTCTCATATTCTATTTTCCCCCTTTAATTAAATCCTTTGTCCTCCTCTGCTGTATTACAAAATTCTCCCAGTCCTCAGGTTTGTAGCTTTTTCTGTCCAATTTATATGCCTCTTCCTTGGATTTAACACTATCCTTAATTTCCCTTGTTAGCCACGGTTGAGCCACCTTCCCCATTTTATTTTTACTCCAGACAGGGATGTATAATTGTTGAAGTTCATCCATGTGATCTTTAAATGTTTGCCATTGCCTATCCACCATCAACCCTTTAAGTATCACTCGCCAGTCTATTCTAGCCAATTCTCGTCTCAAAGACGACTGGAGACTTCTGCTGCACAGACCTAGTGCGTACACATATCGCAGTGTGGGCTGGCCTGTGTTGCCCCTGGGCCCTCGCCTCTGCTTGGCCCCGTACCCTCATTCGCTGCACCTCCGCCACAAAAACACTCGCCGCTCCTCGGCCACGATCCCTCGCCGCACCTCGAATGCAATATTCCGCTGTAGATACTGAGGCTTTGTTTTCCCGCTGCTGATCTGGTTTCTTTGCAGGGTCCTGGCTGAGATCGCTCAGCAATTATACAGGGCCCTGGTAATACCACACCTGGAGTATTGTGTGCAGTTTTGATCTCCTGACCTGACAATAGTGACTGCAATCCAAAAGTACTTCATTGGCTGTGAAGCGCTTTGAGACGTCTGGTGGTTGTGAAAGGCACTATATAAATGCAGGTCTTTCTTTCTTCCAAAATTCACCAACAACTGACATTTACATTGTGCCTTTAATGGAGAAAAACATCCCAAGGAGCTTCACAGAGCGTCAGCAGACACTGCTTGACAATGAGCTAAAGAAGGTGGGGTGATTAGCACCTTCACAGAGACGACCTTTCATACATCTGCAGGCTGCAAGCTCCAGTTGAAAAGGCGTTTATTAAGATTGTTGAGTATCAGTTTGTGAAATATACATAAGGGCTGGATGGTACGTTCAGTGCACAGGACAGCTGGGCTACCAATCACACTGTGAGTCTGCTTAAACATAGAATTAGACAGCACAGAAAGGGCCATTCAGCCCATCGTGTCAGTGCCGGCCCTTAGTCCCATTCCCGACCCTTTCCCTATAGCCCTGCTAATGTTTCCTTTTCAACTATTTATCCAATTCCCTTTTGAAATTTTCTACTGAATCTGCTCCCACCGCCCTTTTAGGCAGCGCGTTCCAGATCGCAACAACTCGCTGCGTAAATGGATTCTCCTCATCTCCCTCCGTGGTTCTTGTGCCAATTATCTTGAATCTGTGTCCTCTGGTTACCGACCCTCCTGCCACTAGAAACGTTTCTCCCTATCTATTCTATCAAAGCCCTTCATAACTTCAAACACCTCCATTAAATCTTCCCTTAACCTTCTCTGCTCTAAGGAGAACAATCCCAGCTTCTCTAGTCCCCTCACATAACTGAGATCCCTCATGCCTGGGATAATTCTGCAGCTGCACTCGCGGGGGTTTAGGCTGATCCATGAGAAGGGTTGGTCTTCAGATTCAATCTAAACTCCACTCGCAGTGATTTGTTGCGTCCTCTATATTTCTGCCCGCCACTTGTGGTATTACCGTATGTTGGCGGTTTGTATTGTTATAATTTAATTTAGGCTCCAATTAACAGATTTGTGTCCTGTCACAGAGGCTTTGATTTAAATTGCTTACAACACACGGGGAGATTTCCGGCCCCATTGTAACATGGAAGCAGCGACGTGCGGGGTACTGCGCACGCACATGCAGCCTCGGTGCCAATGCACATGCGCAGAAGGGGGCGGGGCCGGGGGCACACGTGCGCACAGGGACACAGGCTGTGGGTGCGGGTCATGACCCTGTGAGATGAGGCTGGCATTTCCACTCCTGACCTCTGGGGGGAGCTGGCGGCCGCTATGTTGTGGTGCACATCCAACTGTCAGATTTTTTAAAGTGGGGAAAAAATCCTCGTTAAATATTGGACAATGCGACACCATTTACAGATGGATTCCCTCAAAGGAAGAAAGACTTGGATTTATATAGCGCCTTTCACGACCACCGGACATCCCAAAGTGCTTTACAGCCAATGAAGTGCTCTTGAAGTGTGGTCACTGTTACAATGTGGGAAATGCAAGCCAATTTGCGCACAGCAAGCTCCCACAAACAGCAATGTGATAATGACCAGATAATCTGTTTTTGTTATGTTGATTGAGGGATAAATATTGGCCGGGGAGAACTCCCCTGCTCTTCTTCAAAATAGTACCATGGGATCTTTTACATTCACTTGAGAGAGCAGATGGGGCCTCGGTTTAACGTCTCATTTGAAAGACGGCATCTCCCTCAGTGCAGCACTCCCTCAGTACTGCACTGGAGTGTCAGCCTGGATTTATGTGCTCAAGTTCCTGGAGTGGGACTTGAACCCACAACCTTCTGACTCAGAGGCGAGTGTGCTGCCCACTGAGCAACGGGTGACACTTGCACTGCTCACTGCTACACCCTCTAAATTAGCTCATGTAATATTTGCTTTGACAACTCTTCCCTGCAATAGGAACTGGTGTCTGGCCCTGACCTCACCTTAGCCTTGATCCTCAGCTTGCCCTGCACCTTGGCCTTGATTCCTTCTGTACTCTGCAAGTGTGACCAATGTCACACGTTTTCCATCTCTGCCATGGTGGCTGAACCTTGCCCTGCTTCAACACCCCACTGGGACATTGAGGAACTTATTGGTAACTGCATTTTGGTTGATATTTCTCTCTAGCCAGAATTTTGCCTCCCAGGGTGGGTCCGTGGCTGGTCGCTGACTCCATCCCACTGTTGAAAATGAACTTACCTTAATGGGGCCTATTAAGCTTGCCCAGCACATTACCCAGCCCAATGAGATGGAGCGGGTCTGGTGATGTCATTCATGACACGTTTTCAGCCGGTATCTTTAAAAGGATCGTGGCCATTATTAGATTTGACGTTTAAATCTAACAGTGCTGTCACTGGAGAGCTGCGAACACCGACAATCACTGCACAGAGGCAGAGGGCTGCACCCAGGTTCTCCATCACTCCCTCTGTATGCTAACGGAGCGAGTCAGAGCATGCAGGGAGGTCCTCGTCCCTTCCGATGGGCTGAAGAGACTTTCCCAGGACACCAAAACAGCCTGGTTGGAGATTTCAGAGGAGGTCACAAAGCAGGGGTGTGCTCAGGAGGACCTGGGTGCAGGGCCGCAAACCTTTCAATGATCTCATTCGATCAGGAAATGTTAGAACAAAGCCACACTCACCTTCATCCTACTGTGTATCTCATCACAGCCTCATCACTCTGCCATTCCTGCCCTACTCCTGCACATCCTTACTCACACCAACATACCTTGCACCTCTACCCATCCCTCTCTAACTATATTATCACATCCACATCTCACCAGCCACCCTTCACACTCGCCCTCATCCGAATGCAATCATACCAACTAACAACACGCAAGGAGGCCACTTGGGTGTTTTATCCAATGTTTATGCAAAGTTTCTGTTAATGTGGTGTCAAACATAAAAATCTTTATTTTCAACACTTTTTTCAGTCTTGGACAGATTTGTGTGCACCTTTGGAAGTGGCTTAGTGAGTTGCAGTGACTGGTGATACATAACGATACCTCTCGCAATGGTGACGAATATGAAAGGAATGGCTCGGTCATTGCAGGGTTGCTTTATGGAGTTAGTGTCAGGTGGTGCCAACCTGGTGCATCATGTGGCAGCGATATGGAGTACAGCGTAAAGTTAACTAAATCTGGCCATGGTGAGGCCATCCCTGGCCTCCTGGGCAGCAATGTGGTCAAGTGCTGATGCCCTGTGTCCTGTGCAGCAACAGATGATTGTGGAGAAGGTTGTTGTTGGTGCTGCTGCTGTGCCTAGTGCTGCTGGTGCTCATCGTGGTCCGGTTCTGAGGACCAAGGTGAGACAGTATAAACGGCACGCATGTTGGTGGAATAGTTGGCATGTGAAGTACAGATGACCATCAATCTGTCAATGGTGAGAGAGGTTCTTCCAATGACATGAGGCTGGATGGAGACTTTGCTGGAAAGACTGCAGCCTGCAGAATCTTGCTGGAAATGGACTGAGCAACAGCCTCTGAGGCAAGTGAGCATCTGTCAGGTGGGAGCTTTTATGGGAAATTTGATGCTGTCAACTAATCAGTTGGAGCAATGGCCACTGAACTCCCGCCTCAGGTTGACAGACATGGTTCCCGAGTTGCGTGAATCCCGTGGCCATGCAGGGAAATTTAATATGTAGGGGGAAAAAGGCTCTTAAGTGCTTGTAAACTACCCGATAATGATTCCAATTGGGTCGCCTGCCAGTCATGTCAGCTTCGCGATGACAGACGCGTCTGGGGAAAAGGCAGGTGGGGAGTGGGATGACAGACGCACCGGGGGGAAGGGTGTGTGTGGGGGGGGGGGGATGACAGACGCACCTGGGGGAAAGGTGTGTGGGGGAGGGGGGTGACAGACGCCCCTGTGGGGGAGGGGGGGTGACTGACGCTCCTGGGGGAAAGGTGTGTGGGGGAGGGGGGGGGTGACAGACACTCCTGTGGGGAAAGGTGTGTGGGGGAGGGGGGGGGGTGACAGACGCACCGGGGGGAAGGGTGTGTGTGGGGGGGGGGGGTGACTGACGCTCCTGGGGAAAGGTGTGTGGGGAGGGGGGGGGGGGGGTGACAGACACTCCTGTGGGGAAAGGTGTGTGGGGGAGGGGGGGGGGGTGACAGACACTCCTGTGGGGAAAGGTGTGTGGGGGAGGGGGGGTGACAGACGCCCCTGTGGGGGAGGGGGGGTGACTGACGCTCCTGGGGGAAAGGTGTGTGGGGGAGGGGGGGGGGGGGTGACAGACACTCCTGTGGGGAAAGGTGTGTGGGGGAGGGGGGGGGGGTGACAGACACTCCTGTGGGGAAAGGTGTGTGGGGGAGGGGGGGGGGGTGACAGACACTCCTGTGGGGAAAGGTGTGTGGGGGAGGGGGGGGGGGTGACAGACACTCCTGTGGGGAAAGGTGTGTGGGGGAGGGGGGGGGGGGGTGACAGACGCACCTGGGGGAAGGGTGTATGGGGGGGGGGGGGATGACAGACTCTCCTGGGGGAAGGGTGTATGGGGGGGGGGGATGACAGACGCTCCTGGGGGAAGGGTGTATGGGGGGGGGGGGGGGAATGACAGACGCACCTGGTAGAAAGGTGTGTGGGGGGGGGGGGATGACAGACGCACCTGGGGGAAGGTTGTGTGGGGGAGGGAGGGTGATTGACGCTCCTGGGGGAAGGGTGTATGGGGGGGGGGGGGGAATGACAGACGCTCCTGGGGGGAAAGGTGTGCGGGGGGGGGGAAAGGTGTGCGGGGGGGGGGGAAAGGTGTGCGGGGGGGGGGAAAGGTGTGCGGGGGGGGGAAAGGTGTGCGCGGGGGGGGGAAAGGTGTGCGGGGGGGGGAAAGGTGTGCGGGGGGGGGAAAGGTGTGCGGGGGGGGGAAAGGTGTGCGGGGGGGGGGAAAGGTGTGCGGGGGGGGGAAAGGTGTGCGGGGGGGGGGAAAGGTGTGCGGGGGGGGGAAAGGTGTGCGGGGGGGGGAAAGGTGTGCGGGGGGGGGAAAGGTGTGCGGGGGGGAAAGGTGTGCGGGGGGGGGAAAGGTGTGCGGGGGGGGGAAAGGTGTGCGGGGGGGGAAAGGTGTGCGGGGGGGAAAGGTGTGCGGGGGGGGAAAGGTGTGCGGGGGGGGGAAAGGTGTGCGGGGGGGGGAAAGGTGTGCGGGGGGGGGAAAGGTGTGCGGGGGGGGGAAAGGTGTGCGGGGGGGGGAAAGGTGTGCGGGGGGGGGAAAGGTGTGCGGGGGGGGAAAGGTGTGCGGGGGGGGGAAAGGTGTGCGGGGGGGGGAAAGGTGTGCGGGGGGGGGAAAGGTGTGCGGGGGGGGGAAAGGTGTGCGGGGGGGGGAAAGGTGTGCGGGGGGGGGAAAGGTGTGCGGGGGGGGGAAAGGTGTGCGGGGGGGGGAAAGGTGTGCGGGGTGGGGGGAAAGGTGTGCGGGGGGGGAAAGGTGTGCGGGGGGGAAAGGTGTGCGGGGGGGGGAAAGGTGTGCGGGGGGGGGAAAGGTGTGCGGGGGGGGGAAAGGTGTGCGGGGGGGGGAAAGGTGTGCGGGGGGGGGAAAGGTGTGCGGGGGGGGGAAAGGTGTGCGGGGGGGGGAAAGGTGTGCGGGGGGGGAAAGGTGTGCGGGGGGGGGGAAAGGTGTGCGGGGGGGGGGGGAAAGGTGTGCGGGGGGGGGAAGGTGTGCGGGGGGGGGGAAAGGTGTGCGGGGGGGGGAAAGGTGTGCGGGGGGGGGGAAAGGTGTGCGGGGGGGGGGGAAAGGTGTGCGGGGGGGGGGGGGGGGGAAAGGTGTGCGGGGGGGGGGGGAAAGGTGTGCGGGGGGGGGAAAGGTGTGCGGGGGGGGGGAAAGGTGTGCGGGGGGGGGAAAGGTGTGCGGGGGGGGGAAAGGTGTGCGGGGGGGGGAAAGGTGTGCGGGGGGGGAAAGGTGTGCGGGGGGGGGAAAGGTGTGCGGGGGGGGGAAAGGTGTGCGGGGGGGGAAAGGTGTGCGGGGGGGGGAAAGGTGTGCGGGGGGGGGGAAAGGTGTGCGGGGGGGGGAAAGGTGTGCGGGGGGGGGAAAGGTGTGCGGGGGGGGGGGAAAGGTGTGCGGGGGGGGAAAGGTGTGCGGGGGGGGGAAAGGTGTGCGGGGGGGGGAAAGGTGTGCGGGGGGGGAAAGGTGTGCGGGGGGGGGAAAGGTGTGCGGGGGGGGGGAAAGGTGTGCGGGGGGGGGAAAGGTGTGCGGGGGGGGGAAAGGTGTGCGGGGGGGGGAAAGGTGTGCGGGGGGGGGAAAGGTGTGCGGGGGGGGAAAGGTGTGCGGGGGGGGGGAAAGGTGTGCGGGGGGGGGAAAGGTGTGCGGGGGGGGGGAAAGGTGTGCGGGGGGGGGAAAGGTGTGCGGGGGGGGGAAAGGTGTGCGGGGGGGGGAAAGGTGTGCGGGGGGGGGAAAGGTGTGCGGGGGGGGGAAAGGTGTGCGGGGGGGGGAAAGGTGTGCGGGGGGGGGAAAGGTGTGCGGGGGGGGAAAGGTGTGCGGGGGGGGGAAAGGTGTGCGGGGGGGGGAAAGGTGTGCGGGGGGGGGAAAGGTGTGCGGGGGGGGGAAAGGTGTGCGGGGGGGGGGGAAAGGTGTGCGGGGGGGGGAAAGGTGTGCGGGGGGGGGGAAAGGTGTGCGGGGGGGGGAAAGGTGTGCGGGGGGGGGAAAGGTGTGCGGGGGGGGAAAGGTGTGCGGGGGGGGGAAAGGTGTGCGGGGGGGGGAAAGGTGTGCGGGGGGGGGAAAGGTGTGCGGGGGGGGAAAGGTGTGCGGGGGGGGAAAGGTGTGCGGGGGGGGGAAAGGTGTGCGGGGGGGGGAAAGGTGTGCGGGGGGGGGAAAGGTGTGCGGGGGGGGGAAAGGTGTGCGGGGGGGGGAAAGGTGTGCGGGGGGGGGAAAGGTGTGCGGGGGGGGGAAAGGTGTGCGGGGGGGGGAAAGGTGTGCGGGGGGGGGAAAGGTGTGCGGGGGGGGGAAAGGTGTGCGGGGGGGGGAAAGGTGTGCGGGGGGGGGAAAGGTGTGCGGGGGGGGAAAGGTGTGCGGGGGGGGGAAAGGTGTGCGGGGGGGGGGAAAGGTGTGCGGGGGGGGGGAAAGGTGTGCGGGGGGGAGGGAAAGGTGTGCGGGCGGGGGGGAAAGGTGTGCGGGGGGGGGGAAAGGTGTGCGGGGGGGGGGAAAGGTGTGCGGGCGGGGGGGAAAGGTGTGCGGGCGGGGGGAAAGGTGTGCGGGCGGGGGGAAAGGTGTGCGGGGGGGGGAAAGGTGTGCGGGCGGGGGAAAGGTGTGCGGGCGGGGGGAAAGGTGTGCGGGCGGGGGGAAAGGTGTGCGGGCGGGGGGAAAGGTGTGCGGGCGGGGGGAAAGGTGTGCGGGCGGGGGGAAAGGTGTGCGGGCGGGGGGTAAGGTGTGCGGGGGGGGGGGGTAAGGTGTGCGGGGGGGGGGGGGGGG